>NC_137157.1:100249819-100667319 GCF_951394435.1 Stenella coeruleoalba
CCCCCCTGAAAAATGCATTGCTGGGAAGCACCCAGGTGACTCCCGTGTGAAGGTCATCCAGAGACCACACCTGGAGAAGCGGCGTGTGAACCAGAGGCGGGGTGCGTGCAGGCTGGCGGCGGAGCGGGGACAGCGCACGCACCCAGGAGCTGCTGAGGCCACGCGGCCGGCTTGGCCGGGGCGATCTCCAGACCCTTCCTCTGAGGGTTCCAAATGTGGGGCCTCGGCGGTAATAAACCCCACGAAGTTTTGCAGGCCTGCCTTGTGTCTGCTTTAACGGTCGGGTGTGGGCGGCAAGCAGGAGCCTGCCTTCCCCAGGGACCTGGCTGGTCACGGCCCCAGGCGCTCCGCTGAGCACTTCGGTACAATTCAAGCATCGTCAAGGTCATCGAGAGGTTGGTAGGAGTTTGTTGGAAAAGTTAGGGGGCTTCTTTTACAAGTGGTCTTTGATGAACTCGATAGTGTATTTCAAAAGTACTTTTAGGTCAGTCATGATAGACAAATGGCTCCTGAGCTAGACGAGAAAGGTCTGAACATACCATCTAAGTACAACACTTAGTATCAAAGCATACTCTGCTTGTCTTTCATTTGCCCTTAAAAATCTATACGAACAAATGTGAACAGACTCTGGACTCGAAGAATAATATTTCCTATGGACGTATATGGACAGATAAGCAAAACCCTGAGGGAGAAAAAAAACTTCTATGAAAATAGAAGTGAAGATCCTCCCCGGCTTTTTCCTCCTTCGCTCACTGGGGTCCGTTGCTTCCACTTGAGATAGAAGTAGTTCAGTTTCTCAGGAGATGCTGATTAAAAGCTGAACAAAAGGAAAGTCAGGCTAGACAGACTATCTACCTAGTAGGTACCTACCTACCTACCTACCTGTCTCTGGCCCTGAGTATTCCAGCCATGAGCACAGGTCTTTGTGCAGGACTGGGGTTAAAGGCACTTTAAATAAACACTGACAGTGGCCCTGGGACCACGTCCTCCTCCTTGTTGGTCTCCCAGCTCCCACTCGCCCCAGAAGCCCACGTGTGAAGCTCACGCAGGATGCTCTGGGGTCCGGTGGACCCTCTCCACCCCCAGCACCGGGGTCCTTGCCCCCGCAGCTGCTGTTGGCTTCTGTCCAGCTGTGTCTGCATCGGAGCTGACGGTCCTGGGAGCCCACGGAGCTGCCTGGCAGCCTCCCGGGAGCCACGGTGAGCGGAGCGTGTGCTGGGTTTTCACACTCGCGGAGGGAGGATGAGGGCAGGTGCCACCCTGAGGGCGGCGTCTTGGGTCCTGGGACTCACGCTGGGGTCAAGCCCCCAACCTTCTCCCTCTGTGGGATCTTGGGGCAACGGGGTCCCGGCTGCAGGGGAGCCCCCAACCCGGGGCCTGTGCCCTGGGCTCGTGTCTACCCGGAGATGCCTGCAGAGGTGTGCCCCCCACACAGCCCAGCGGGGTTTCTGTCTACATTTCACAGGCTTCGAAGGGCAGGAGGAACCCTTAAATCACTCCTTTCCTTCTCACAAACCCTTTCTCTAATAGAACAGAGTGACCGGAGAGGATGCAGGGACAACTCAAAGCATCCTGGACGCCAGGGGCCTGGGCCGGCCTGGCCTCCCTCTAATAGAACAGAGTGACCGGAGAGGATGCAGGGACATCTCAAAGCATCCTGGACGCCAGGGACCTGGGCCGGCCTGGCCTCCCTCTAATAGAACAGAGTGACCGGAGAGGATGCAGGGACAACTCAAAGCATCCTGGACGTCAGGGACCTGGGCCGGCCGGGCCTCCCTCTAATAGAACAGAGTGACCGGAGAGGATGCAGGGACAACTCAAAGCATCCTGGACGCCAGGGGCCTGGGCCGGCCTGGCCTCCCTCGAGGCTGTTTAGCCTGTGCGTCACTGACAAAGTCCAGGCCGACCTGGCTGACCCGAGCCAGGGGCCTGGGCTGGAGGGAACTTGGCCTTGGATGGCGTGAACCTCAGCTCCGCCTCCTGGGCCGCAGCCCGGCCTCCTGCACCGAGCACTCTGGGAAGCAGGACCCCCCACTGTGTTTCCCCCTGAAACACACAGGAGACACTCCTCTGGGCACCGAGAAGGGGGTCTGCAAGGAAGCGCGAGAAGGGCCTCTGCCACGATCACTGCCAAATAAAACATTTACCAAGCGAAAGATAGCCTTGAGCCCACACTAATTTGTATTTTTAAAACATCATTCATAGGGGCTTCCCTGGTGGTGCAGTGGTTGAGAGTCCGCCTGCCGACACAGGGGGCACGGGTTCGTGCCCCGGTCCGGGAAGATCCCACATGCCGCGGAGCAGCTGGGCCCGTGAGCCATGGCCGCTGAGCCTGCGCGTCCAGAGCCTGTGCTCCGCAACGGGAGAGGCCACAGCAGGGAAAGGCCCGCGTACTGCAAAAAAAAAAAAAACTCATTCATAAACTCGAGCATTTAAACTATTAGTTAGGAATTAATCCAAATAAACCGGCAGGCTCCTGTGATGTGAACCCACCGTCGTATGGGTTGGTCAGAAGGAATACTTGTCCGCGTTTTTATAGGCTCTTAAAGCGGTTTTAGCTCCATAACTGATAAAGCCGGGCTCAAGCACTATCAGCCCTTCCGCGTGACTGTCAGCACCACGTAGATAAACTCATCATCGTCCCAGGGAGGACCTGGAAGAGGTTCTGAAGCTGGTGACCCAGGGGGAAGTAGCCTCAGTTGCCCGATTACCGTGGACCCTCTGGGGGCCTAACGCGTGCTGACAGATGGTTAATTTCAAGATCTTATACAGATCAAACATAAGATCATCAGCCCCAAATTGGGGGCATCTGTCACCTCACCAGTCTTGTCAACTCTGAAAGCTGGAGTTGGGTCCTGAAGGACGCGGTCCACCGTCACGGGGCCCCTCGGGAGGGGAGCGGCATCACGTGAGGACCGAAAGGCAGCTTTTGGCCACATCCAGAGTTTTCTCTTCTGGGTGATTTTTTTAAATACAGAATTTTGGGTCTTTTTTAAAAAAATATTTATTCATTTGGCTGCACTGGGCCTTAGTTGCGGTGTGCGGGATCTTCGTTGGGGTGTGCGGGATCCAGTTCCCCGACCAGGGATCGAACCTGGGCCCCCTGCCTTGGGAGTGTGGACTCTTAACCACCGGACCACCAGGGAAGTCCACAGATTTTTGAAATAAAGATTTATGTATCACTTTTAAGAACAGCCTTAACTAGGCAGGCATATTGTAGTAATAATAATATTTAAAAGCCGCGGTGTAGAGACTGCCGGTCAGCTGCAGGATGGCAGCCGTCACTCTCTGGCCACCACAGTCTGGATGTTTCTGGGAAGCTCCGTGGCTGTTGGGAGGTGCTGGGGACAGCCTTGTAGGGCAGGGCAGGGCAGGGAAGCCCAGGGCCTCAGAGTCAGGAATGCGGTGGTCCCCGCAGGGCCTGCGGATGCTGGATGGAGATTGTTAGGCATGGAGATGGTGGTTTAGAGAATCAGATGAGTCGGAATATGAGTGCGCCCGTAACGATGGAAAATGAGTGAACAGCAGAATTTCAGAAATATGAAGCAACTGCACAGAGACAGTTGGGGCAGGAGTGAGATGTCGCCTGGTTTATCAAGAGCAGGAGAGGAAGAGCTGAAGAAAATACTGTGGAGAAATGAGGCTCCGCTTCTCCTGTAGTTCCCCACCCAGTGTGATCCGGAGAAGCAGTGTTTCCTATCTTCTTCGGGACAGAGACGGTCCACTGTCTCTCCTGTGATGCCCTTGAATGTATCACTTCACCTTTAGGAGAAGAAGTTCATCTTCTCCTAAAGCAGGATGAAGACTGTTCATTCCTGGACTGATAACATTTCAACCTCAAGATATCATTTCCTTTTCTCTTTAGACCTTGAACAAAACTTTCTCGTTAATTTGAAAGCCCATATTTTGTACTTCTTAATTCTAAGTATGTTCATCTTGTATTTTGAATGGAAAATTAAGAGAGCTGGTCTTAAGTTGATTTTTAGAAACCTTTGTGATCTAGTGAGAGTCTGAAAGAGGTTTACATTCCAAAGTACTAAAAGTTTCATCTGCCCTGAGAAATCTGAGATGTGTTGCTGTCCGTATTTTATCAGATTATTGTTTCCAAATTGCTATTTTACTCTCCCCCAAACTGGTTTTGGTAAAAAGAGAGGCTTTGAAAACAACTGATATTCTGTTCAACAGAGTATGTTAAAAGGATGGAGAAGTATAAGAATAACGACGAATACAAAATAATGGTGGTAAGCCCAGGACAGAGGTAAGCCAGCATTCTGAGTGGTGGGTGACTCGGGAAGTATATTGGGAGAGGAGGCTTTGGGACCCCTCCCCTGTAAGGCAGCTTATCTCACGCGTTGCCCTTATTTCAGGAGCCAGGCCCCCTCGGGCTCTACTTTCGAGATGGTCCACTGTCTCCTGCGATGCCCTTAAATGTTATCACCTCACCTTTCCAGAGAAGCTCATCTTCTACAGCAGGGTGAAGGTTACTCATTCCTGGAGAAAGCCGTCACGCTTTGAAAACCAGCAGAAGTGATTCAGCAAACGTGTTTGTCACGATTTGGGGAGAGGACCCCACAGGGTCCACCCTGACTTGCTTTCTTTAGGGGAACTATGTGGTCCCCTCCTCCTGTAACACCCACCAAAGGAACTATGAAGGCCAACATGAAATACTAGTATGCTATCTGCATCGTGTTTCGTGTAAGGTATTAAACGTAAGAATTGTGTTTCTCTCCATCTACTCCTTGATCGTTTAGGGTCCTTCTGAGACAGAACTGCAAAATCAATGAGGCAAAACATGTCAGTAAGTCATAAATACTGACGAAAACAGGCCAGAGGTATTGTTTTGCCTTTGGTAGTTGCTTTTATTTTAGGGACTTTGAAGAAAGGACCTGAAAATTCTCACTCAGCCTGGTATTTATTTTGAAATATACGCTGACCTCTGACTTTCAGAGCCAAGCAGCCTAATCCTGGATCATCCCAGAACGAGTTTAGGAATTTGTGATCATGTCCTTTTTACTGGGGATCTGTACACATCACTAACCAGCTGGTTTAGAAGGATGAGCCGCTTCTCCTGGCTGAAATAGAAGGATGAGAACAGAGCGCCAACCTGAGATGTTCACCTTTTATCAGTTGATCTTTAATGAACGTTCCTGTACGAATGACATCAGAAAAGGTCCTTCCCAGTGTACGGGGAAGACAAACCCCCTTCTGCAGTGTGCATTTTTAAACGATTCCAGATAGGCGGATGAAAATGGTTGGTGTCTTGTATTTTCATCCATGCTTTGCCTTAGGAGTTTCCTGGATATTTGCTCAGTGTGAGGGGAAGGGTCAATGTATATAAATAAGGAGGAGGGGATCTGGCGACATTGGGAACACGACCTCTTGCCCTCCGAAGCCTGGGAAGCCCCAGTGAATGCTCCCACTCCCAGCAGCGTATGGACCCTCCCCTCTGCATGCAGAGTGGGGTCAGAGGTTAATGAATGAGGGCTCTCCCCACACACGGGGGCCCGCTCCATAGTGGTTTTATAAATAGGGGCTTAAACGGGGTCAGAATAGGGCCTGCGTGTTGCTTCCAGACTCTCTCAGTCTTCCTGAAGTGATGGTGTTCAAAGATGCCACCCTTCCACGGGGCAGGGAGAGGTGAGGCCTGGTGTGCGGAGATCTGGGTGGCTTCCCCCAGCCCCAAGCATGTCGAGCAGGACCAAATGGAAAACAAAGCGGGGGAGGGCCTCGTTGCCTCTATTCTTCTCCGTAATCCCTTAAAAAATAATTGCAGACCCAACCTCTGGCCTCCAGCACATTTTCCGCTTGATTAGAGGCCTTTGTGAGGTGGGAAAGGGACCCGCAGGCCTGTACATTGTGCCGGGCCTGAAATGTCCAGCTGGGATTTTTTTCCATCAAAAGAGGATTTTAGTAAAACCGTTATCAGGGGCTTAGGGGAGCGGAGCTGCTGAGCTGCGCGGCGGGCGGATTAGCCCCAGCCAGCCTGTCTGGGCTCCGGGAGGCGGGAAGGTGTCGGCGGCCCCGCGAGTTCACGACAGGTGCAGAGGCAGGAGCGGCCGAGGGCGCGGAGACCCCCAGGCGTGGGGTGCTCGTGGGGCTTTCCCTCCGGGCATCAGGCAGAAGGCGCCGGGTCAGGGGCTTGGGGCCTGCACGGAGGGGCCTGTCTGCTCCAGGTCGTGCCCACCGCGTGCCTGGCTCCCACCGCAGGCCAGCCTGCACGTCCGTCGTGGTCTCCATTGACTCAGGGACCGGGTGGCCCGGCCGGACCACTTCAGAGGGCCAGTGATGGCCACGTGGCCCCTGTATTGTGGGGAGGACGGAGCGGACAGAGGAAGGTGAGGGGTGTGTGCACGTGCGGTGCTGGCCGCCTGGCTTTGCTTACTGTGTCGGGGCCGCTGGGGCTGGGGCTGGGGACATGACCTAAAACAGCAGCTGTCTCCGTGGGGTGACTCGAGTGCTGGCCAGGACAGGGCGAAGAGGCCCGACTCCTGGGGATCGAGAGACAGAGTCCAGGCCAGGGAGCCTCACGACACAGGAGGTGTTACATGACAGCCCTGGGATGCTGTTGTTCTGGGTGATTTTCTCTGCGGGATGGGGAGAGTGGGTAGCACAGAACCTTTGTCCTGACGGTGACGGCCAGAAGGCTGGGCAGTAACAGCCCCACTCTGGGAGTGGGACCCGTCACCTTACCGGGGGCCCAACACCCTACTGCCAGCTCCTCAGGCCAGCCCGGGGACCTAGCAGTCGGAATTTTTGTCTCGTGTCCGAGTCACACAACCAGAGGAAGAAGGACTGTCTTCCTGAAAACACGAGCAGCCCAGGAACGCCGCTCCCGGAGATGTTGGCCCCGAGCACCCCTCCCAGCTCCTCCTGGGGTCCAGGCTGGGCATGCTGGCCGTTGGCCTCCCCTGCACTCACCTCACCTGGTCTCTGTGTCCCCTCCGTGTCCTCTTTTCTCTCCCCGGCCACCTGTTTTCTTTATCCGGGTTGTTTCCCTGAATCTGTATTCGTTCTGTGTGTCACTGACACACAGCCTGAGAGTCCACGGAGCTGCCGGGAGGTTTTCTGGTTTCCTACGACCTTCTTGGTTGCTGGCAGGAGCAGTGATCAGCTTCGTGCCTGGGCCCTGAGTTCCAGAAGCTTCTCCTTTCCCTTCTCCCATTTTCTAACCAAAAATGGCCTTTGCGTCACCGTGCTGGTGGCGAGCCTCACTGGGATGGCACGGCGTGGCAGGTGCAGCCGCGGGACACGGCCACCTCCACCTTCCACACTTTGATTCCACATCTGCACCTGCCCTTCAGATCCTTGCTTTCATGCCCCGAGGCCAGACGGTCGGGGCCAAGACGGCGGGAGACCCCAGCCTGTCCCTCGTTGTGGCGTTTTACGGAATCTGGCCAGGTTGGCTCAGAAGTTCTTTCTCCTTCATTTCTGCTTCCTGTTCCTAATGTCTGTTTTCCAGGGGAGGAGTTTAGGTATGTGAGCAACCTCACTGCTGTATCAGGGCTCTTAATCATTCTCACTTTCGTGGGCTCCTTCAGAAGATCCTCATGTTGATAATAGAAACTAGAAATTGATACTCCTAACATTTTTTAATATTTGTGTGTGTGTGTGTGTGTGTGTAATAAAGGCAGCACTTTTGCTCCTCCTGTTAGAATGGATGTTTCCACGTATGAGTGTAAACTTTTCCCCAAGTTGTTCTCCCAAACTCCCCGAATACGGCAATCTAACAGGATCTGTATGAGATGGTCTTAAAGAAAAGTTAGGAGTTGATGTTTGATTCCCGCCAGCTACATCAGGGAACCGTCCCGAAGGCGCATCTGATACCTGCTCCCAAACCGAGTGCCCAGCACCGGCGTCCCTGACTCCACCAATACCTAAAAATTCCATTATCTTCTTGGCGACATGAGGTTGTCTCGCCAGCTCTCACTCACACCGGGAAGGTCTTTGTGGGGAGGCGACCGGGGGCACCTGCCGGAGGGCATCCGGCTCACAGGCAATGCTGCCACCTGCTGACGGGTCTCGGGGCTAGCAGGCGCCGTGGATAAAGACAGTCCGTCTTTCCACGTGGAAAACATACGTGGAGTTTTGCATGAACCGTACTTTACTTTTCTGCCCCACAGTGGATCCTAAAATCGTCTTAGTGCACTTGGGGTAAAGGAAAGCACGAGGTCAGACGCCCGCCTCTGACACTGGAGTGGCCACGACGCAGGGCTCCATCCCCGCGGGGAGGGTGAATGGGTGGGAGAAGGTGGAAGAGGGTTTGCGGGGGATGGGGAGGTCGAGGAACAACGCAGCAAGAGGCAAGACTGACTTTCCACCCCTGCCTTTCACGAGGTGCCGTGCGACCTGTCTCCTAACTTACAGAGATGCGGTTTAGCTTCCGACGCAAGCAGGGGTGAGGCTGTCACTGCGAAACCCTGTGCCCTGCTTTACTGGAGTGAATTTCCGCGGGTCCTCCTGTGATGCCCTTGAGCATTAGACCCTTGCGTGTGGGGGAGAAGATAGGCCAGCTGTCTTGCTATGGGTCACTGTCCTGTCGCCCTTTGACTCCGAGCACAATGGCCAGGCGTCTGGACGTCAGGGAGGCTGGGAAGGCCAGTCGTCTATCCAGTCCAGGCTCAGAAAACCCGAAGAGCTTCTCTGCCTGCTATGTCAGGAAGCTGCGCTGGGAGTTTGACAACGTTCAGGCCACAGAACCTGGCCGTACCGTAGATCCCTGAAAGACGTTAAACTTTGTGCATTCGAAATGAACTAGAAGAGCTCGAAGCTGTCACTTTAATGCTGTATTTTCATATAGTTTGCTCAAGGCACACCTACTGGCCTTTTTTCTTTTTGGTAGTTCATAGCAGTGGGCTTTGAAGCTAGGAAGCTAAGGTTTAAAACACTGAGGTAAAAATGGAAGGCCCTGGTTAGTGTATCTCCCATCTAAGAAGGCTAAGAATTTGAGGGGTTTAACTGTTGCAGTTCTCCCTTATTTCACCCATCTGACCAGTTCTGGCCTCGGGGATTTTACCGAAGATTCTAAGGAACGTGAGGACTAGTTTGGGGGGTTCCTCTCTATCTAGAGGCCACGTCTCAAAAAGCAGAATGGAAGCCGGTAGCTATTCCTACACAAACGTACACAAGCGTGAGCATAAAAATGCCAGTTTGGGGTAAACCTTTCCTAAGGAAAAACACTATTACAAACAAACATTTGTAGTAAATATTTGCATCATCTTTTTAGATGAGGAAAACAGTGCTTTCCAAACCGTGTGGAGTAATTCCACACCATTTATGAGAAGTGAATCTGGACTGGGCTCTTTCCCCGCTGTGTCTGTGCCGCTCCTGTCGCTCTGGCCCTGATCCGGCAGGGGTCACTGCTGGTACCATGAGCAGGCCTGAGCCTCTGGAGGGCGGGTTACATCCCCCGGAGAGCAGGGAACAGAAGCGGTGCTGATGTGAACACACTGGGCTAGACCCTTTTACTCTTTCGGGACAGGAGGGATTTGTAGGTAAAACATCTGTAAAGTCAGGACGTTTTATCCTTGAGTGATGAGAAAACACCTCGTGCTCTCACAGCTCAGTTCTCCTTTGTGACAGGCGGCCCCGGGCGTGTGGAGCTGTGACTTCTCAGCATGGAGGCCTTTGTGTCGTCTGTTTGTCACCGTCCGTGACGGAGCAGTGCTGGAGAGCTGGCCCACGTGCTTGAGGACGACAGGGGACCGACTGGACCCTCACTCATACTCGGGCCACCCGGTACCCTAAGCCCGTTTACCAACTCCTCGCACTAGCTTTCCGGCTCCTTGAAAAAGGAGTTTGCATGAGTAACGTACACGTCTGAGTTTGCATAAGTAATGCGTATTAAATAATAACTTTCAGCATTCGGGGCGTTTACTCCAGATGAAAATAATGTGCTGTAGCTCAGCTCTCTTCAGAAGCAGGGGGTCGGGTGTTGCTTGACAACAGCTCAGGGAAGGACCCCCCGCTCCCTCCTGCTGGGGACCGGCCTCCCCGGTGATGGGTAAAGTCTGGGGTGGTCACTGGGCACAGTCTTTCACCCTCGTCAAGCCTCTTTCCCCGTTTATAAAATTAAATGTCCAGCATCCACCAGCTTTGGGGAAACACAAATCCGGAGACAGGGAAGCCAAACACGGTCGAGACTCCGTGCGTCCGCGGGCCGCATCCACATCCCGCCTGTGTGACCGGGATGCTGTCCACTCTCACAGATGAAAGCGAACGCACAGGACATGGGGCATTTGTCCTTTACACAAAGTGGAAGAGTGATGAGATAATAAAAAACTTAAGTCTTCTTTTAAGAAAATATGTGCACTTTCTTGGGTTAACAAACAGGAGATGGAGGAATTCCACTTGGATTGTTTTGTTTGGGGGGGATGTCAACGTACCCCGTCTCGTGCCATCACTTCTGCTCTCGTGCCGACTTCCTCTTGCCCTGAACGGGAGGAGCGGCTTTGTCCACGGTACCCAGCGCTCCAGGTGGTACCGGCAGCTCCACCAGGCCACATCAGAGCCACCCCTGCGACAGAGGAAAAGGCTGAAACTGATCAGTTGTGGACATTTACAGGTACAGATGTCTGGAAATGCCCCTCTTCTATCCGAGACCTGAGTGTTCGCTCTTTGCCCAGCTGTGCACTCACCTTGGAGACGTTCTAAAGTCTTAATAGTTGGCACGGGTCCAAATATGAGGTCTCCTCTGTCTGACAACATTCACTTTTCAAAAAACTTAACTTGCTCCGTACCATTTGAGCAAAGCACCTTGACAAGACGAGACAGAGGTGTGGCCTGGGCACTGGCTCGGGATTCAATGCAGCTTTGCCCAGGACCCACATGATTTCACCAAAAGCCTCGCCCCTGACTCCTCAGGGGTCACGGTGGCACACAATTTAGGTCTTGCCCTCTATTAAAGGGGCAGAATTAACTTTTAAAAGGGGGTGATGCAGAGGGGGAAGGGCAGCAGAGGGGGCAACCACGGGTTGACTCACTGGCCGCCTGGCCGCAGCAGAGCCCTGGGAGCAGAGGAACGGTTGTCAGAAGCTGCATGAGGTCTTGGTTTTGTTTTACAAATCTGATCTCTTAATAAGGGGGTCTTATCCTTTGGAAACACAGTGGTCCCTGGGGGCCACTCCCCTCTCCCCTTTGAAAACTTGAGTTCAGATTCTCTAAGTCGGAAGGGAAGGGTTTTACTTATATTGCAAGATCAGCATCTAATAACCACTGTGGGAAAGCACGTGGATTTGGGGGCTAAGCCACGCTTCCATTTACGTATCGTGTGTCTCCGTTTAAGAGAAGGCTCTTGCCGTTAGAGAAACTGCCGTAAAAGGAACATTGGCTTTTTCAGATCTTTGCTGCTGATTTCAATCATGAAAGAATAATGATCGGTTTGAATTTTCTTAACTGTTTAAGGATGTACCGTCAGTTAGGCAAGCATCCTTGTCACTGCTGCCAAAGGTGGGATACATCAAGTGGGCCCTCCCCGCCTCAGGACGGAGGAACTGGGCAGGCAGGCGTCTACGGCAGGGAGAATTATTCAGCAACACCCAGCGCTCTCAGCTAGAGGCCCGTCGTGGTCTTGAGGAGGCTGCAGACACTGTCTGAACCCCGCCGACCCCGCCCTTCACTTACACATCATCTTTTCAGCAGACGTTTCATGGCTTTTGCCCCATGAGTCTCGGACAAGTACACGGAACCCTTTCCTGACTGCCAGCAACACAGTTCCTGCTGAGGTTTATTGCTTCTAGATGATGAAGTTTACGCTAAGTTCCTATTTTGTTTTTTCAGTTCTGGAGTTTTGGCAAATACCTGAGCCAGGTTTTTTCTGTTACTCTAAAAATTGCCCTGAAGTCCTCTTAACCTGTGCGCCACCCACATATTACACATCCGCTCATGTGCTTAGCGCTCCTATTCCTTAAAAGCATTTCCTTCCATTCCCGTAGGTGTGGTGAGGCCAACTCCACTTCTGCTCCCTTTCAGGTGGTGCCCTTGGCCCGAGCCTGTCCATCCTGGGTTCAGACAGCCACCACTCGCTTCCGGGAGGTCGCCTTCCTGGAAACCAAGGTGCGATCAGTAGCTGATCCTCCTCGTGGAGTGGAAGGGGGCTGGACTTAGTGGCTGGCTTTAGGCGAGCAGTATTCTCATCTGGAAAAGAGGGTACCTTTCAGCAGGTTGCTTTGAGGACTCGGAGAAATTTTCAAGTACCAGGCAGAGCACATCGTTGGTTCTCAACCCTGATTCCTTTCTTTCTGTCAAAAAAGGATGAGGGGTAAGCAGTCACCTCTGACTGATGCAAGGAGGTTTACTCATCTTTCCCGAGACACTGAGATACATTCTAAACTCTGCCCAGTTCAGGATGAGGACACCAGGCCCGTGATCTTAACTTCCAAACAGTAATTTACCAGCCTTGAGTCAAGCTTATATTTAAAAACCAAGACAAAGCAGAGAAACAGAAAACCTTCCAGTTATAGCTGGTAGGATTACTTTCTGTATTAAATGAAGGAGGTGAGCACAGAGCCTAAGACGTAGGAGGTGCCCAGATTCTTACTGACTGAATCTGCACAGCCACACGATCTCTTGGAAGAAGAAAAATAGGAACTCACAGCTTGTGGAAGCTTCGTGTGCTGTAGAGGCAAATGCTAAATCAGAAAGCTGACCCTGATTCAGAGTCTCTTCTTACTAGGGTTCACACTTTTTTTTTTTTTTTTCCAGGCAGTAAGCACTGTAACCTAAGAGGGAAGAAAGAGATCCACACCTTCCCCAAAGAAAAGGAAGATGGATCTAGTGTCAGGCTCCATGAGACCCACTTGTGGTGGCTCTCCAAGAAGGAACAATGCAGCTTTTGTGCCAGGCCCGTACAGCAAGCCTGGAAACTTTACAAAACAGTCCTACCCAAGAGAAACCTGGTTCTAGCTCTCTTCCTGGAAAGAGGTGTTGATCCAGGAAAGTTTTGTGCTATTCTTATCGGCTCTTCCTGGGATCAGTATAAAAAAAAAAAAAAAAAAAACCCTCAAAAACAAGTAAGACAGACCTCTGCGAAACAAGAATATGAAAAACCCCACTGCTGGCGCATTTATACACTTCCGTTTCCACAGCCCAACCACAGGGTGTCAGATGATTTAGTTATTGTCTACCAAAGGGAGCTCTTTGCTGGAATTGTTGGTATTCAGCCCCAATTCGGTCTAAGAACCCTCACCGGGGTTCGAGTGGCCGCCTTCTTAAAATGCAAATGTGCAAGAACTCCAGGCCGGCCTCCCCGCCCCCAGGAAAGTGTCCAACCCGGCGGCGCTGGCGGGGCTGGCGGGGAATGCTAAGGAGGGGCCCGAGCCCCCGCCCTGCCGCACTGCTCGCACTGAGCCGCAGTCCGCATGACTGAGCGCCCTTAACTTTCCCAACAATGGCCCTGGCGCCCTCCCCGCCCCCTCGCAGCCTCCCCACACCCGCTCAGGGTCAAGAAACCCATCTTTCTTCCCACTTCCACATCTCAGGACGCATTTCTTGAACATCACCCCTAGATCTCACGTCCATGTGGAGAAAAACTGGCCACCCTGGTGAAGCTGTGACTCTTACAAATCTGGTTTAAGAAGAAGTTTCATTTTGTTCGGTTTCTTTAAATTTCCATGTTGTGCACAGTTCAGAACCAGAAGTTATATAAACCTCCATTCCAATCCCATTTCTAGCAACAAAACATGTAGATGTCAGTGGTGAACCTCATACAGGATGAATTTTTCACCGTGAGCTCGCACCACACAGGCTGCACGGAACTCTGCATCTTATGCTTTTTACTTCAGAGACACAAAACAGCACCTCCTACCGTGGCCTGGACCCAAACACACACCGCCTTAAAAATAATGCACAGATACAAGGCTTTTGTTTTTGGTTTTTTTTTTTTTCAAAAACATACTTCATATTTCCTCTTTTATTATATAAATATCAGTTTAACCTTTTACTGTAAGAATATAAACGTTTTAAGAGGATCTTTGTTATTATTTATACAAATTCACAAACAGTACAATTAATTGATAAAGGTCTCTGGGTTTCTTTTACTCCATGGTCTCGCATGTTGCAGTGGAGGATTCTAAAAAACAATAAACAAACCAAAAAAATCCAACGAAAATGTACATCCTACACAAAAGTGATTTTTTTTTTTAAAGCCACAAGTCCCAACCCCCATCAAAATAAAGGCATCTACTCCTCCATTTAGAAACAGAATTTTTAAAAACCCACAAACTCCCGTTTTATTAACAGAACAGAGACAAGACATGAATTTCAGTCTCCTCCCCTTCACATTTCAGCCCCGGGGGCTCTGGAAGCTCCTCCGCTCCCAACAGGAACCCTCACTGTGTGACCTTTTCGTGGGGAAACTTGCAAGAGGGGGAGGGCAGGGCAGAATCTGCATATATAATCATCATTTTCAAGACACAATCTGCATCTCAAACACACACACAAAATAACAAAAAACGAAACAGTCCAACTCTCGCGTCTCCCACACGTTTGTGCTATAAATTAAGTCAAGATTTAGGATCACGGCTGGGCCCTCAAATCCCTGTGGACAAGGAGGAAAAGGAAAGCAGAGCCGGAATGTGAAGTGGGATACACGGGGTGGATGGGGTTTGGGAAGAAGCCAAAGCAAAAAAGATGTACGAACCCGATGGGCATCTGTCCAGTCCAGGCACAAAAATGTTTCAGTCTCAAAATATCTCTCTTGTAGAATTCCAGGGCTTCAGAGAAAAAAGTAAACTAAAACGAGGTAGCCAGACACACACACACACACACACATATATATATATATGTATATATATATATACACACACACATATATATATATAATTTATATATATATATAATATATAGACTATACTCAGCAGAAAAAAAAAGAGACCATGATGTCAACTTCCTTCAAAAAAATAAAAAAGACAATACAAATGAAATGAGCGTGGGTAGCAGAGTACTGTCAAAGGACTGATGACGAGAGACTGGGATTAGTTACGAAGTGGAAGAAGGGTGAAAAGGCCGTTGTAGTTGGGTTTGCTTTTATACGTTTCGAAATAAAAACCAGATCACAGTATTCAAATGAAAGCTTAAGTGAAGGCAGACATTCTCCCCAACTCCCCAGGGCTGAAAGGACTGGTCACTCCCCACCCCCGTTTCCAAATGCAGCGCGGCGGGGATACGGTAGCTCAGTCCGTCCTCCAAACCCCTGCTGGGAGGAGTGGCTGGTGGGTGGCGAGTCCTCCGCATCCTCGGGGAAAAGGAGGGGGTGTGGGGGCGGAGGGACCCCGGACGCAACGGGGGGGGGAGGGGAGGACGAGACTGGGGCTCCGCGTCATCGCCCCCACCGCGTCCCCGGCAATGCTCTGGGTCTACGTGTGCGTGTTGAGTGAGCGCGGGGGCCGCGGCGGTGGCAGGAGGACGAACAGGGCGGGGCCGGGGGAGTTGGTGCTGCCGCCCTCACCTGACCTTCTCACTGTCCGTCATCTGCCAGAGGCCCAGGTTGAGTACCTTGAGGCAGGGCAGCTGCGTGATGCGCTCCAGGCCGCGCTTGGTGATGCGGGTGCAGCCGTACAGGTCGATGCCGGTGAGCTGGCTCAGGTGCTCGGCGATCAGCTCCAGGCCCTTGTCCGTGATGCGTACACACTGCCCGATGTTGAGTGTGCGCAGCCCGTGCATCTGCCGCACCATGCGGTTGATGCCATCGTCGCTTATGTGGCAGGAGCAGAGGGACAGGGACTTGAGGCCGTCCAGCCCCTGCGCTATGTAAGCCAGGCTCTGGTCCCCCACCTTGTCACAGAAGGACACATCCAGCCCCGAGAGGCGCAGGCTGCCCATGGCCAGATGCATGATGCCCGTGTCACTGATGTTGTCGCAGGAGCGCAGGTTAAGGCTGCGCAGGCTGCCCATGTGCGACAGGTGCAGGAGGCCTGCGTCCGAGATGCCTCCGCAGAAGCTGAGGTTGAGGAGCCTCAGGCCCGTCAGCCCCCGGGAGATGTGCTTCAGAGACAGATCCGTGAGCTTCTGGCAGTCCTGCAGCGTGAGCTGCTCCAGGCCCAGGCAGCCCTCGGCCGCGCTGCGCGTCATGCCGGCCAGGTGCCCGATGCCCACGTCCGAGAGGTGGCGGCAGCTGCGGAGATTAAGGCTCTTGAGGCGCTGCAGGCCCCAGGCGATGAGCAGGAGGCCGGTGTTGGTGATGTTGCTGCAGCCGCCCAGCTCCAGCACCTCCAGGCCCTTGAGGTACTGGGCTATGCGGCCCAGGCTGCTGTCAGTGATCTGCTTGCACAGGCTCAGGTTGAGGGCGCGCAGCGAGCCGATCTCCTGAACGAACGCGTGGCCCAGTCCGTTGTCGGTGAGGTTGTAGCAGCCGCTGAGGTTGAGGCTCTCGATGTTGGCCATGCCCTGGATCACGTAGCTGAGGCTGCGGCGCAGGCTCAGGATCTGCACCCGGCGGATGCCCCGGGCCTGCAGGCTGGGGAACAGCGACGGGTTGGCCCGGCGCAGGTGCAGCTTGGCCTCCACCCCCCGCCACACCGACTTGTGGTAGGCGGCGTCCCGCCAGGCCGTGCACACCTGCGCCGCGCGCCCCTTGTCGCGCACGTCCAGGTAGCCGAAGATCATGGCCAGCAGCTCGGGGAACAGGCACGAGATGTGCGTCTCCATCTTCCTCCCCGCGGCGTCGGGGAGGAGGCGCGGGCCCCGCTCCCGCCCGAGCGACGAGGCGGCTGGCCGGCCGCGCCGCGGGCCCAACGGACGCGCCTCCCGCCTTCCGGCTCGGCGCCGCTCCTCCTCCCGTCCGCGCGTCCTTCCTGCCGCCCTGCCCGCCCTCCCCGCCCGGCGCGCTCGGCGCTCACATCCCGGGCGGGCGCCCCCGCAGCCCGGCCCTTGCTGGGCTCAGCTCTGCCGCGCCCGGCCCGCGCCGCCCCGCCGCCGCCGCCGCCGCGCCCCCGGCCGCATCCTCCGGCGCCGCGCGGGCCGGGCTGCGCGCTCGGGCTGGGCGCCGGGAGGCTGCGGCCGCCTTTGTCCTCGCCCGCTTTTCAAAGCTGCCAGCGGGCCGCCCGCACTCGGCCGCCCCGGCGGGGGGACTTCGGGCCGGCGCGCGCTCGGCCCCCGCGTCCGCGCGCGGGGCAGCGCCGGCCGGCACGGAGCGCGCGCGCGGAGCCGACCCGGGGCGAGCGGCGGCCGCGCCGGGGGCGTCCGGGCCGGACCCGCTGCTCTCCGCGCCTCCGCGCCCCCGCCCCCCGCGCTCCCCCGCGCGCGCGCGATGGTACGAGCCTGCGCGCCGGAACTGCCGGCGTTGTCCTGGAAACCGAGCGCCGGCCCGCCGCGGGTTAACCCTGTGCGCGCCGTCGGGGCGCCGGCCGGGCCAGCCGCCACCGCTTCCGCCGCCTCCACCGACCGCGGGGAGCTGCCGGCCACGCCCGGCCCGCGTCTAGGCTCCGCGCCGCCGGGTCCGAGGCCTCCCCGCGCGCTCCTGGCCCAGCCTCCCGCCCGCTCCCTTTATCCTCCCGCAAGACCCTCCTCCCCGGACCGCTGCTCGGTGACCGCCCCGCTCTCCTCCCCGCCTCCGTCCCCGGGGCCCCGCCGCGCGTCTGTGCTGCCACCTCCTCGGTCCACCCCAGTGGGCGGCTTCCCACGGTTCCTTTCTCTCCAGTCTTGTGCCCTGAACTGGGGAGAAACTCAGGACTACCCACGCGTCCCTTAGCCGAGCACGGCCTCCCCCCAGTGCGCACTCTGGATCTAGCCATTACCACTTCCTTCTAGCATGTTCCGGGTGTTTCCAGACACCGCCGCCAGTGCGCTCCCTCGGCTCCTTATGCATCACAACTTCCTCCGCTTCCGCACTCGGCCGGCAGCCCTGGGCTGCGCCGCGTCGCCTCCGCCTGCCTCGCGCCCGGAGGGAGCAGCCTCACCTCAACCCTATCGCCACCACTTTCTTTCTTGTCAGCCTCTTAGACGATGAAGGGCCCAGTTGTGCCGACAGTCACTGTGTTCGTATGTGCCGATACAATTTTATCTTTTGACAAAACAGAGTGACGATTGGGCTTGGTTTAAGATGCTCCAGCAAATGTCTGTTCGTTTACAAACTGTTCTCTGGAACCATGGAATGCTCCAGTCTAGAGCGTGGCTCCTGGGTCTTAAATGCCCACTCAGAGAATAGGGTTTCAAAAGAGATTCATTTTAATTACCTTCAAACCAAGAATTTTGGAGCCAGAAAATGACCCTCTGTGTTTTGAAGGAATTTGTGGATCCGCACAACAAGATGCAAGACAGCCTGGTTCAGCTATCAAAAAAGGAGTCTTTGAGAACCTGAACGAGGTTTTGACTGGGTTCCATGTTCAGTATATGAGGTTCCCTTTTGGCCACTTCTCTTTTGCCCAGGAGACCAGTAGCGAGCCAAATGCATACAGATAGGTAATAGGCGTAGTACCTTGTTAGACTGCCGCCCACCTCCCCTGTTCCTAAATCAGGAAATGCAGAAGCAAAATCCTTCAGCCACGATGCACGTGGTGTAAGGCCCAGAGATTTCTATAACCCTCCTGGAATCACGTAGGGTTGTGTTGGTCGTCTAGAAGATTCCAAATGTGCTGTGCAGTGAGAGTCTCAGTTCTGCGCTGCACCTGGGTTGGCACTCTTCTCCTGGGCCGTATCTAGGCGTACACTGGTCTCAGTCACTGCCGCGTAAACTTTTACCTAACGCGCTACGTGAAGTGACTTTTCCTGTTGTTCTGTGGATGTAGATGTGTTTGTGTTGATATCAAGGTCTTAATCCACAAAACCTTAATCCTCGTTGTCGCAAAACAAAGTGCTAGACCACCAATGGGGCGGGCGTGGGGGGGCTGACCTGAAGAGGAGGGGCTTAGTTAGCCGTGCCCCTCCTCCAGACCCGCTGCCGCTCTCAAGTCTGAAAAGTAGTTCAGATGTGCCCGGAAGCACTTTCTCGAGGAGTTGACCACCTGCTCCTAGCTCTCGCGAAGTTTTTTCTTGAGTTTAACTCTAGAGTGGTATTAATTCAGGACCTTTTATGTAAGGCATTCAAACATATATGACAAGGATTTTCAGCAATATGATTGTGTTCACGTTCAATAAACAGGAGAATAAACATCAAGAAGTATCTTAGAAAATGCACATTAGTGGGGAAACAGAGTGGCATCAGGTGAGCCCTCTGCTGAGTCTGGGGCATGGAGGAAGTGTCTCCCCTTTCTGCGGCTCAGTTTCCTTGTGTTTCACTAGGGCAGATTGACTGGATAATCTCCAGGGATCTTCTCAACAGTTACCCTCTGGGAAACCGTGAGCCTCTCTGAGCCCTGTCTCAGCCCGACATTTCGCATTGTTCCTAATGCAACCCCGAGAACAGGGATAGTTTCACGTGCACTGGCTTCTTGGGGGTTTCAGTTTAGGCTGTGATTTAGGACACAAAAATAGGTGGAGGGAATTATGGGCCAGAGACTGGTGGTCTGGAGAAGATGTGTATCAACGTAGAGGGGCCCGTGGACAGCCACGTGTATTTTGAGCCCAGGTCGAGACTTTGTATACGATTCAGCAGCTTGCAACCGAGGTGAAGTTTTTTTCTGAATGAGTTCTGAACTTCTGTTTAGAGCAGAGGTGATAGCCCTGTGTACAGAATCTCTAGAACTTTACCAAGAATTTTAAAGACACTGTTTTTTTAGATAGGGTGTGTTTTTCATCTGGGTGGGGCCTGGGAAAATTGTGAGGCCCAACCCAAAGATGAGGCTTACTTAAGGATGTATGCTTCCTGGGACTTCCCTGGTGGCGCAGTGGTTGGGACTCCACGCTCCCCATGCAGGGGGCCTGGGTTCAATCCCTGGTCAGGGAACTAGATCCCACATGCATGTCGCAACTAAGAGTTCTCATGCCACAGCTAGGGAGCCCGCATGTCTCAACGAAGGAGCCTGCGAGCCACAACTGAGACCTGACACAACCAAATAAATAAATATTAAAAAAAAAAAAAAAGGATGTATGCTTCCTCACACAGAGAGGCAGGAAAGATCAGAAGAGATCCGTGGCTTTTAAACTCCTCATTCAAGAATATATGTGTCCAGGGCTTCCCTGGTGGTGCAATGGTTAAGAATCCGCCTGCCAATGCAGGGGACACGGGTTCGAGCCCTGGTCCAGGAAGATCCCACCTGCCGCAGAGCAACTAAGCCCGTGTGCCACAACTACTGAGCCTGCGCTCTAGAGCCCACGACCCACAATTACTGAAGCCCACACACCTAGAGCCTGTGCTCCGCAACAAGAGAAGCCACCGCAATGAGAAGCCCGCGCACTGCAACAAAGAGTAGTCCCTGCTCGTCGCAACTAGAGAAAGCCTGTGTGCAGCAACGAAGACCCAACTCAGCCAAAAATAAAAATAAATTAAATAAAATTTATTTTTTTTGAAAACAGAATGTAGATGTCCAGAAACAGTGACCCAGAGTCTAGCTGGTGGGCGTTGGATCAAAGGAGTTAAAACAGGTTGTGTGTGTTTTATGTTAACTCTAATGTGTCCATGGCACAGTGGATGCCTCGCAGTAGGCGCTCTGTAAACGTGGTTGAACTGAAGCGAATGAGAACGATAACAATTATATAATCTCTTTACAAAAGACTTCATACATGTCAAAACTTTTCTGGACCACCAGTAACAATGGATATCTGAGGTTTATAAGATCGTGCCTTTCCAACTACTTCCCCACTTCAAGGCAACATTCTCTCTATTCCTAAGTAATTCTAAGCAGGAGAGTATCCTGGGGCACCTTTTGATTAGAGAAAAGGTAAGACATAGTGAGGACTTGATTCACTGAGTGCAAAGAGAAGATTTAACTAGAAACAACAACAGAACAACCTCACTGAATAATGCGCAAAGGACTTGAACAGACAGTTCTCTAAAGAAGACGTACAGATGGTCAGCAAGCAGGTGAAAAGATGCTCAACATTAAGCATTAGGGAGATGCTAATCAAAACCACAATAAGCTATGATCTCATACCCGTTAGGATGGCTACAATGAATAAAGCAGAAAATAGCAAGTGTTGGCGAGGAGGTAGAGCTATTGGAGCCCTGGCGTGCTGTTGGTGGGAATGTGAAATGGTACGGCTGCTGTGGGAAACAGTACGGAGGCTCCTCAGAAACTTAAAAATAGAACTACCTCATGATCCAGCAATTCCACTTCTGGGCATATACCCAAAATAAATAAAAGTGGAGTCTAGAGGCACCATCTGTACACCCAAGTTCATAGCATTGTCTGCAACAGCCAAAAGGTAGGAGCAACCCAAGTGTCCCTCACAGATCACGGATAAACACAAGGCGGTCTCTCCCTACGACGGAATATTATTCAGCCTTTAAAAAGGAAGGAAGTCCTGTCACACCACAGCATGGAGGGAGCTTGAAGACGTCATGCTGAGTGAAGTAAGCTACTCACAAAGAGACAAATACTGTATTAGTTCGCTTATATGAGGCATGTAGAATAGTCAGAATCACAGAAACAGAAAGCAGAAGGGTGGCTGCCAGAGGCTGAGGGAGGGGAGCTGTTTGGGGGCACAGAGTTTCAGTTCTGCAAGATGAACAAGTTCTGGAAATTTGTTGCACAATGTGAATGTACTTAACACTATTGAATTGTATACTTTAAAATGGTTAAGGTGGTAAGTTTTACGTTACATATATTTTACCACAATTAAAAATGAAAAGATTTAAACAGAACCAACATTGTGAAATGAAGATGTAAATAAATAGGAAAAATAGGTGAAAATTGTCCTCACGTCAGCAAATTGCCGGAACACCCCAAAATATTTGTTTACTCTCTCCCAAATTATTAGTTCATTGTATCCTGTAAACAAGGGCTTTATCCACCCCCATAAAAATAAGGGCTTGAGGTCTGGGTAGCTGGAGCCCTCTCCTGAGGATGACTGTGCCCTTTCATGTACAAACTGGAAAAACTCATGCGAAAGAGATGGGGTGCTATTAATAATCGCCCCCGGATGAATGGACACCCCCTCCTTTTACACTGGAAATGCGGCTGCATTTGAAATATGTTGTTTGCAACTTTTGAGTGTTAACTGTAACATATATTTTATTTTTAAAAAATTTTATTTATTTAATTTTTTTTTTGGCTGCGTGGGTCTTCATTGCTGTGCGCGTGCTTTCTCTAGTTGCAGCGAGCGGGGGCTACTCTTCGTTGCGGTGCACGGGTTTCTCATTGCAGTGGCTTCTCTTGTTGCAGAGCACAGGTTCTAGGCGCACAGGCTTCACTAGTCATGGCTTGCGGGCTCTAGAGCGCGGGCTCAGTAGTTGTGGTGCACGGGCTTAGTTGCTCCGCGGCATGTGGGATCTTCCCGGACCAGGGCTTGAACATGTGTCCCCTGCATTGTCAGGCAGATTCTTAACCACTGCGCCACCAGGGAAGCCTAACGTATATCTTCATATTTTCAGGTGCCCGACCAAAGGATTAGAAATACTTTGATTGAATAACCCCAAGTATCAGTTATTATTAACAAACACCTTAGGTACTTGTTACCAAGCAGGTAGCTATGACAACCCTAAAATAAAACGAGCCATATTGAAAATGTAGCCATTTCCAAGTACTGAACGCTTGGGAAGGTGGGTTTTCAATCATGTGATCGTTCAGGAAATGTTCCTACAGCTGGTGCGCACGGCTCTGTGCCCTGGAGTAGACAAAGATGCAGAGGGTATGTCTGCTTCTTAGGACTCAGGACCCAGCAACGCGCCACAAAATGGTTTCCGTATTATCAGTGGGGTAAGTGCCAATGGAGTGATGGTTATAAATAAAATGTTCTCAGTTTAGAGGACCACTACAGAGGAGCCTCGAATTTGAATAGTGTTGATGAGAGGAAAGTCATTACATAGGGTGGAAATTTATTTAGAGAACAGGCTGGCTTTACCTTACTAGTTTAGGAAAAAATAAGAATGCCATAATAGCAAACATACATTGTCATACATTGTTCTGATTCTTCAGTATTGAAGAATATTGAAAATTTCCTTTTCAGGGAATTCCCTGGCGGCCCGGTGGTTAGGACTCTGCACTCTCACTGCTGAGGGCCCGGGTTCAACCCCTGGTCGGGGAACCAAGATCCCACAAGCCGTGCGACGTGGGCCCCCAAAAAGAGTCACCTTTTCAAAGAATTCTTAGCTTTTTCTCTTTATTCTCTTTCAAGAATAAGAAACTTTATTTTAACTGTTGTCTATCTGGAACTGGAATTTGGCATCTGAAGTCAGAAATTCTTAGTTCTTGGTTTGGACTTGGCTACTGTTTTTAGAACAGAGATTGCCTTGGGAAAAAATTATTTTAAATCAGCTGTCTTTCTCCTCGTTTTGCCCCACAATAGAGCTTGGTGCCTCACACCCTGGGGGCAGTGAGAGGGGACCACTGAGACATTGACTGACCCCTGGGACGGCCCGGGTCCGAGGGGGGCTCCCCTAGGTGCCCGTGACTCGAGGCCCCTTGACACAGGGCTGTTCCCCAGGCAGTGTCCTGAGGAGTTAAGTGCCCCCCAGGCTTGCAGCCCAAGTTGTGCGGTGGAGTCCCGGCTCTTCCATTATGCCTGCGTGCCCTCTGGCAGGGTGGCTTCAGCGCTTTGAGCTACAATTTCCTCATCTATAAAGTGAAAAGTCACTCCTGGTCACAGAACTGTGGTGACAACTCATTGAGAAAAACCACGCAGGGGAAAGGGAGGGCCCTCGGGGGAACCTGGCCTTTAGGAGGGAGCTAATAAACACTGTTCTGGTTTTTTCTTTTATAAATGAACCATCAAAAAAAGCCCCACGTGGATGTGCCCCCGAATTGTACAGATACATCCTTACTGAAAGTTAAGCATTTAAAAATGTCATTTCCTGTTTTTAAGAAATGCGCAGGTTAAAGGAGCGGAAACAGCACACTCGCAAGAGCGTGATGAGATGCTCACGTCAGGGGAGCCCCCTGTCTCTGTGCCCCTCATTCCCTCCTCCCTGAGTCGGAAAGAGTCGTGCTCCATTCAGAAAAGCAAGAGACAGTCCCAGACTCGGAGTCAGCCAGACACACATCCATCCTTTTTCCTCTGACCTAGGTTTTCATCACCAACTCTCATGCTTTCTTGGGCTTCTCCGACTTGCATGTGTATCAGAGTAACTTCGAAGGTCTCTGAGTCAGATGTCTGGGGGGGGGGGGGGTGCCGAGAATTTGCACATCCAATGGGTTTCCCAGGTACTGCTGGAACCTCCCACCTCCTGGTTTTCCTTCTCCTGATTTAAAACTTTTGTGAAATTATACTTCTTGAAGCCTCTCCTTTTTTAGTAAAACACAAATAATATTTAAAATAATTATGTCCCCCCCACACCGTCTTTTGCCTTTGAGTCTCTGGTGTGAAGTCCGAAGTTTTCCCCGTGAGGCAGTGATAGAATGTGGGTTTTTAGTCAGACAGATTTGGGGTCAAAACCTTGACTTCATCACTTATCAGCTCTGTGACTTTGGACGAGCTGTTTCATCACTTGGAGACTCGGTTTTCTTGTCTGTAAAACAGGACTAGCGATGCTCTTATCTTGGGAGCTTTGCGAGGGTTGAACGGGATAACGCACGGAACCTCCTAGTACGGCTCCTGGCCATCGGCAAAATAGCTGTTGTTTTGTTTTTTTTTTTTCTTTTTTTGGCCGCACCACGCAGCACGCAGAATCTTAGCTCCGCAGCCAGGGATCAAACCCAGCCCCCTTGCAGTCGAAGCGGGGAGTCTTAGACACTGGACCACCAGGGAAGTCCCCAGAATACCTGCTATTTATTGCACATTTATTATGTGTTAGACATTCTTTGAAGGTCTTTACGAGTATGACTCAGCTCTTCCTCCCATAGATCCACCCACACGACTGTGAAGTAGGTTCCATTACTACCTCTGTTTCCTGGTGGGGAAACCACGGCACAGAGGTAAGTGCTCAAGACGATCCGGCCCACAGAACCGGGATTTCAACGCCATGGTCTAGACCTAGAGCCACTCTGTATATCACTGCTCCGCTGCCCTGAGGACGCGTGCTGAGTTTGTCAGCGCACCTGGCTAGGGTGCAGTGGCTGTGCGACACCAAACGAGGAGTGTCTATGAAAGCAGCAGCTGCTAGTGACTGAGATGCCGACCCGCCATGAACGGTCATGGGCCACGACGAGGGGTGGCTTCCGTGTGCAACACCTAAGGCCCTGGTTGGTAGACGGCCAAAGTGGGTCTGTGCGTGTGTGTATGAGACACAGAGACTGCGAGGGCGGAGCCTGCGGGCACCACTGTGAGTGTGCTCACTGGGGTGACGTGCTCACGCCCGGCTCCGTCTCCGGGCCTCCAGCGGGACGCCTGGGCGGCTCCGGCCTCACTCAGGCCCCAGGAAGCCGCTTGTGTGTAATTATGTCACCCTCTAGTGGTTACTTCCGTATTAGCCCTTTATCCGAGGAACAGCCCCTCCCTCTAGGTGCAGGTGACCTCTGGGTGAGCAGACCCTCAGGGAACTTGGGGGGGCTGCAGGGGGGCAGTGCTGGGAAAAGAGGCAAGGAGAGAAGGGCAGGATCAGAAGAGGACAAAGTGCTCTGGGAATAAGGATTAGTTTACTCCCGCAGAGAAGGCGGAGGTGGGAGAGGCAGAACATCTGGAGAGAGGAGGGGCGCCTACGCATCAGTTTTTTTAGCCTTTTATTTTTAATTGAGGTGTAGTTGATTTACAGTATAGTTTCAGGCGTACAGCAAAGTGACTCAGCTATATGTACATACACACATATCTATGTATATACGTACACATGTATGTACACAATATGTATCTATTCTTTTTCAGATTCTTTTCCATTATAGGTTATTACAAGACATTGAATATAGTTCCCTGTGCTATAGAGCAGGTCTCTGTTGTTTATCTATTTTATACATAGTAGTGTGTTTCTGTTCATCCCAAGTTCCTAATTTATCCTCCCCCCACCCCCTCTGGTAACCCTATGTTTGTTTTCTGTGTCTGTGAGTCTATTTCCACAGCAACATGGGTGGACCTAGAGGTTATCATATTAAGTGAAGTAAGTCAGAAAGAGAAAGACAAATATTGTATGATATCACTTACATGTGGAATCTAAAAGAGTGATATAAATGAACTTATTTACAGAAACAGAGCGCGTATCCATCTTTACCGAGCGCTGTTTCTTGTTTGTGAGCGTGGGTGCTACACCCCGGGCTCTCTCGGGAGCTTCAGTGCAGAGGGCTGGTGGGGTTGGAGAAGAGCTATTTTTAACCAGTTTCAGTTCTCTTTTCCAAGGGAAGTAGGCACAAGCCGTGGGACTCACAAGGGCTGAGTAAATTCCAAACTCTCACCACCTGGGTGGACAGCTGGCTTGACTTCTTCTCCCCGGCCTGAGGCTATGTTCTCTCTGCCGGGAAAGGTCACTTGTGTCAGGATCCTCGTAGGTCTGTCATATCTTGATAAATATTTCAAAGGCAGGGAGGGGATTAAGATCCCTCCTACTCAGAACTGCTTTGTAACTCCGTATCGGGCCTGGGACTCTGCAGCCTTACGGGCCGGAGTTGGAAGGTTGTTCCCTTCTGGAAGGGCGCTGGCACTGAGCCAGGCTTTGCTGGAAAAAAGCCCTATTGGGATGAACCAGAGCATTTACATTTCTTACATCATGTCAGACCCAGAGGAGGACTAAGGGTCGGCCCTGATGCCGAGTTCACAGCCAGGTCCCCTTTTCTGCCAAGAGGATAGGGTTAAAGGTTTAAAAAAAAAACAGCCAGAAACTCAAGGGGTACAAAAGCAAAATCTCACCTTGCTGGTGTTAACCCTTCACACCCCAGAGAAGATAGTTGGAGATAAAAATCGCATCTTTACATCATGGGATCCACAGCTTTCGTGATTGCCAGTCGTTCCCAAAGAGGCCACTAACTCCGAGCGTGGCTTCCCCCCTGTGTCAGGGCATGAAAACAGCACAGAAACCCTGTCCACACTGTCCCTAAAGCTGGAAAAATTTGTCTCAGCTCTGAACTCAGTGAGGTTCTTTGTTTGTTGTTTGCTGTTTATTTTTAAACAGTACTGTTTAAAGCCGAAAAGTTCAGGTAACTCTTTCAAGTTGTCCATGCCTGCTGTGGACCATCAAGAATTCCTTGATGGGGCTTCCCTGGTGGCGCAGTGGTTGGGAGTCCGCCTGCCGATGCAGGGGACACGGGTTTGTGCCTGGTCCGGGAAGATCCCACATGCCGTGGAGCGGCTGGGCCCGTAAGCCATGGCCGCTGAGCCTGCGCGTCCGGAGCCTGTGCTCCGCAACGGGAGAGGCCACAACAGTGAGAGGCCCGCGTACCGCAAAAAAAAAAAAAAAGAATTCCTTGATTTAGTTGGTTGCGGGGACTAAGCCGTCAGCATTTGGGCAGAAGAGGGAAACCTAGAGATTGGACGATGCTTCCCTTTGAAGCCTCAAGGGCGCCGTGAGGACGTGTGAGGACAGCACCGGGTTTTACAAGTGGAGAAAACAAGGCGGCAAATGAGAAGTGACCTTCTCAAAGTCATGGGGTCTTTCCTGGGCCCGCACAGCTTCTGGGAACCCCGCACGCAGGCTTGCCTTTGTATGATGTTTCACTAAAACTCTGTGCGTCTGGAAGGATAATCAGACGTGGGCAGAAGTCCACAGACATGGGCTCACAGTGTGGCACTAAGTGACGGGGATGCTAATTGATAAAGCGCAGCAGGCGAGGAAGAGCAGCCACTCCAGACAGAGCGACGGTGGGAGCGGCTGTTAAAAGTGCTGGGTGGAGGGCGGGTAAATGAAGAAATAAGAAATAAATTGTAAAATATCTTAAAAGAAAAAGTGCTGTGGGGAAACGGGAATCCCCACCTTTGGGATCCCCTTTTTGCCTGGTTCTCCATTCTCCCAATTTTATGTATAGATGTTAAAAGTTTGACATACTTTGAAAACTCATATGTAAGCTAAGAAGCTGTCCTAGGAGGCAGAGCGGAAGTGAGTGAGCTGCGCTGTGACCGCAGCACGCCTGTGCGGCGCTTCACGTTAGAAACGGCCCATCTGCTTCCTTAGGCTACTACCGGCCCATCATAATGTTCCATATAAACGTAGCATTTACTGCAAACACCACCGGAAAGCCGTGGCTACTACGTGAATTCACATGCTAATATTTTTCTGTGTTCTATAGTATAAGATAGGAAGTGCCTAAGATTTGAGCATTTGTTAATCCTGAACCACCATAAGGAATCTCATGGTCGAAGAGGGGAGGGAACAAATTAGAGGTATGGAATTAACAAACGACTATATATTGATTAGCCAAAGAATTTGTCTGGGTTTTTCTGGAACATCTTAGGGAAAAACCCGAACGAACTTTTTGGCCAAACCAACATAAACTAGAGAAGCAACAAGGATATATTGTACAGCACAGGGAATTACACCCATTATCTTGTAATAACGTATAGTATAATCTGCAAAAATACTCAGTCATTAAACTGTACACCTGAAACTGACGCAATATTGTAAATCAACTATACTTCAATTTGAAAAAAGAAAAAAACAACAAAGAATCCCATGGTTTAAATTAGATCATCTTAAATTATCCTTGGCTCTGGGAGAGAGCAGGTTGTTCTATTCTGATGCATGGATCGTGTTCCACACTGAGGGTGGGAGGTGTTTGTTTTGTTTTGCTTCCCCCCCCCCCCCCCCCCCCCGTCCGCCCCGGCCGCGATGTATGACTTGGTCTTGTGGGAACTTAGTTCTGCGACCAGGGATCAAACCTTGGCCCCCAGCAGTGAGAGTGCTGAGTCCTAACCACTGGACCGCCAGGGAATTCTCTGTTTTGTTTTTCCTTAAAAAAAATTTTTTTTTATTCTGTTCATTTAAATTCTAAGACAAAGCTGGAAAAGGGAGAGTTGAAGACCTGAAAATAATATCTTCTGTCATTTGCTATTCTCCCAGGAAAAGCAATGGCTCGCAAAAAAATTAAAAAATAAAAGTTGCAGGGATTAAGTCTGCGGTGTTCTACGTGAGAAAGCACCCAGATTCCATCTGAAAGTCGAGCTGCTTCACACCCCTTTCTAAACAGGAAGGATGCAAATATATGGCAGCATTAGGTGGGAGTCTGAATGTTTTCTTAAACATTTCTTAGATGTTAGGGATCTTGAAAGCTTAAACAAGCAGAATCTTCCATCCTGGGTGAGTGCCTGTCAGGAGACTGTTTCCTAGCTCCTGCCTGAGTGGACCTACCCCACTCTCTCCCCTCCCAAAAAAAGAGTAAACTATCTCTAAACATCAAAATCAAATCAACAACAGCAATAAAACAACTTTAAAAAGGCGTATCAGAGATCCACCAGATTCTATTCTGCATTTTTCTGCAGCATATACCA
This sequence comes from Stenella coeruleoalba, assembly GCF_951394435.1. Taxonomy (NCBI): domain Eukaryota; kingdom Metazoa; phylum Chordata; class Mammalia; order Artiodactyla; family Delphinidae; genus Stenella; species Stenella coeruleoalba. Next base: position 100,279,127 of record NC_137157.1, read on the forward strand.
GTTTGGTTCGCTTCATGGTTAGAGCATCTGGATCTGGGTGGTGGTTTCATGGGTGGAGACAAATGTCAGTATTCATCAAGCTGTGTATTTAAGATTTGTGTATTTTACTCTATGTATAGTTTGTTTCAGGTTTTTTTTTTTTAAAGCTGTTTGTTTGTTTAAGTCAGAGGGGGCTTAACAGGTCAAGGGAGATTTACTTCTCTGCGTACAAACGATCACAAGTTCTGTTTATTCAACGGGCCAATCAAACAGGTAGAGATTCTGCGGCGGCTGGAATTGAAAAGGGCCGGGCGCTTTGCCTTAACCCTACCCCGCAGCCCTGCGGCCACCCTTGCCCAGTAACTGCCACACCCTCCCTGGACCTTTCTGGCCTGGCTGCACTTGCTGAGCCAGGGCAGGGAGTTTGTCTTTCTGCTCAGCCACACCCCGAAGCCCCTGGTACAGTGTATGCAGTTGGCACTCGATAAATATTCTTTCAGTCTGATCACTTCTCTTTGGTTAATCTGTGTTGCGGGTGGGGAGTAGAGTGAGAGAGAGAGGGAAAGGGAAGCTATTTTTTAAAGCCTAGATCAGAGACTCTGTGTCATGGGGAGCACCCCGGGACTGGCCAGGAAGTGGGACAGAGAACGCACAGACCTTTCTAGGTCTGCCTCCTTCTTTCAGGATGTTTCCGTAATGTTGGAAAAATACAGTCATTTCATCGTTGCCGTAGCGTGCTCCACGCTGTTCCCTATGGAGCCCAGTCGGGTGACATTATACTTGGTGGTTCTGCTGTGCAGTTTTCCATTGTCATTTTGGTTGTCGATACTGGCTTTTCAGGTTGGGTGTGTGGTTTCTCTTGACACAAACACGAGTACCTTTTATCACTGAGATTTTCCTAGGGGTCCGGCCATTGTAAGCTGGAAATTGTCATCGGGATTCGTGTTCACGTTCCTGTGGGTGAAAAACACAGGCCTTTCCGCAGGGCAGGGGATGCAGCCGCTCTGTGCCACAAGGAGGACAAGGGCACCACGGGAAAGCCGTGACACACGTCAGAGCGCCAGACCCAGCTGGCCTGCCAGTCCCTGACACCCCACATGGTGGCATCTGCAAGAGTGAGGCCCTTTGCAGAGGAGCAAGAAGGCTCCCGCCTATGTCCCGGACTTGAACTTGGGGGCACTGGCTACTGGGCGTGAGACCCATCTAATGAGGGTCCTCATTAGAATTTTCCTCTCTGGCAGCTTTTAAAATCTGCTTTTTTACTGAGGTATAACCGACATATAAAATAGGGACCTTGTCACAAATGTGCATCACCCTTGCTGAGGCCATGCTAGTATCGAAGGTGCGCACAGAAGATATAGATCTTCTCTGTGTCTTTCCAATTTTAGTAGATCTGCTGCTGCGGCGGCAGTGAGCACTTCAATCCGCTTTTGTAAACGAAATTTCTAGCTGCTTTCGAAACCCACAGTCTTGTTTTATTTTGCGGGTGGAACCCAGCGGGTGATGTTGGGACAGGGCTGTGGCCACAGAGCATGGTTAGCTCGGGGAAAACAGCAGAGCCAAAAACTGCCCCCTGATTCAACACTTCCGCCCTCTGAGTGACTTCAGCCCGTATCCAGTTGCAGAGTCACAGGGTTTCTTTGGCAAAAACACGTTTTGGGGCTAGAGTCCGCCAGGCAAAGCCAGTGTCACCTGGCTAGTGGAGTCTGGGGGCCTGTCTGCCTCACACACGATTAGAGGCATTGTTTGTTCAGGGCTCCTCTGTAGAATGTTTATTCATGGAGAAGGAAAAAGAAGCTCCAGCAGCCCAGCTGGCTTTCCAGATCCTGGGTGGAATTTGTAACCCTGTTTTTCTCTTTCGTCGGATGTGGCTGTCACAGAAAGAGAATAAATATGGACCCCTGCTCGCCGCCGATGCTGTGCTTCCATTGCATTTAACACATAATGAAAGTCAGGTGTGTGCTCAGAGATACGGCGCTGAACCAAGGCGAGGAGTCCTACACTTCTGTCCCCAGAGCTGGTGACAGTTCTGGGCAGGATCCTCTGGCCTCCCTCAATTGGCCGCTGGCTGAAAGATGTGGTCCTGCTGAAGTGTCCTCATCTTAAAACTAAATGACATATGAAAGAGGAAATACAAATGCCTAGGAATCATCTAAACGCGTCTGCCCTTGTGAATAATCAAAGAAATGCAGTTTAAAACGAAATAGTATTTTTTAAAATAAATAAATTTATTTATCTATTTATTTATTTATATTTGGCTGTGTTGGGTCTTCGTTGCTGCACACAGGCTTTCTCTAGTTGCAGCGATCGGGGGCTACTCTTCGTTGCGGTGCGTGGGCTTCTCATCGCGGTGGCTTCTCTTGTTGCGGAGCACGGGCTCTAGGCACGTGGGCTTCAGTAGTTGTGGCACGCGGGCTTCAGTAGTTGTGGCACACGGGTTCAGTAGTTGTGGCTCACAGGCTCTAGAGTGCAGACTCAGTAGTTGTGACGCACGGGCTCTAGAGTGCAGGCTCAGTAGTTGTGACGCAGGGGCTTAGTTGCTCCACGGCATGTGAGATCTTCCCGGACCAGGGCTCGAAACTGTGTCCCCTGCATTGGCAGGCGGATTCTTAACCACTGTGCCACCAGGGAAGCCCAAAATGAGATAATATTTTTTACCTATCACAAGATGAGATTTTTTTTTTAAATGACACTATCCAATCATCTTAATTAACTTTTGTTATTCAGAACTAAAAATTACTGTAGTGTTTTATTAGGCTTTACCTTCATGAAAGGTTGGAAATTTTTTAGACTATTTTGAAAGCATAATAAATTGCCTAATAGACTTAATAAACCAATTTAACTGGATTGGTGGACTGGTCAGTAGATGCCAGGGCTGTGAGGGCTGGAAAGGACTTTAGGGCTTATGTGGTTCAGCCCTTCATCATCTCCATGAGACCTCAGGCTTGTAGAGCAGGTGTGTCTGGAGTCCCAAGTATGAAGGGCTAGAACTGCGTTAGGAAAACACAATGTGCTGTTGCTTAGGTCTTGCTGTAGGTGAATAGCTTAAAATAGGATTATGCTTTCTTTTCTCTTTTAATATCTCTAGGATGTTGTGCTTTACTGTCTTTCCAGACAGACAAAATGTCATAGGCCTCAAAAAACGAGAATCCAGGCCTGTTTTCCCATCCGCTCTCTGTCCTTAGACGACTGTGTGTCTGGATGCCCTTCTGTATTTTTTAAAAATTTTTGTTAGGGCTTCCCTGGTGGCGCAGTGGTTGAGAGTCCGCCTGCCGATGCAGGGGACACGGGTTCATGCCCCGGTCCGGGAGGATCCCACATGCCGTGGAGCGGCTGGGCCCGTGAGCCATGGCCGCTGAGCCTGTGCGTCCGGAGCCTGGGCTCCGCAACGGGAGAGGCCACAACAGTGAGAGGCCCGTGTACCGCAAAAAAAAAAAAAAAAAAAAATTTTGTTAGAGTTGATTTACAATGTTACGTTAGTTTCAGGTGTACAGCAAAGTGAATCAGTTATACATATACATGTATCAACTCTTTTTTAGATTCTTTTCCCACATAGGTCATTACAGTGTTGAGTAGAGTTCCCTGTGCCGGACAGTAGGTTCCCATTAGCTACCTATCTTATAGGTAGCAGTATGTGTATGTCAGTCCCAGTCTCCCACTTTATCCCTCCCCACTCTGTATTTTTAATGAGGATTGCCACCTGACCACAGTTGCCATCTCTTCGGTAGACTTACTTAGCAACCATTTGAGCAACTCCAAATACACAGAGGTGTTTACAGTCTGAAAGGGGATTGTTAGAAGTCTATACATGAGTCTAATACAAAGTAGGATAGGCTGTGAAAGCTGGTGTTAGTCAAGCTCATACTAGCTCCTGTCATGAACAAGTGTCAGCTGTAAATCTGCTCTAAAATTGTAGAAGTTCGTTTCTAGCCCCTGTGAAAACCAAAATGTATGTTCCCTACGGCCAGCAGCTCTCCAGGCAGCAACTCCAGGACCTCGGCTTCTTCTGTCTGTGACTCTGGCTTTAGTCCTCCTTGAACCCTCCGTGCTTGTCCACAGGAGGCTGGAAGAAGCGAGGAGCATGGGGTACAGCTTGTGGGGGGTTTTCATGGGCCAGACTCGGGAGTTGCCAACATCATTTCTTCTGACATTGCACGAGGAAGAGCTCAGTCCTGTGACCATTTTAGGACATCTGAGCGCTGGAAAATGTGATCGAGCCGTGTGACCAGCCCGTGAGCTCTGCCACGAATAGCTGTGAGGGTCCCAAGTGGGAAGATGTCGTATGGGGTGAAGTAACATCTCAGCAAATAAATGCATAGGTACCCAGGGATGCAGAAGTTATTAATACTTATTTCTACGATTAACTATCATTTTTGTTGATTTTAATAAACGCATCGCTGCTGACTCCTCAGAGGTGTAGACACACTTCAGGCCGTTTGTGTTTTCAGTTGTGGTGCCTCTCTCGGGTCAAGGACATGTTTGCAACCTGGCCGGATCCAGTGGAGATCAAATCTTCCCCAACCACCCGATGTAGCCTTGGAGAGGAGCCTGAAAATCGTGAGCTCTCCCCAAAGCCACACGCAGACACGCTCCCATCAGTATTTTGTTTAATTTTTATTTATTTATTTAGCTGCACCGGGTCTTAGCTGCAGCACACAGGATCTTTTTTTTTTTTCAGTCGTGGCATGCGGGATCTAGTTTCCTGACCGGGGATCAAACCCCAGCCCCCTGCATTGGGAGCACAGAGTCTTAGCCACTGGACCGCCAGGGAAGTCCTCTCCCATCAGTATTCTTAATTTCAGTTCAGCCGTGACCGAAGGCTGGCGGTCTGAGGGCCTGTGCTGGTGGCTGGTCCCCACTCCTGCCATTTGCCGCCCTCACGGCTGTGTAACACAGACCATACGTCCTCCCGTCCTGCCCACGCGGGCTGACAAGCTTCTCCTTCTGCACTCATTGTGTTCCTGCGGGGTCGGCCCTCCCAGCTGGGCCCCAAGCTCTGGGCTGTCACTCCACAGACAGCAAACATCGCCAGCCTTCCTGAGTGCAGATCTGATGCTGCCTCTCTCCTGCTGGAGTGTCTTGGGTGCCCTGCAGATTGCCGACGGAGGCCCAGACTCCTGGAGTGGGGGGTGTCCCGGGGTCTTCAGTCAGGTGGTCCCAGGATGAGGGAGCCCGCCTTGCCAGGAACTGATGACTTTTGTTTTTCCTTGAATTTGGGTTTTCTCTCTCTCTCTTCCTCATTCTGTGTTTTCTACAGTTGAATTTTGGACATGAAATTGTTCTATGATGTTCGTGTCATTCTCAAAATGCGTTACGTGTTTCTGACCTTCGTCCAGTGGGAAGGCCTCCCCCTCCCATGTCCGCCCGTGGGAATCCTGCTCGTCCTCTGAGGGACAAGTTCAAACACCACCTCCATCAGGGCTTCCCTGGTGGTGCAGTGGTTGAGAATCCGCCTGCCAACGCAGGGGACACAGGTTCGAGCCCTGGTCTGGGAAGAACCCACACGCCGAGGAGCAACTAAGCCCGTGCGCCACAACTACTGAGCCTGCGTGCCACGACTACTGAAGCCCGCACACCTAGAGCCCGTGCTCCGCGACAAGAGAAGCCACCGCAGTGAGAAGCCCGCGCACCACAAGGAAGAGTAGCCCCCACTCACCACAACTAAAGAAAAGCCCGCTCACAGCAACGGAGACCCAACGCAGCCAAAAATTAATTAAGAATTAAAAAAAGAAAACACCACCTCCATCATGAAGCATCCCCTCCTTAGGAGTTAATCTGTCTTTCTTAGGATTAATAATCGGATACACTTACTAGGATAACAGCTGGACAGCCATTGGTACCTCCACTGTGACGTGTTACTCTGCTCAGTATTGGAATCTGGCCTGTTGCCCCGCCCCTGAAAGATAAGAACAATTTCACTCATCTGTGACCAGGACGTAGTAGATGCTCGATAAAATTTAATTGATTTGGAGTCACAGAAGGAACTTCCTTTGAATGACTCTCTGGCATTTTCGCTGGGTCTGACCTTTTTCCTATACTGAGTAGCAAATACGAAATAGCTAGTCATTTAGTTCTGATGATGGGAAATTACTCCCCATGTCATTACTGCATCTGCTTTTCCTAGTGATTAACTGTAAGGATGAGAAGTTACTGGAATAGAAAGTTTATCTCCCTGGCTGGTAGGTGGTGACCCTGGGCCGTGGGTTAGGTTGGCTGCCTTTGCTACCCATGTGCCCGTAGTATCTTGCGTGTTACCTCTGTTATAGCCCTTACTACACGAAACGTAACTAACTCACAGATTTCAGATGGAGCTTGTGGTTTTGATGATGGTGGTGATGATTTGTTTTACTTGCCTGGCTGCCACTCTAGACCAGCTTGGTCCGTAAAGTCCCTGTGATGATGGAAATGTTCTGTGACCTGAGCTGTCCCCAACAAAAGCCACAAGACCCACGGAATTCCCTGGCGGTCCGGTGGTTAGGACTGCCCGCTTCTACTTCAGGGGGCGCAGGTTCGATCCTTGCTTGGGGGACTAAGATCCCTCATGCTGTGTGATGTGGCAAAAAAAACCAAAATCAAAAAAAGCAGCCACAAGACCCACCAGGGGACTGAGCCTTTGAAATGTGGCCACTGCCACTGAAGACCGGAATGCTTAACTTCAAGTCATTTTAGCTTTTTTTTTGCCGCTCCACACAGCATGTGGGATCTTAGTTCCCCAACCAGGGATTGAACCCGGGCCCACGGCAGTGGAAGCGCCGATTCCTAACCACTGGACGACCAGGGAAGTCCTGAGTCATTTTAACTTTCAGTAGTCACGAGTGGCCAGTGGCTACTGTAGTGGTGATGCTGCATTCCTAGGGGAGTGACATCTTATGGGCCTGTTGTCCTCTCCTGTGTGGCGCTGGGCACTCAGTGGCCTAGAGTCAGTACCCGTCGAGGGATGGACACTCGCCAGGGGCCGCAGAATTCAAGGAGCCTGCCGGCGTCTGTGTGTCACCTGCATTCTCTGCAGCCCCCATGAGGTGACCCAGGCCACACGGCCACCCGGCTCGGCCTCTGTCCTTGCAGCCTTCGCCAGGCCAGGAGGCCACCAGGGAGCAATTTAGCAGGAGGGCTGGGAGCCTGTGAAAGGGGCCTGGCAGAGCCGTAAAAGAAACAGAAGAATCTCGGTGGTGAACTGAGACCCTCAACCTGCCCAGGCTTGAATCGCGTGACCCTGCTTTTTCCAGAGCCAACCGCACAAGTCATTTAATTCCAAAAACCAGAACCTGTAAGACCCCGGGACCTGGCCTGAAGGACTCCAGTGTGACTCTGGTCTGGGGAAAGGAGATGTGGGTATTGTGCTGGCGAAGGGAGGGAAGAAGGGGGCCGCCTGGCTGTGGAGGTTCTCCCCGTGAGGAAGGAAGTGAGGGCTCCTGTAGGGGCGAGCACTTTCTGCCTCTGGTCCCATTAGAAGGATGCTCGACACCTCTTCCCTCTGAGGACCTACCTCTCCCGCAGCACAGTCTAAGGGTCAGTCTGAACCGGGGGACCAGCTAGAGGCAGCGGTGGGCAGACCGCATCACCTAGAGTTGCTGGCAACCAGGGGGCCACGTCCACGTGGGCTGTCAGTCCCGGGACAGTCAGATGCCCCCTCCTCTCCTGCTCTGGGTGGGAGCCCCTCCGGCCGGTCCTTCCTCAGCCGTGTCCCTGGTACCTGGCTGGTGGAGGTGGAGGCCCAGGTGTCTGGCATCACCGCTGCAGCCCTGTGGATCCAGGCTGCTGCTCCCACTATGCTTTTCCCTGCAGTAGGCATCTCCCGCTTGTTTATAAAAATGACTGAAATAACTATCCTGTTTTTCCAAATGGAAATTGCCCATTTGGGGGGCAGAAGGTTGGCAACTTCAGTAAGAGTTTAAGAGCACAAGAAGACTGGAGAAGATGAGGCAATGACTTAACCGAACTCTCCGTTTCTGGGATGGAACGACGGAATTGTTTAGAAAAAAGAACCAGTGTCTGTAACTGCTTCCAGAAAACCCCATATGTGCAAATCCAGATTTATAAATACTTCAGAATGCTTGTTCACAGGGTAAAATGACTATTATATGTAATATATAAAAATATATAATACATATAGGAATGTTCCTTTAAATAAGAGCGTCACTTACTTAAAAGCTTTTGGGAACCTGACAAGCAAAATGAATGTGTGAAGTAGCCAGGAGAGAGGCGATAGAGAGCAGTGGGGAGTTTGGAAAATTAGCATGTGTGTCCCCTCCCCCATCCATGAGGCATTTATATGTCAAAAATTTTAAAACTTTACGTTAGTCAAAGAGATTTGATTGGCTGACAGTTGGTGATTCCTGTTTTTAAAAATAGTAAGATTTCCCTAGGTCCTTTTTGTGTGTGTGTGTGTGTGTGTGTGTGTGTGTGTGTGTCTGGTACGCGGGCCTCTCACTGTTGTGGCCTCTCCCGTTGCGGAGCACAGGCTCTGGAAGCGCAGGCCCAGCGGCCATGGCCCACGGGCCCAGCCACTCCGCGGCATGTGGGATCCTCCTGGACCAGGGCACGAACCCGCGTCTCCTGCATCAGCAGGTGGACTCTCAACCACTGCGCCACCAGGGAAGCCCCTCCCCAGGTCCTTTTAAAATACGCTTTGGTTTGCAAAAAGAGGAACACATTTACTTGGTAACATAAGATAAACATTTTCATTCTAGTTAGCCCATGGCTTAGAGAGAGGTCATTGGCCTGCGGGTGACGGGGATCCAGAGCTCCATTGATTGCTTTGTTCACTCTGTCCCAACCAAGGAATGTGCAGAAGTGGATGACACTTGCCCAGGTAAATGCTTTTCCCCAGACCAGCAGACCCAGTGAAAGCAGATGACGGGAGAAAGGTGGGAGCACCCAGACATCTCTCCCTTCCCCTCCCCGCTCCCCTGAAAACAAAGTCCACAAGTGTGGCTGCCACGCTTCCTGTACCACACTCACCTCTGGCCATTCTTTTCTAGAGCATCTTTTTAAATTAATTTGTCAGGATTCGTGAGGAGGAAAAATTCCTCTTTCTTATCTTGCGATGGACTTTTGCTTGGTACCCAGGGAGAAAACTCTACTTTTCCAAGTGAGGTGAGGGGGAGTCAGCAGGGATCAGCCCCTCTGGGAACCTTGCAGGGACCAGCGTCTGGGGACTTGCACGACCTGCTCCTTGGGTTGCATTGCAGCAGATACAGAGGACACGTTTACACTTCCTGAGGCCCTGGGACCTGGGGAATCATGTTTCTCTGAAACATCAAGAATTAGTCTTTAGGGCTACCCTGGTGGTACAGTGGTTAAGAATCCGCCTGACAATTCAGGGGACACGGGTTCGAGCCCTGGTCCAGGAAGATCCCACATGCCGCGGAGCAACTAAGCCTGTGCACCACAACTACTGAGCCTGCGCTCTAGAGCCTCAACTACTGAGCCCGCGTGCTGCAACTACTGAAGCCCGCGTGCCTAGAGCCTGTGCTCCACAACAAGAGAAGCCACCGTCACGAGAAGCCCATGCACCACAACGAAGAGTAGCCCCCGCTCGCCGCAACTAGAGAGAGCCGGCGCAGCAACGAAGACCCAACGCAGCCATAAAAAAAAAAAAAAAAAGAATTAGTCTTTAGCGGGGTGGTCTCAGGATCCGGTTGTGTGTGCTGACACCCTGTGCCACAGTTGGGGTGGGTTTGCTCTCTCCTTCCCAAACAGTGGGAAGTTTGTCACTGTGGCAAACTTATCACTGTGAAGGACAAACTCATTTCTGGGTAAGGGCAGTTTTGCATTTCTCTGAAAGGCCACAATTAAAACCTCACCACTCCTACCCACTCTCTACCCTTCACCTCACCCCCAAGACATGATTTGTCCTGCAAGCTGGAGACGCAGGAGAAACGACACAGTGTTTGCGATATAAGGCTTCCCAAGGGGCTGCAAAGAGTAAGGTGGTGGAGCTGGGATTCCCCCTCCAAAAAACCCCAAAACTTACTTATTTTCCTCTCCACCAACTGTTGAGAAATATCACAAAAAGGAATGCTATATGCCTTAAGGCTGAGAGGGTTCATTGGGCAAAGCTTAGAAGGAAGAACTAGAGAGAGACCCAGGGATGGGGAGTGACCCGTGGGAGAACTTGCTGAGACTGCCTTAACTGAGCTGAGAAGGAGAACAGTCACCAGGGGACTGTGTAGGAGGTTATGGGACTTTCTGATAAAGTCTGGGTTCATCATTGCATTAATCTCTGGTCTCTGCTTAAGAAAATATTTTAAAGAGAAAAGTGTCTATGGAGAGAAATGCACGCTGGAGAAACGGCTAGCTACAGGACTAAGTAGCAGTTATTGACCAGCCCCCCCCCACAAAAGAAAAGTAGAGACAGAGGAGATTTTGCCAGGTCCTGTTTCCTGGAGCGAGTGGTCGAGGTAGCTGCTGTTTCTTGCATGGCTGGTCCAGGCCTTGCGCTTGTGTAACCAGCCCACGTGGTTTGCATTGAACCCCCTGAGCCCCTCCCTTCCTGCCAGCTCCACCTGCCCTCCAGCCAGCTGTCTCTGTACCTAAATTTTCCAACGTTCACTGAAAGCAGAGGTTTCTTTTTAAGTGTGAGGACCCTTTTTTAAGTAAGAAAAAAAAGTTATGTGCCCCAGGAGCCAAAAATTATATTTTCCACTGAGATAGTATATAGATTCCCTCAAATCATTAGGTATTTTCCCCATTTAAAAATATCTGTGTTGAGAGAGACAGATATTATATGACATCATTTACATGTGGAATCTAGAAAATAGTACAAATGAACTTATTTACAAAACAGAAACAGACGCACCAACTTAGAAAATAAACTTCTGGTTACCAAAGGGGAAAGGTGGTGGGGGGAGGGACAGACTGGGAGTATGGAATTAACAGATGCATACCACCGTATATAAAATAGATAAACAAGGGTTTACTGTAGAGCACAGGGAGCTCTACTCAGTACCTTGTAATAAACTGTAACGGACATGCGTGTTATTTCCAGTTTGAGGCTGTTCTAGTCTTGACACATGTTCTGGTGTGCACGTGGGCAGATTCCTCCAGGAGAGTGGAACTGCTGTGTCTTCAGGAACATGTTTTTAAAATGTCACAGCTTTATTGAGCTATAACTCACGTACCATATAATTCACCATTTAAAGTGTATAATTCAATGGTTTTAATATATTCCTTGAATTGTAATATACTGGCGTCATCAGTAGCACTTTTAAGTGAATAAGTATTTTATCCATTACAAGGATGTCCATATACGTAGACTGTCAGAGCGGAAGTACATGGACATATTTACTCATGTTGGAGACAGTGCTTGGTCTGCGTGTTCTGTGGTTGTGTGGTCTCCAGATATCTTTAGCCCCTGGGGGAGGAGCCGCTGGTTCCAGGCATTTCGTGTAGAAATTTGCCATTAAAATCCATCCATCCATCCATCCATATATATGTAATCTGAAAGACTCCATGCTTTAATTCGTTGCATATTCCTATGAACGGTTCTATGACAGTGGTTCTCACATTTTCTTGGGCATCAGAACCACCAGATGGCTTGTTGAAACGGATCGCTAGGCACCACCCTCAGAGCTTCAGATTCAGTAGGTCTAGCTGGAGCTTGAGAACCTCTGTACCTAATCGGTTTTCAGGCGTTGCTCATGCTGTTAGTTGGGGACCATATTTCGAGAAACCGGTAGCGGCTGTTACCTTGGAAGTTGGAGGACTGCGTGCGGAAGGAATCCATTCAATCATTCAATAGATGAGATGGGGTATAAGACACAATCTTTTGGAGGGAAGAGGGCCGTTAGCAGGCGCTTGTAGTAGCTCAGAGTATGGCAGTAGCAATGGAGAGTCAGGAATACATTTTTAAAGTATGAGGGAGCCACAGTCAAGAGGCCTTGACAATTGCTTTGACGTGGAGGGTATGGGTGAGGGAGGGGTCGTGAAGGACACCAAGATTTCTGGCCTGGATCCGGGAGGAGAATTGGAGGACAGAGAGCAGCCAGGATTGCAAGGAAGAGGTGTAGCCAATCAGTATCTTCATGTCTGTACTTCTTAGCTCTCTAAGAAGACTTACTCAACCATCATTTCATGGTCAAAAGGTGACTGACCCCCCTAAGAAACTAGAAGCGTGTGATCACGGGAGTTTCCCTGGACCACGGATGTTAGATGCTCAGTGGGGATTCAATATCAGATTTCAGAGGGACTCGTAACTTTAACAAACAAGAATTGTGCTGAGTACATTGGAAATTATCGCACTCCTTCTTTATTGCAATATCTCTCGGACCCTTCCAAAAGCAACTTGAAGTTTTCTTTTCCACCAAAGCGCGTTGCTAGGTGCCGTCCTTGCTCTGTCCCTCTCCAGCTCTACATCCTGACGTGGTCGTCCTTGGGCTGATCCGTCCTGCCTTTCAAGTAGGTTTGTCGTCCCTGCTGGACCACAGCGCCTTGGGGAAGCAGCTTCCTACACATTTCCAGACGCTGGATGGTGCGCGAGTCTCTGAGGAGAAGGTAGAGACGTGGCTGGCGTCTCTGAAATCTCCATCTGCAGCCGACGGTGGTTCCCAAACAAGAGGATAAGGAGCAAAGCAGCTTCTCGCTGGTCGGTGGGCTGCAGCTTGCGGAGGCCTTGGTGTCCCGCCTCCTGTTTCCTTGAGAGCAAACGAAGGCTTTTCTTTCCTTTCAGTGGGGTTCTGTCCTAATGGCGGGGAGGAGATGGTGAACAGGATCGTTTCCAGAGCAAAGACACAAAACCACGAGTAGACAGATGAGCACGCCAGCTTCTTGTGTGTTACGTTCAGAGCTGCTGCAGACACTCACAGGAAGCTGGGGAGGAGGACGGAGGGCCCTTCTCTGGAGTGGGCGGTCAGTTGAAGATGTGACCTCAAGGACAGAGGAGCCTGCCCTGCACAGAGAGAGGAGAAGCTGGTCCCGAGGTCAGCCAAGTGCAAAGGGAGAAACCGTGGGGACGGGCGGAGGCAGGCCTCAGACAGCTGGGGGTTCCTCCAGCAGAGTGGAAACCAGGAGAGGGTGGGAGGCCCGGCCCGGGGGGGCGGCTCTTGAAAGGCCTCGCGTATGTGTTGAGGAGCTCCGACTTCATCCTTTAGGAGACGGGGAACCTTTCTTTAAAAAGCAGAGAAGTCTCTGGTCAATTTTGAGTTTTAAAAAGAGCTCCTTTGGGACTCCCCTGGCGGTCCAGTGGTTAAGACTCCACGCTTCCACTGCAGGGGGCACGGGTTTGATCCCTGGTCGGGGAACTAAGATCCCACACGCCGTGTGGGGCGGCCAAAAACCATTAATTAATTAAAAATAAATAAATAAAATAGAAAGAGCTCCTTGGCAGCCGTATTCGTTGAAAGGCAATGCAGTTTTCCACCATCAATGTAGGGTCTTCTCCTCCCGAAGACACAGTCCCTTGGTCAGCATCCCTGTTACGAGCTATCCGAAACTTCTTTCCGCTTTCTCCCCAAGCCTTGCATTTCTTCGCGTAAGCACGTTGCTCCTTGCCTCTGCGCCCCTCGCCCCTCACAGGGTCTGTCTCCTGACACTCATCTCAGCCTGGCTGGGACCGCCCATCTCAACATAAACACCAGCTCTTTAAAACCATCATTCTATTTCTTATACATCAACTATCCTTCAAATAAAAGTGGAAAAAATCCTATTATTCTATTTTAATTTCTCCGGCTTTAAACAACCTGTTCTCAATCCATGTATCATTCTGTTTGGGGGGCAAGTCTGCTTTTTTTCTCCCACAAGGCTGCGTGTGTGAGTGTGTGTGTGTGTGTGTGTTTATACTAATCACTTTGTAATCAGCCTGTATTTTATAAACGTTGCTTTTGGGGCTACTTCCTACAAATCAGGATGTTGCCCTCGGACAATCTTCCTCTTGGGAAGAGGCAGTGGTGAAAAGCAGGGAGGCAGAGCAGAGAAGGCCTTTGCTCCGGGGGTGGTACGTGACATGTTCAGCCTGTGTTTGGGGAAGAGGGGAAAGGTCTCGATTCCAAGCCAGGGTCTCCCATTCAATCGCTGTAGGACCGAGTTCCTGGGCCCCTCCATGCCTCGGTTCCCTGTGGTTTCCCTGCTCAAAGTGAGGATAAAAATAGCCTGTACCATAGCATTTTAGTGACGGTTAAATGACGAAAACGGGTGTAAAACATTTGGCTCAGTGCATGTAGAAGGTGTTTAATAAATGCTCTAGTATTAGGTATTGTCCCTGGCCGTCCATCAGGAGCTGTTTATTGACAGGTGTACGTACAGCAGGCAGGATGGGGCACCCAGGACAAGGAGGGGGGCACATCCTACCTTCAGCAAACGCTGGGCCTACCGGAGAAGCAGGAACACACAGAGTTCCAAGGCAGCGCGTGCAGGCTTGGCGGTGCAGGCTGGACACCATGCTCCAGGGGCTGAGGAAACGCCGGGTCAGTGGAAAGAGCCTCCTGGCACTGGATTAACCAAAGGCAGCTTTACGGAGGAAGTGAACCTTGGTGGTGGACTTGAGAGTCGTTTGAGGTTTGATTGCTGGAGAGGCAGAGGATTAAGATGAGGTCTTGGGTGGGGAAGCAGGGCTTGTTCTCAGAGCAGGAGGCTGGAATAGGGACCCCGTGGCGGGAACTTCAGGCAAAGAGTTGGGGGGTAGAATGAGGCCAGGTTGGGAAGTTTTGGGGGCTCAAGGGCTGGTAACCACCGTGAATTTTCAACCAGGGAAACATTATGATGCACAGTCAGTGCTGCAGGAAAGCTGGTGTTGGAGCCCTGTGGGTTAGACAGCAGAGAGCACTTCCTGGAAAGCGGGGAAGGGGGATGACGGCACCTGCATTGCAGGAGGTGTCGTCGGGTGTCCTGCGGTCCATGAGGAGCCTTTCTCTGCAGAGGTGGAAATGGAGTGGCCAGGTTGGCCGGGGGGTAGCGGGGAGGGGAGGGAAGGCACAGGCCTGCAGCTCTGGTACCCCCCTCCCCCCCCCCCCCCCCCCCCCCCGCAGAACTCCTGGGACCAAGGGCAGCACTTGGACAGCACCAGGAGTTCACACAGGGACCGAGTTTGTCTACCTGCTGTGCCAGGACTGTTAACAAAATTGCAAATGACCTTTGAATTACAAGGCTCCTCGCTGGGTCGCAGAGTAAGAAGTAGCCAGTGGCGACCTGGAAAAGGTCCCTGCAGGTTTTTCTTTCTGGGTAGGTTTCCGGGGTGGGGTGGGGGGCCCATCTGGGGCCAGGGGGCAGGTGTGGGAGGTGACATCACTTCCTAGGGGACACCTAAGCTGCTTAAGTCCTCGGGCTCTGGGGGAGGCCAGTCCTGAGCAGGCAGGGGTGGTTTTGTGAACAGCCAGTGACCTTGGCGGGCGCTTGTCCCACGGGTGGGGTTTTCTGTGGCATCACTGCTCTCGTGTGTGGACAGCAAGGAGACGCCCCTTCAAGGGCGGAGCTGCTGCGTCGGCCCCAGCCCCCAAGCCCCTCTCTGGGTCTCCCAGCTGCTCGGGGTGGACACGGCCTCTTAGGGAAAGAAAACTTATGGCTGGAAAAGTCCCAATTCAAATATGCACCCCTTCGGCTGTGACAGTGAAGTGGTCTCAGTAAGGACCCTGGACGTGTGCAGAGGGGCCCGAGTACAGCAGGGCTACACCCCACCTGGCCACTCAGTGGTTTGGGGGATGCTCCCCCCAAGGACCCTAAGCAGAGTAAACGATCGCCCTCATTCTGGACCCTTGTCCCCCCTTGATTTTTCCTCGAGGTTCACTGGGCCTGACATTTACGTACTTATTTGTTCATGGCTGTGTCTCTGTCACATAACCAGGCCCCCAAGACGCATTTGGCGAACGACTATTTTGAATGAATGAAATCATGCGGCAGGCGGGCAGAGTAGATGTCTGAGCAGCTCGTTCTGACCCTCAGGAGGGGTCCTGACTGAGAACGTGGCATCCTCCCCTGGCCCCGAAGAGAGAGACCCTGGACCGCCCCCCTGCTTAATCCTGCCCTGTCCGCTCTCTCTTTCGGCCAAACTGTGGGCCTCACAGCCTCCTTCCTCCCCAGCCAGGTGGGGCAAGACGTTTCCATTCTGCCCATGCCAATGAGGCCAGTCGCTGGGGGGGGTCACGTCTGTGCGTGGGAGAGAGCGGGTCCTGAGGGCTGCTGTGTGTGCGTTTTGGGGACAAGTGTTCAATCTCAGGTGCCGGACATCTGGAAAGCAGAGAAAGAAGCCACCACACGTGCTAGGGTCTTCTGTTTTCCTCTTCTAAGTTTTAAAAACATATATTTTTTAATGAGCCAAGAGTTCGCTGGAAAGCACGGGGTGGGAAGAACAGCCGCCCGAGTGATTCCCGCCTCGGGCGATGTTGACGAGGGCGGGATGTGCGGCTCGGGGAAGTTTGGCCTTAGCGCTTGTGCTGGAGCTGGGCCGTCAGAGCCGCTCTGACCGACTCCTGTCCTCGGAAACGGGCCTAGCGTGGCCTCCGGTGAACCTGGGACTTGCAGGAGAGGTTTCACGGGAGCCTGATGCGAGGGCGGCACAGAAATGAGAGAGAGGGACCTGGGGATGAGAAGGGGCACCAGCTGGGAGAGAGAACTCAGCTCCCTGGTGGTGGGGATGGGCTGGCGGGAGCGGGTGTGGGGAGGGAGAGGACCAGGGGGAGCGGCCCCGGCCCTCCAGCCCCCAAGAAGGGCTGGTAGTGGGGTGGAGGGTGTTTGCACAAGCAAACCCTTTGAAGCTTCTCTTCTGTCCTCCCACTCTGGCCCTGGTCCCCTCCCCTCCATAAAGCCATTAGCTTCTGGTGCCAGCCCTATCTCTGCTCCATCTCTGGGCCCTGTCGGTGCATTCACAGACCTCCTGCCCTGGGGGACGGGGAGGTTTTATGGGCGGAGGGCCTCTTCAGAGGAGGCGAGGTCTGTTAGGAAAGCAGGGTGTGGGGCGCTGCCGGCGGCCGCCAGGCCGGATCATTTCCGAGCTGGCTCTGCATGACAAAGGGGCTTTGATCTGCCCCCCACCAGCCCGACACACCTGCCCGCGGGTGCCCCCGCCCCGACGGAGACCTCCCGAAGAAAAGCCCGGAGGGGGTGGGGACAGCTATGCCCCAGCTCCCCCGGGCCCTGCTCGGCCACCTTCCTCTCTTGGTGGCCCCGGGACAGAGATATCTCCCAGGCTGATGACCCAGAGCCCCTCCCGGAGAGCCAGGAGGCCCTGTGCTGCTTGGTGAGATGGGGGTGGTCTCGGAGTGTGGGGGCGGGGGTTTCGTTGAGGTGGGGTGCTGAGGGGCCCTGGGGGTGTGGTCACGCCCTGGATGGGGGCTCAGCGAGGAGAAGAGGTGGGGTTGCGTTGCCAGAGGCTTGCTCCAGGGTCCGTCTGTCTCCAGGGGCTCTGGGAAAGCTGTTCTCCGGGAGCAGGCAGTCTGATGCGAGGGTGGCAAACCCCTCCCTCCTGGAGGGCACAGAGGAGGCATGGGCCACCGAGGGGCCACCGCTGGCGCAGCCTGGTGGCAGCTTTTACATTTCCCAGGGGAGTTGGCTGGAGAAAGTGAAAAGTCCCTCCCTTCTCCTACTGTCTGTCCCGGTGGGCTCGGGCTGGGATTTGGAAACCGCGTTTAGCGGGAGAAGGGTGCAGCCTGAGAACGAAGGCTCCTGCTTGGCTGTAGGTAACCAACTCGCAGGTGTTTTTAGCTGCACGCAACAGAGACACCCCTGGGAGGAGCCGAGGGATGGTGCTGTCTCCTTGGATGTTCTGGAAGGAGGGCAGGCCTGCATAGTAGCAGCCGCAGCATCTCCCTAAATGCCGCCCGGAGCGGCTCTGCGCTGGAAATGCCTTGCTTTCCTCCCTTTCCTGGTCTCTCAGTCCCCTGTTTCCTTAAGCAGCAGGTCCCGAGCAGGGCTCCCCAGGCTGGAGCGACCCCCAGGGTGAGAAGGGGAGGGTGGGACGGGAGGCTGGGGAGAGATGGCCCTTCCCCGGGAAGCAGGCCCGCCCGGTGCCCCTGGTCTGCGTCGCACACTGACTGCTCCCTTTGGCCTCTTCTCTCCAGGGAGCCCGTCTCGGAAGCCGTCGGCCCCCGGGGTCTTCCCCGGGCCCTGCGGGGGGCGCGGGCGGACCATGCCCAGCCCGCCTGCCCTGCTCGCTGCTGCCGCTGCGCTGTTCGCCTGCTGGGCCCCGCTTCGGGCCGCGGCCAGCTCCTGGTGGTGAGTGCGGGCTGCAGCCCTCCCAGCCTGGCCCCCTGGGCCATAGAAGAGGGGCGAAGGGGCCGTTCCCTTTTCAGCAACCCCAGGAGAACGGGCACAGCTCTTTCTCTCTCGAGCCCCCAGCGTTATGTAAAGGCTCCCTGAGGAGAAAGGATTAGTTCATTTGGCTTTTTCTCTGATCCTGTCCACAGTCCCCTTTCCCTGGACCTCCTCCGTCTCCCTGGGTTAGAAACAGCTCTTTTGTTGCTCTCGGATCAATACGGATATTGATTTTTCTTTCCTGCTGGTGAGGGCAAGGAGAGTAGGAGTCCCAGTTTCTAAGTCTGAAGACCTGATGAGGGCTTTGCGGGAGCATGTGTGGCTTCCTTTTGTGTTGTTAAGATTACTGTCACTGCCAGGTGGACAGGGGAATGGCAGGCATGCCCCCCGTCCCCTGTTTGGCATGGTCTGTGCTCTGCTCTCATTTTTGCTCAGATGGCAAAACCACAGCCTTCCCCTCTGACTTAGCACCTTATTATATCTGCTAGATGAGCGGGAGAGCCCTACAGGGCAGGGTCGGGGGCCGTGTGGCAGAGAAGGAAGTGCAGACTTTTAGAAGATATGGCCATGTATGTAAATTGGTTTCGATTTTAAAGGCCTAAGGGGAGTTCTCTTGAAAGGAATGGGCTGCTTTCCGCACACATCCTGCACTTGGGCCACAGTGGCCTGGCCGCGCCTCCTGCGGAGAAGCGGCCTCACGCACAGCACGCCCACCCGGCGGCCACTCCGGTCGTCCCCCCGAAGCCCTCTCCCAGCTCGGAGCACTCCTCCCTGTCTGGTCACTGTGGATCCAGACGCCCAAGGTGGTCTCGGGCATTCGACGTCTCACACGTCGCCTGCGTTCGTGCCTCAGTTTCCCTTTGAAGGCAGGAACTCGGTTTTGGGTGACTTTCCTTCCCAAGCCCCTGGCTCAGGGCCTCCCCTGGGAGGGGGTCAGGTGCGAGGCCTGCTGCTGCCCCGGGGCCGCGCTCACTCCCGGCCTTCTTGCTGCAGGTCTTTGGCTATGAACCCGGTGCAGAGGCCTGAGGTGTTCATCATCGGGGCGCAGCCCGTGTGCAGCCAGCTCCCCGGGCTCTCCGCCGGCCAGCGGAAGCTGTGCCAGCTGTACCAGGAGCACATGGCCTACATAGGCGAGGGGGCCAGGACGGGCATCAGGGAGTGCCAGCACCAGTTCCGGCAGCGGCGGTGGAACTGCAGCACCGTGGACGACGCCTCCGTCTTCGGGAGAGTCATGCAGATCGGTGAGCGGGGCGTGGGGCTGGAGCAGCCGTGCTTCCCGGCCGGGAGCCAGGGCTCCACGGCGGACCGGCGTGCGAGGGGGTGGTCTCGGCTGGCGTGCCGGCGCCCAGCCCCCGGGCTCAGCTGGCCCTCTGCTTCCCGCCCTGCCCCGAGCAGGGAGCCTAGAGGCGCTCCCTCTGGGCAGGGGGCGGGGGTTTAAGCTGAGTTAGAGCGGATCGGGAAGCCCGTCCACCACGACTGACCCCTGTCTCAGCTGCAGGGCCTCCTCGAGAGCTGTGGGCAGAGAGCTGAGTGTCTGGAGAGTTTTGCCTCTTCCACTTGGACACTGAGAGAGAGAGAAACTTTGGGACAAATTGGCGATGGCTGTCATTAAGCCAACCCAGATCCAGTCCCGGCTTTTTCATTTGAAAGGGGATGTGTGTGAAAGTGAGGGCGGGGAGGGGCAGACTGAAGGAGGAAGAGGAGAGGGCCGCCCCCGCCTGGGTTCCCGTCCTGTCCCCTCTCCCACGCCTGGCCGAGGATTCTTCGGCTGCCCTATTGGTTAGATGGAGGTGTGATCTGGGGTCTAATTGTTTTAGGTCCTTTTGAAATGCAATCCTCCCCTCCCTGGCAAGAAATTGAGAAATCCGGCCCTATTCTACTGGTTCTTATCCCCAGGGCCATAAAAGGAAGGTGTTAGAGCACCACGTCCCGGCTCACACTCTCCCCGAACAGCTCCCCCCCGCCCCCCCCCCCCCGAAGGCAACATTCTGCAGTTCCCTGAGGCTGCGGTTTCCAGCAGGCCGGGACCAGGGGAGTTAGGGATTCTGCGCTTTTGCGAAGGCCCCTCCCTCTCCTGACTCCCTTCCCCTCCCTCCCTGCCCCACATTGAGAAGTGAGGTCCAGGGAGATTACACTTTGAACCTTGCTTCTCTCTTCTTCCTTCAGCATCAACTCAAGGCCCTTGAAAGGAATTCTCATGAGTTCCTGTAACAGTCCTGCTGGGCAACTTTCCCGAAACAATAGGCCTGGGGGTCAAATGGGATTCATTCATAGTTGATCAAATACGCTTAGTGCCTGTCCCTTCTTCCCGGTGAGAGTCTTGGTTAGCCACTCTCCTCCCTGCCTGCTGGGTTTCAGGTGAGGAAACTAGGATGGCCCAGGTGTAGAGAGAGGCATCCCCTCATCACTGTCAGGGAACTAATATTTCTTTGGGACCTAGTGAATGCCTGACGTTGGCCAGATCCTTTTCACGTAATTTTGTCGCGTGAAGGCCCGAAAGTGGGGCTTTGCTTTAGGGAAGGAGGCGTGTCGGGAACAGAAACTCCGTGGGGTGCAGTTCTGCGTGGTGGAGTGACCAGTGAAAGCAGACGCTACCAGTCTCTGCCCTACTCTGCTACAAATGGAACCCCTCTGTTTGCCTTATTCTCACCGTCCCCTTTTGCAGCTTCCCTGCAGGCTTCTGCTGCCTGGGAAGCTGTGCTCCCGCCTCCCGCTGGGCCCAGGCACTCTGGCGAGTCCTCTCCCTGTGTCTGGCGGGTGGCTTCTGAGACGCCTTCCTCTGAGCCACTGCAAGCGTCCACCACCAGAGGGCAGCAGAGCGGCCTGGAGGGCACCAGGCCTCTTGCCTGGAGGCCAGGGAGGCCACGGAGGCGGGAGGCTCCTGCGGGTAGCTGGGCAGCTGTGGAACAGAGGACGTGATGTTGTCCTGCTGTCTCTGTGTCCCGGGAAGATTCGCGACCTCTCAGGAGCTCCCTGGCTGCTGGTTTCTCAGCCTTTATCCTCTCTGTATTGTTTCACATATAGAGACGCCCCCGGTTCTCTGCTGCTGAGAGCAGCACGAAGTCTGTCCTTAGGCTTCCCTGAGGCCCACGTGCTGCCCCAGGAAGGCAGAGCTGCCTGCGCTCAGGGCCGAATGATGCCCCCAACCAAAGGAGACAGAGTGACCACGGGGGATCCCGAGGGGATTCACCGGGACAGACCGGGATCCAACTACATGGTGGGCTGGACCCTCAGAGCCCTGACGTCTGCAGGATTACGCTCAGCTGCAGGAACGTTATTTTAAAAGGCAATTCTGAGAGGGGTGACTCAGCTCTGCAAAGCGTGTTTGCTAAAGAACGGTGGTGGAAGAAATCAGACATATGTAGCTTGGAAAAGAGAAAACATAAAAGGCATATTCGTTGTTTTCAAATCCTGAAGGGCTGTCAAATGGAAGAGGGATTAGCTCCAGAAAAGGGAAGTTATAGGGAGGCATCTTTCAGCTTGCTCAGAGAAAGAACATTCTGGTGATGAGAGTCATTTTAAAAAGATGGAGTGGGTGGCCTTGGGAACCCAACCCGATTCTCCAAGGCGTGTTGTAAAAGCGATGCTCACAGCGGATGGAGTGTAGATCTGGGCCCGGCTTCAGACTCTCCTCCTTGTCCCTGGATGCCAGGTTGGGAGTTGAGGAACTGTTTTAGGGAGACTTCTCAGGCATGACTCCTTCAAAGGAGTGCCCAGTCCCTCCTCCCTAAGACCCCTTGGCCATCTTACCGTCCTGGGAGCTCGCATAGTCTAACTCCCTAGACCCACAGATCCTGTCTCTGGCTGTGGTTCACACTGGCTCACACATCAGTCCCGAGGGCTGAATCAAACCAGGTGACGCTTCCCACGTCACCTGGTTTTCCCTGGTGCTTCTCCTGACCCCTGGTTACTGGAGAAAAACTGACTTGCCCTGTCTGTTCTGGTTGCAAACTTCACTGTGTTGTGCCTAGACCATCCAGAAGTAGGGCCAGGTGCAGTGACTGCAGACTGCCTTCCTCACCACCTGCCAAGACAGGATCGTGGGACGGCTACCCCTGACCTTGGAGGCTCAGAAGAGGGGGCGCGTGGGGAGCAGAAGATCCTGCCTGGTTTAATCGCTGAGATCACGACTGAATCTCAGTTCCCTGCTAAGAATGCCTCCCCTCCCTCCATACCTGAGTCCATACGAGTATTATTTATCGTTTCTCATAACAGCTTTACTGAATGTAATTCATGTGTGGTACAATTCAGCATTTTTTTTTTTTTTTTTTTTTGGCGGTACGCGGGCCTCTCACCACTGTGGCCCCTCCCGCTGCGGAGCACAGGCCCCGGACGCACAGACCCAGCGGCCATGGCTCACGGGCCCAGCCGCTCTGCGGCATGTGGGATCTTCCCGGACCGGGGCAGGAACCCGTGTCCCCTGCATCGGCAGGCGGACTCTCAACCACTGCGCCACCAGGGAAGCCCTGCCTTTTTGATTATAGCCGTCCTCGTGGGTGTGAAGTGATGTCTCGTGATTTTGACTTGCATGTCCCTGGTGGCTGAGTATTATTTTTTTATCAACGTTTTTATTGAAGTAGAACATCCATCATATGGGTTCTTAAGTGGTTCACTACAGCAATAAAGTACAGTTTGGATTTTTTTTTTTTTTTTTTGCTGTATGCGGGCCTCTCACTGTTGTGGCCTCTCCCGTTGCGGAGCACAGGCTCCGGACGCGCAGGCTCAGCGGCCATGGCTCACGGGCCCAGCCGCTCCGCAGCATGTGGGATCTTCCCAGACCGGGGCACGAACCCGCGTCCCCTGCATCGGCAGGCGGACTCCCAACCACTGTGCCACCAGGGAAGCCCTGGATTTTTTTTTTTTTTTTAAAGATGTTGGGGATAGGAGTTTTTTTAATTAATTAATTGATTTTGCTGTATTGGGTCTTTGTTTCTGTGCGAGGGCTTTCTCTAGTTGTGGCAAGTGGGAGCCACTCTTCATCGCAGTGCACGGGCCTCTCACTATCGCGGCCTCTCTTGTTGCGGAGCACAGGCTCCAGACGCGCAGGCTCGGCAGTTGTGGCTCACAGGCCCAGCTGCTCTGCGTCATGTGGGATCCTCCCAGACCAGGGCTCAAACCCATGTCCCCTGCATTGGAAGGCAGATTCTCAACTACTGCGCCACCAGAGAAGCCCGCACAGTTTGGATTTTTTACGGGAAATGATCTGGACGTTTGGAAAGACCGTGCTGAGTGACCGTGGAGGTGGTCCCCCAGTGCTGTCGGGGTGGGAGGCAGTGTGGACCTCGGGGGACAGAGGGAAACGGCCCAGAGGATTCTGGATTCTGTCATCCTAGTTCATTTCTACTCCTGGTCTCGGCCACTGTCCAGCTAGATAATGCAGGCGTAAAAAGACAGATGTGTGACTCGTGGAGGGGGAGAAACAGACCTGTGAAGGAGAGGTGTTTGCCAGGATAGAGCTGCACTGTGGGTCCCATGATTGGTGCCCAGTCTCGTTCCGACTGTCCCACCTGGTCCACCAGTGCCTCCATGGCCCCCCTCCCGTCCACTCTGGCCGGGATCCTAGGAAGGCACAGCCGGGGCGACCTCTCCGGAGGGGATGAGGTGCAGGCCGGGGCTGAAGGGGCTCACGGGCAGACGAGTCAACTTCGGTTCCTGGTCCAGGGCGCTTTCTCACCCCGGGGGCCTCGGCAGGGAGAGGTGCCCGCTCCCGGGGTGCGGGCTGGCGGGGCGGCAGGGGGCGGGGGCCTCACCCATCTCCTGTCCACCCGCAGGGAGCCGGGAGACGGCCTTCACCTACGCCGTGAGCGCGGCCGGGGTGGTCAACGCCATCAGCCGTGCCTGCCGCGAGGGGGAGCTGTCCACGTGCGGCTGCAGCCGGGCCGCGCGGCCCAAGGACCTGCCCCGGGACTGGCTGTGGGGCGGCTGCGGCGACAACGTGGACTACGGCTACCGCTTCGCCAAGGAGTTCGTGGACGCCCGCGAGCGCGAGAAGAACTTCGCCAAGGGCTCGGAGGAGCAGGGCCGCGTGCTCATGAACCTGCAGAACAACGAGGCCGGCCGGAGGGTAAGCGACCCCGCCCCACGCACACCTGGACAGGGGGCCCCACCCACATGCACACCTGGACAGGGGGCCCTGCCACACACACACGTGGACGGAGGGCCCCAACCACACACACCTGGACAGGGGGCCCCGCCCACACACACCCCTGGACAGGGGGCCCTGCCACACACACACCTGGACGGAGGGCCCCACACACACACACACCTGGACAGGGGACCCTGCCACACACACCTGGACGGAGGGCCCCCCACACACACACCTGGACAGGGGACCCCGCCCCCACACACACCTGGACAGGGGGCCCCGCCCACACACACACCTGGACAGGGGACCCTGCCACACACACCTAGACGGAGGGCCCCGCCCCCACACACACCCAGATGAAGGACCCCACCCCCGCAGACAACTAGACCATCGGCTGTTCCTGGGCTCTGCTGTGCGATGGCAGCTGGTCCAGGAAGGGGTTGAGTCTGACCACAGAGATTCTTACGAGGCTGACCTAGATTCCCACACTGTGGAACTCATCCTTGACTTCCAAAGGCTCCATTTCCCACAAGACACACGCAGTTGCCACTCGTTTAGCCTTATCTGTTTCTCCACTGGACATCCGTGCCTGTAGGACTTAGATGCGGTCTCACCACCAGAACCCCGGACACCTCTCGTCTTGACCGCCCCTCCTGTGTCGTGTGAACAGCTAGGATGATTGGAGGTTTAGGCCAGCAGACCTCGCCTAGGGTTTCTGGTTTGTCAGAGGCTCAGGTAAAGCAGAGCTGACTTTTCAGGGCTGCCGTCATGCGTATCCCGAGACCCAGTCCGAAAGCACTTCGGTACTGACGGCAAACACACCTGGGTGCTTTAACTTAAGTGGAGCTGTGGACGGCACCCATCCTTTGAAGGCCCAGTCTCATCAACCTCATGTAAGAGGCGAGGGTCTTCTGAGCCTCCATTGCAGTGGAGACTAAAACGTAGGTTTGGGGAGAGCTGGGCTTATCGTTTGTGCAGAGCACACCTGGGCCAGGGCTCTGGGCTTCCTGCACGGGTGCTGGAGAGCTCGGGCCTCATCTGCCGGCACCTGCTCGGGAAGCCCCCGTGTCTGAGCACGTGGCCTGCTCCTCTCTCCTGAGCAGGGTCTGCCCCGACGGGGTCTGCCTCTGCTACCGACTGGAGGCCTCGCTCAGCCAGAGGCTGTCTTCCACTCTTCAGGCGTCCACCGTGGATGTGCGTCCAGATCTCCCTGGACAGAGGTCTGAGGCCCGAGCGCTGGGTGGCGGGAGGCCCTCCTGGCGAAGGGCCGGGGCCACGGACCTCTCAGGAAACCACACAGACCTCTCTCTGGGAGAGCTGTCCACACTCAGGTCTGCGTCAAGCCCGGGCTCGGGGCCCAGCAAGGTACTTAGTGAGGCCAATGAGCCAACGACAAAACAGGAACAGCAGTTTCTGGAGAAGTAAATTCAGAAATTTAATGTTGGTTCATTGGTGACTCAGTAACAAGATATGGATAGACTTCTAAAAAGTGTTAATATAGTAATTTCTTAAAAAATTAACTCGTTTCATAGGAGCACATAGCAAACAAAGGGGATTGGAAATGCTTTCCTATGACTTAGCATCCTGTGGTGCTGGCAGAGCACGGTACCCGTGTGTAAACCTAGCGCCATCACTAGCGTGACATCCAGTCAAAATTAGAATTGGCCGTTGCCCAGCATCTTCCTTGCAGAGCCCACGTCCAGAGGCTAGTTCTGTTTAGCCAGATATGGGTGTTCAGCTGCGGCGTGTCGGGAGTTCGGGCCGTCGCTCTGATCCGTGGCTATTGTGCTATAAATCCTGGTGGAGAGACCAGAACTCTTCTGCTCTGAGGGCATCTGTGGAGCTGCCTCAGTCTCCCACGACTTCCTCTCTGTTTGCCAGTCTTTGGGAGTCTAACCGTGAGAGACTGATTTAAAAAAAAAAAGGTTAGGGTCTTCACTTTATCTCCTGAATGCCCCAATTCTACCCATTTTTCGAGGTCCCAGTTCAAACACCACGTACTCCCACAGTCTTTCCCATCCCCCGTGGCTGGCAGTCTCTGCGTCTGAAGCGCAGTGGAGACCTGCGGACGTGGCTGAGGTGTTAGACTTTGCTGACTCCAGCTCCTGAGGAGCGGGCTGCCCTGGGACCTCTGCACGTGACAGTGCAGGGAAAAGTCCCCGTGGCCTCCTAGCAAGAGGTCAAATTCAGGAAGGCTTTCCTGTCTCTGCTCGGAGCCGTGCCTGGGGCCCCAGGGCAGATGCGGAGGTGCCCAGCCGCTCGTCCTCATCCGGCCCCACTTCTGCTGGCTCCTCATTGCTTCACCCTTAATTGTTTGTTTGCTTTTTCCAGCCCTTATCTCGGCTGCGCCTTCCATCGCCTCTCCTACCCCCTCCCCGCTTCGTCTGTCTGCCCCCTGCAGTCTCCTCACCTCTGCACAGCCCTTTATCTCTCCCCGGCATCCATCTGCTCCAGGTGGGGAGTCTCTGTCCCTCTCTATGTCTTATCCCCCCTCCAAGGAGCAGCCCTCGCCATCGATCACCTCCCGCCTCCTGACACCTACACAGAACCTTCCTCAGGAAGGAAGGCGGCCGGCATGGAAAATGCCCCAGACCGATATTTTACAACCAGATCTTTTTAAAGGGTAGGATATCTAGGATCTGACATCTTGACCACAGAGGAAATCTCGGGCATACTTTGCAAGAAATTTCTCTTGGCCTTTGAGAGCCTCTAGGGACCCTGTTTTACAATACTGAGGCCAGGGGCGGTGGGTTGATACTGCCTTGCCACTCAAGGGCCTCTGAGCATTTTCCAGATGAAAGCTGCCTCGTCCTTGTGACATTCCTGCCAGTGACCGAGCTCCGTCACACCGTTAGATGCGGAAGAGAGGCAAGGGGCTCTGCCAGGGGGCGAGATGTCGACCTAAGAGAAAATTTTAAAACATTCTCTTGCTTTTTCAGTTCGCAGCAAGGGCCAAAATTACCAACCTCCTTCTCTTGCAAGAGGAGCATCTATATATTAGCAACAGTAAAATATTTAAAATACAAACATAACCGTCTCTACGGTGTCTTTCTTCCTAGAAGAAGGTAGAATGGACGTCTAAATAGTGAGGGTCAGTGACGCTCTCCCTTCCGGATTTGTTTTACTAAAATTCCTGTCCCTCCCAAATCTCCCCGTGGAGATGCTTATCCACCCCTCACCCCCAGTCACTCAGTGTCGGGTACACAGTTTTAGGCCCTTAATGTTTCCTCCTTCTTCTAACAGCACCAGCTGCCTGACATCCCTCTCTCAACCGAGGACCATTTCCAAGGAATGTCAGGCTCCAGGTCAGACCCGGGGGATTTGCGCCAGAGGACGATTGCGGGCCCTGTCTTTGAAGTCCCTGTCGGAATGGGGTGTCAGTTCCTTTCTGCCTTTGGCCTGGAGCTGCCAGCCAAGTGCTGGTGCCTTTAACCTTGGGGAGGGGCCTGCCTGACTTCTCCACCCTAATCCGCTTTTAAGCCCCAAGTTTGGTGAGCAACCCTTCCTGGGTGGCCCTTGCACAGTTTATTGAGCCTCATGTAGAGCGACAGTTTCTCCACCCGAAAATAGTGGGAATAGTTCTGTACCAGAAAAAAATCAGGAAGAGTTTGGACAGGAGTGATATGAGCTGATGCAGCTGAAGCTGTCTCTTGCACCTGCAGCGGTCCCAGCCGCAGTGCTGAATAAAGACACAATCTGGGGACTCTTGAAAAGAAAGCCGAGAGAAACCCTTGACAAATGAGTCCTGCCTGCGTCGGTGACAATAGCTGTGGCAGAAGAAAATGTTGGGCAGCGGACCTGCATCTTTATCCTGCCATCTGCACTTCTGGGCCGGCTGCCAGGGCTAGTTGACACAATGCATCCGTATGCTTTCGCTGAAAGGCACTTTGTAAGCAGCTTTCTGGTCTGCTCTTGCTTTTCCATTTGGATTTGGGGTAGCCCACGTTCAGGTCCCCTCCCATTTTTGTGGTTCAGTGACTTCTGGGTGGATTTGTTTTCCAAGACATCCGCCCTGAGATGGACCCACCGGTCTGCTCTCCCATCGCAGAGGGGCTGCCCCTCCCCTGCATCACAGCCACTCCCAGGGGGTGTCTTGTCACAACGTGCTGGTTTACGGTGAGGCTCCGATGACTCTGTAGAGCTAGTGACCAACTGTTAATGTAGAAAAAGGGACCGTTGAATTCTTAGGGGACTTGACAAGATTGTGGATAGCTTTCGGCGAGCCAGGGCCGTGCCAGCGGTCTCTGTTACGGGCTCCCGGTGCGGCTGATTCTTTTTTCTGGACTGGGCTCCACATCGTGTAAAAGCTAGACTCATGTTGTTGGTTTTTATTTGTTTGAGACTTTGATCAAGATAGAAATAGCCTTTTTTTTTTTTTTTCCTGCTGGTAACGATGACACATTTCTTGTGACAAATTTCAGGTGATAATAAATGGGTAACAAAAAGGGCACGTGTACCATCCTGGTAGTGGCTCAGACACGGCCGTCACCTCCCCAGAAGTTTTCTGTGTGCTGTTGCTTTTATCCACTTTCAAAAGCGGCCCTCCGCACACGCACCCTGCCGGCCCTCTCCTGCACTCGCCCTAGCCAGCCTCTGGGCATCTTCCGTCAGGGATGTTCCTTCTCACCCCCTTCTCTCTCCTGCCCCTCTCCCCGCAGGCTGTGTATAAGACGGCAGACGTGGCCTGCAAATGCCACGGCGTCTCGGGGTCCTGCAGCCTCAAGACCTGCTGGCTGCAGCTGGCGGAGTTCCGCAAGGTGGGGGACCAGCTGAAGGAGAAGTACGATAGCGCAGCTGCCATGCGCATCACCCGCCGGGGCAAGCTGGAGCTGGTCAACAGCCGCTTCAAGCAGCCCACCCCCGAGGACCTGGTCTACGTGGACCCCAGCCCGGACTACTGCCTGCGCGACCAGAGCACGGGCTCGCTGGGCACGCAGGGCCGCCTGTGCAACAAGACGTCCGAGGGCCTGGACGGCTGCGCGCTCATGTGCTGCGGCCGCGGCTACGACCAGTTCAAGAGCGTGCAGACCGAGCGCTGCCACTGCAAGTTCCACTGGTGCTGCTTCGTCCGCTGCAAGAAGTGCACGCAGGTCGTGGACCAGTTCGTCTGCAAGTAGACAGGGCCGCTCTCCTGTGCTCCTCCGCGCTGCTGCACAGAGTCTATAGGATATAAATCTATATAAATCTATTTTATATTTGTATAAAGAAAAGGATGGATGGTAAATAATTGAAGGAAGAAAACGGAAGGAAAAGCCTATTTAAGAGACGCTGGAAATCTTGGAGGGTTGGATTTTGCTGGTTCTCTGATCCCAGTGGGTGGGAAAAGGGCTCTGTCCCCGCCTCTGGTGGGGGCTCTCAAGAGGTAGGGACTTGGGAATGTTCCCTGTCTACCCACCGCAGCCTTGAGGACAGAGGTGGTGCTTGGAGGGGGAACTTGGTGATGTCTGGAGTCTTTGCTGGGTGGGTGACTGCCCTGCGACCCTGGCCTCTGGGCCAGGCGGCCCCGTGGAGTGACGGGAACCCAGCCTCACGCCTGGAATCTTCTGGGTCTCGTCCAGAACACCGACTGGTTCCATGAGAGGCCCAGTGCCTCCTTGCACTTTCGTCTGTGTGCGTACTTGCAGAATCCACAGTTACAGGAAAGAGGACAGGCCCCACGCCGTCTCTGGGGACCACAGAGGGACAGCTCCTCCCCAGACTCCGAGGCCTGCCTTTCCAGCGAGAATTACTTTTCCTCTGCGATTCACTGGCACCTGCACCAGGAGGGAGGGGTCGTTTGACCTGATGTGTCAGGAAAGACATGGACTCTGTGCCCGAGCTGCAGAAAGCCAGGTGGTGACTGGCGAGGGCGGGTGGCACCGTGCTCCCGCGCAGGGAGCGGACGCTCTGATGCTTCTGCCGGCCCTCCCCGTTGCGGGAAGCTGGGGCAGGTGCGGCCATGCTCGGCCGGCCTGTTGCGGGCTCTTCACCTGTGCCCCAGATGTAGTTTCCCTCTGACATTAAACACCCTCCACTGAAGTGTCTCTTTCCTTACTTGGACACACGGTTATGTTTCATGGGTCCTTTTATTTTCGATCTGATCCTTGGAACCCTGCTACACGGTGCACGCACGGAAGAGGGCGAGAGAATGGAGACGTTTCAGAGCCCTAGTCTGGTGTTGCAGGGACAGGGGGACATCATGAGAATTCATAAGGTGACGCGTGCGTGCACGCCTTCTCCGCAAGGGCAACACAGAGTTAAATGATGGCCGTTAACATCTCTGCTCTGAACAGAATTCAGAGAGTTAGGGTTAAACCTCACATTTACCTCCTCTTCCCATCTTCCGCATTGTACCTCCCACCAGTCTTCCTGGGCTCTTGGTGACCACAGGCGTTGGGGATGCCCTCTGCTGGCTCCTCCGTGTTGCCATGTGCGGTTTTGGGGCCAGAACTTCAGTTTTGGGACAGGAGAGAATAAGGCAGAGCTCAGGCACCCTAGAAAAGGCGGGGGTTTCTGGGAGAGACACTGAGACAGGCTGTCCAGCGAGCCAGAAGCCACAAAAGACACCAGTTTTGTGTAAGAAAAGTTTGTTTCCGGGGAAGTGATGGGATTACGGGATTAACTTGGTTATAATGAGCAAATGATGCTGCAGAACAGTGTAAATGAGATTCTGCCCGAGGATGTCCAGGGTCCCATATCCTGCTGTGTCTTTAGTACCTAAAGAAGAACCTCCTGACCCGACACCGAGGAACGTCCGACGTGAGGCTGTGTTCCCTGCAACTGTTCCTCGTGCAGTTACTCAGATTGGTCGACATTTTCAAGAGGAATGGTCCATGAGAGAAAGTGTTTAAACCACCTGGCCTACAAAAGATCAAAAGCGTGTCCTTGGCTTCAATCGCTGGCATTTAACCAAATAAACCAACCAGTCACCCAAATCAACTGTGACCATCAGGGTTTTGAAACACTGGCTGGCTTCATTGCCCTTGCCTACATCACGGGTCCGCAGACCCCGAGAGTGACCTTGTATCAGGTGCTCAAAGTGTTTAAGAGCTGAGACCCAGTTCATCCTCAGACACTTCAGAAAGTTGGTTGGGAGTGACTTGCCCACAATCCCCAAAAGTGGCCCCGTGTTCACAAAGGGAGATGGCTCACCCCTGTCACGCCGAGCTTATTCCTGCAGAGTCCTGGCCCGGGAATGGGAGAATACCCACTGTTTTCCTTCCAACTGTGGAGCAGATTGTATGTTCAAACACCCACGTGGTTGTTGCAGCCGCTGACAACCAGGTCTCGGGATTATTTAATTTTCAAAACGGGTTGGGATGAAGTTAGACTTATTGTCACACGCTTGTGGGATCCTGGTGAATTCGCAGCTGCCTGTGACGTGGCCAGTGAGACAGTGGGAAGTGGGTGGAGAATGTGGAGGCTGCCCTAGATGACTGAGCTTCTGGGGACCTCCCCGGCGGTCCAGTGGTTAGGACGCTGCACTTCCACTGCCAGGGGCCAGGGTTCGATCTCTGGTCGGGGAACTAAAATCCCACAAGCTTGTGCGGCAAAGCAAAAAAAAAACCAAAAAAAAAAAAAGCTTCTGCTCAGAACCGTAGACTGTTTGAGCAGAGAGTGTGGCAGTCAGACCCCCAGCTCCTGTGTGTCCAGATGAGGACCTCCAAACCATGAGCAGGTCCTAAACCTTAGTGTGCTGTGAGAATGCGGCGTCCTAGACCTGCAATGGCAGAAATGTTTATTCACTTGATCTGGGGTGGGTGGAGCTAGGACCACTGTCCACACCCTCATCAAGGACCTGAGGGAACCTGCGCTGGTGGTGCAGAGACTCTACCGGACCTACAGGCGTTGAGAGCTAGCCCAGGACCCACGGGGAGACAGGCAGCGGGGCCCTAATTCCCAGCCTGGTGCTCTTGGCAACACTGCACAATTCCCTGGCACCTGAAAGGTATTAACATGTAGCCTAATGGAATTAATGAGATGCCTGGACCAAGCAGCCGTCCCAGGGAGCCTTTCTTTTTTTTCTTTTTTTCTTTTTTTTTTTGGCAGTGTCACAGTAGCTTGTGGGATCTTAGTTCCCTGACCAGGGGTTGAACCCGGGCCCTGGCAGTGAAAGCACCGAGTCCTAACCACTGGACTGCCGGGGAGTTCCCCAGGGAGCCTTTCTGATGAGAGGGGAAAGAACCGATCTGCCCTGGGATCTTCCACCCGGGACTGGGGGAAGCCTACAGATCCACTATGAATATAATAAGGTGTTATTTACTTAGCTCTGTCTGCGGGCATTCACCTTGTCTTCAAGATGAAATTCAGAGAAAGGCAGGCCCGACTGCCTCCACTAAAAGTAGATGGGAGGGTGGGAAGACAGCCACAGCGGGGGTCAAGATGAGGCCAGCCCTCCACTCACAAAGGCTTTGTGACCAGAGTCTCAGGAACTGAATTCGAAGTCCTACTTTGGAGAATACATTTCGTTGTCATCCACGCTCCATCCTTTGAGCTGAGAAACAAAACTTGCCACTTGTATTAAATCTCCAAGTTGGTTATTTCCTCTGAAATTCTGCCCTGCTTCTTCCCTTAAATCATTATTACTTTAGGGACTTCCCTGGTGGTCCAGTGGTTAGGACTCTGCACTTCCACTGTAGCGGGCATGGGTTCAATCCCTGGTTGGGGAACTAGGATCTTGTATGCTGCGTGGCCAAAAAAAAAAAATATATATATATATATATATATATATATTTATTTAAGCTTTGTTATCCTTGGAGCTCTGGGCCCATAACAAGACGTCTGTGGTTGAAATTTCTCCACGAGACAACGATCTTACAGATCCAGTGATTTATCAAGAAAGAAGCCCATTTCTTGGGAGGAGAGCCGCACTGTCCCAAGAAGGTGGGAAAAGTCCTCATTTCCATCTTAAAACAGGCTCTGATGCATTGCCAGACCCCCACTGACCCTGGTCGCATGTATTTTGGGACCTCATGTGTGCGTGCGCGTGCGTGGGGTATGTGTGCGTGCGCGTGCGCTTGTACACGCCCATGCCCACCGTGTACACAGGAATGAACGCTTTCATTAATTTTGGAGGGGAGTTAGAGAGGCACTGGAGACATGGAATATGCAAAAAAAAAAAATAAAAGTAACTGTCACCACTTCTGGCTGAGACGCTGCAGAACATGGATTGTCTGTCGTTATTGGAAACCCCTGCCCTCTGGTTGGGAGGACAAGCTTCACGTCTCTGGAAGAAGCCTGGGGGGCTGAGAAGGACCCCCCCCACCAGCCGTGGTTGCTAAGTA
Organism: Stenella coeruleoalba; assembly: GCF_951394435.1. Lineage (NCBI taxonomy): Eukaryota > Metazoa > Chordata > Mammalia > Artiodactyla > Delphinidae > Stenella > Stenella coeruleoalba. The sequence goes on from NC_137157.1 coordinate 100,312,634, forward strand.
TTATTGTGAGTCCTTTGTTATGTAAGAATCTGCACTGTAGTTATACCCAAACAATAAGGAAAGGTGCTTTAATTCCTGATTTTACATAAGAATGCCAGGTAATTTGCCCCTAAGTAAGAAGGTTTGGCCCAGGTATGAGGTCAGATGTTCGGTGCTTGGAAGAGCCTTCACAGAGTGGATTTTCACGTAGATTGTCCACGCTCTGCTTCCTCCCCTGCCGCCTGCCCTTTGCTCTTCACTCTGTCCATTTGCAGCTCTGCCCGAGGCGGCAACAGAAGATAGAACCAAATCAGTTAACGGGGGCTTCCTGAGTAATTTTCATAAATAACAGAGTGGGAGAAGAGGTGGCTGAGATTAGGTTTTTAAATGATCTGCAAATTTAACTTGTCACTTACGTGTATTTCTACTGCTCCCCAGGATAATTGGAAATAGGCTTAAAGCTTCCACGGCCAAAGCAGATAGGAAACTGCAGTACAGAGCGAGCTGGCCCGAGTGTGGGCCCCGTCAGCAAGCATCAGAAGGGGCTGTAGCAGCTGCTCCAAGATGCAAAAGAAAAGGCAACTATAGAAAGTGGCCCTCTCTAGGGGCTTCCCTGGTGGCACAGTGGGTAAGACTCTGCTTTCCCAAGGCACAGGGCCCAGGTTCGATCCCTGGTCAGGGAACTAGATCCCACATGCCACAACTAAGAAGCCTGTGTGCTGCAACTAAGAGAAAGATCCTGTGTGCTGCAATGAAGACCTGATGCAGCCTAAATAAATAAATACTTTTTTTTTACATCTTTATTGGAGTATAATTGCTTTACAGTGGTGTGTTAGTTTCTGCTTTATAACAAAGTGAATCAGCTACACATATACATATGTTCCCATATCTCCTCCCTCTTGCGTCTCCCTCCCACCCTCCCTATCCCACCCCTCTAGGTGGTCACAAAGCACCGAGCTGATCTCCCTGTGCTACGCGGCTGCTTCCCACTAGCTATCTACCTTACGTTTGGTAGTGTATATATGTCCACGCCACTCTCTCACTTTGTCACAGCTTCCCCTTCCCCCTCCCCCTATCCTCAAGTCCATTCTCTAGTAGGTCTGTGTTTTTATTCCTGTCTTACCCCTAGGTTCTTCATGACATTTTTTTCCCTTAAATTCCATATATATGTGCAGCCTAAATAAATAAATACTTTTAAAAAATATATAAAAAAGAGAGCTGCATCCTTTAAACGAATTTTATTTTAAAGCCAAAAGGGCTGTGACTGTTTCAAGGGGCCTGGCCCTCTAGCATGCGTTCTAGGACTGGGGGCTGTGCTCTGTCTGTTGGGTCAACCAGCCCTTTGGCTAGTCTCTGATTTGACGTTGTCGTCTCCCTTAGATTTACTGGTTTTCCAGAGACCTTTTTAGTAGAAGGGAAGTTTCATAAAGGAAGGACTTTTAAAAAAATCTCTTTTGTTCCCAGCTCTGTCTCCCAGAATCTCAAATAGTACCTTGCAGAGAGACGGTTGCATACATAATTGCTGGAGGAATGATGATTCTCACTCAACAGATGAGGGAACAGTGTAGTTTGTTTTCTCAAAGTTCCAAGTGATGGGCTTCCCTGGTGGCGCAGTGGATGGGGGTCCGCCTGCCGGTGCAGGGGACGCGGGTTCGTGCCCCGGTCCGGGAAGATCCCACGTGCCGCGGAGCGGCTGGACCTGTGAGCCGTGGCCGCTGGGCCTGCACGTCCAGAGCCTGTGCTCCGCATCGGGAGAGGCCACAGCAGTGAGAGGCCCGAGTACCGCAAAAAAAAAAAAAAAAAAAAAAAAGTTCCAAGTGACATAAATTGATCTGAGGGCTTCCCTGGTGGCACAGTGGTTAAGAATCTGCCTGCCAATGTAGGGGACAAAGGTTCGAGCCCTGGTTGGGGATCAGATCCTGCATGCCTTGTGGCCAAACCCCCCCCCCCAAACAAACCAAAAAACAATTATAAAGATACTGCCCTTTGAAAAAGAAGACAAAAAAATTTTTTAAAGAAAAAGAAATTAAACAAACAACAAAAAATAAAGATACTTCCCTTTGACAGTAATAACTCTACAGCACCAGCTGCTTCCTTCACACTTTCCTCAGTTCTGCAAGGTCTGAGTCCTCACCAAAAGGAAATATCTGAGAGGGAGGAAGATGGCCCGATGTTTCTGTAAATCTCCCTCGGCTCCCAGGAGCAAAGGCAGCAAACACTGGAAACGTTACAAATGCCCTGCGGGCAGCCTGCTTTTGTCCCTTCCGATCTGAGAGCGTGCACTGCCCTGCCTTCTAGTCTGAGGCTGGGGACGGGAGGAGCATTGAGTAGGAAGTGGGTCTACTCGCACGTGTAAGGTGCTGTGTTCCCTCCTCTTTCTATTTTCTGACTGTCAGGGCCTCTCCTCTCCCTGAGCCAGGGCCAGGTCCCCAGCGCCCAGTCTGCGCTGGGCTCGCCTTCGTCCTGGCCACACAGTGTCGCTGTTTCCCCAGCTCCAGCCCAGCGTCTGTGGCTCGCACCTCAGCTCAAAAGCTGGGCGTGGGGTCTTTGCGGGTTGATGCCAGAAACAGACTCTGGACAGCAGCTCGGCTGAGTTTTACATGTTTCGTTTGGACGAATTTGGGAAGAATTAGGTCAGTGTAATTTTACTAATTTTTTTTTTTTTGACCACGCCGCATGGCCTGTGGGATCTTAGTTCCCCAACCAGGGATCGGACCCGGGCCCTCGGCAGTGAGAACTCAGAGTCCTAACCACTGGACCACCAAGGAATTCCCATATTTTACTAATTTTTTTTTGCGGTACGCGGGCCTCTCACTGCTGTGGCCTCTCCCGTCGCGGCGCACAGGCTCCGGATGCGCAGGCTCAGCGGCCATAGCTCACGGGTCCAGCCGCTCCGCGGCATGTGGGATCCTCCCGGACCGGGGCACGAACCCGCGTCCCCTGCATTGGCAGGCGGACCCCCATCCACTGCACCACCAGGGAAGCCCACTAATTTTTTAAAGATTGAGTGTGCAAGGAAGATGAGGGGAGTGCCTAGTCTGGCTGGGATGGGCCACTGAGACGTCCGTGACAGCAATGGAGCTCGGGCTGGGAAGTGGCGTGTGTCAGCCACGGCGGATCCCCTGCCCCTAAGTAGTTTCCAGGCAGCCGAATACCCTGCTTGCTTGAAGGTCATCATTGCAGAGGTGGGGAGTAACTATAGCTACCATTCAGAGGGCTGGCTGACTGTACCAGCTGCTCTGCATATATTATGGGTAATTCTCTCAGTACCTCTGCAGGGTCTGTGTTATTATCCACATGTTGCAGATGGGAAGACTATGACTCAGAGAGGTCAAGTAACATCCTCGGACTCACACAGCTGCTAATTGATGCCGAACAACTCCAGAGGCCCTTCCGGTTCCTCAGTGGATTTCTGGGTGATCACAGGATGTAGTCACCTGCAGTAAGAGGTGCCCGTTTCCTTCTGAGACTCAGGTGTGTACAATAATCTTCCCCATCTTGCCACCATGAATTTTTAAATATATATGCATATTTTACTTATCTATTTTTATTTTGGCCGCGCTGGGCCTTAGTTGTGGCACGAGCGCTGATAGTTTCAGCGTGCGGACTCTTAGTTGCGGCATGCAGGATCTAGTTCCCCGACCAGAGACGGAACCCGGACCCCCTGCATTGGGAGCACAGAGTCTTACCCACTGGACCACCAGGGAGGTCCCGCTACCAAGAATTTTGAATGAGAAGGGTGAGTAGGGAAATTTCTTCTGATAGAGGCACATGGCCGAGGGAACTTGGCCATCCTGAATCTAAGGGAAGGGAACAGGGAGTGCAGAGCTGAGGACACAGAGAATCTGCACAGAGGGAGGAGAGGGTGTTGAAAGACATGTTGAAGCCAAGACGGATGGTGGGCGCTGAGCTTGGCGCTTGCTGTGTGCCCAGGACAGCGGAACTGACTAGGTCACTCGCCTTACGTGTGAATTACAGAGCTGCCTCACGGTGGGTTCGTTTTACATAAGACAGTTGTTGTTGTTTCGTTTTTGGGTTTTTTGTTTTTGATTCTCTGAAATTTTTAATTTGTTCTGGTGATGTAACTAACACAGCAGAAGGACTTCAGCCGTCAGGCGAGGCGAGACAGCGGCCCTTGGAGGAGGCCCTGGGTAGGAGCGGTAAGATGGCCTCTTGGTGGGAGAGGCCTGAGCCGCAGGGATGATCGTGGGAAGGCTGTAGATCTGAGCGCAGACGACAAGAGTGGAATCGGCTGGAGGGGGGATGAGGTCACACATCCCCTGGGTCCTCAAGTCAAACATGGGCTTGGACTTCAGCCCCAGGGCCAGAGCGCATCTACCCAGGGAGGTGGGGACATGCGGCCCTCAGGAGGGGCCCGAGGCCCCCAGCAGAGATGGAGGACAGGCGGTCTCCACTGGGCACTTCCCTGGATTTACACAACCCCCATTGCCTTTCCCGGGGCTGATGAGTCTGAGGTTTGGAATAATGGTGCTCTTCAGAATTCAGAAGGGCCCTGAGAATGTGTGACGTCAGCAGACCAGGCCGTGAGCTGAGTTCTGGAAATCCCTCTTCTAAGCTGCTCCCCCAGGAAGGTCCCGGGTTCCACGCCAGGACCCACCTCTCCATCACAGGTAAGTACCTTCTACCACAGAGAAGGAGACACCCTAAAATACTTCCGAATTACGTGCATATGTTCAGCCCCAGGGAGCCCTCCCCCTTCTGGTCAGTCCACTCTTGGGCTCAGACGTGCTGGCGGCCGAGTAGGACCAGGACACCTTGGGAATCGCCTGCTGCGCTGGACCGAGGGGCTGCGGCATGGGGGTGGGGTGGAGGGTGTCCAAGTGCGAGCGCTTCCTGGGCTGTGTCCACCACGGGGGTAAGAGCAGGAAGGGCAGCTCCTGCTGCAGACTCGGAGCCTCACCTGCACTTCTGGGCGCCCATCCCCTATCTGTTTGGAGAGAAGGGAGCCCAGGAGCAAGCAAGATGCTGTCCATGGATCCCAGGAGAGGAAGCTCGAACTGGACGTTGAGTGGAGCTTGGGCAATTGCAGGGCCCGAGCTTGCCCTCCATCTGGCTGTTAAAATCTGGGGAGATTTAAGAATCCATGGGACTTCCCTGGTGGTCCAGTGGTTAAGACTCTGCGCTCACAACGCAGGGGGCCCAGGTTCGATCCCTGCTCAGGGAACTAGGATCCCGCATGCATGCCACAACTAAAGAGCCCGCCTGCCGCAGCGCAACCAAATAAATACGTAAATATTAAAAAAAAAAAAAGAATTCATGGGACTTCCCTGGCCGTCCAGTGGTTAGGACTCCAGGCTTCCACTGCAGGGGGGCGCAGGTTCCATCCCTGCACAGGGAACTAGGATCCTGCATGCCGCGCGGTGTGGCCGAAAAAATAATAAAATAAAATAAAAAATAAGAATTCAGACTTCCAGGACCCAGACCTGGAGACGCTGACTGAGTGAATCTGAGGTCAGGTCTGGGAATCTGTGTTTTCAAAAGATGCCTTGGGCGGTTCTGCTCTGTGGCTAGTTTGACACTTGCTGACAGGTTATTAGGTCTGACCAAGCCTTGCACACAAGTGAGATGGCTGTTTGCAGAGGACCTGGGTTTAGAGGTAGCATGCGCAGGGCATCAGGCTGCTAGAGGTCAGCGTCTACATCCTCGAGATTGACCCTGGACTAGGGGACGGTGGGCCGTCCTGAATTAGCGTCTCCCCAAAAGTCTAACATCAGTAGAGTCTGTCCCCAGACTCTCCTCCATAGTAAGATGTGTGGACGTAACTTCCTGGACGTGTTTCTAATCTCTGCTGTGGTCCATGGACCACATTGTCTGACCAGATGAGGAGAGCGTCTTTTGGAGGCAGACCTGAGCCCTGAGCTTGGCTGTGTCTTGGCCGGTCTCCTCTGGCTTTGGAGAGACGCACAGGACACAGCGTGCCCCGGAGCGGCCCTGTGCTCAGACCGTCCCAGACCACGTGGACAACAGCCCAAGAGGAGCCTTTGCTGCTGCCGCTTCCCACGCAGGTCTGCTCAGGGCAGAGCCGGCCACCGCGCACCCTCTGCCAGCCACTGTCCTGGGACCCGCCGGCAGAAGCCAACGGGGCTTTGTGTTCTCGCTGAGGAGAGTCCCCAGGGTCACCTCTGCTTCCGCCTCCAGAGTCCTGAGTTTGGACTTGGGCACGAATTGAAAGTTCACCCAGATAAGAACTTTGTTAAGCTATCAAGCCGGGCGCCCTTGTGACGGGCACAAACACTTGCTCCTTGATCCGAGTCAGAGACCAGAACTCCGGGCTGGCTCTGCCGTCGGCTTGTGCAAGAGCCCCGGACGCAGCACCAGGCTGCCAGGCTTTAGCTGATCCAGTGCCATCTGCCCCTCAGGGGCTCGGTAAGGCTCGGCTGCAACAGAAGATGGGCAAGTGCTCTGGACCACATACCCGATCACACTCTTGCGTTAGCTGTCATTTCAGGTCTGCTGTGGACGGACCCAGTAGTCCCAGGCTTGTTTTCTAAGCCCCTTACTGTATGTTCCCAACAAAGTAGAAAAAAAAAAAAAACACAACGCGCTCTCGGCCAAACAGATTTTTTTGGTAACAAAAAGAACCAAGGTGGAAATAAAGGATATCTTTCTAATCAGAGAGAGGCTATTTGTCACCAGGACAGGTAAGCGAGCGTTATAGATTTCATTCCCTAGAGAAGTTTAAGAAAATAAGGGATATTTAGATGTTTGGGGTAATTTGGAAGAGTCCGGAGACACGGAGAAAACCAGATATTCCCTGGAGACTTGTTTCCGCTACAGGACTGTGGGTCCTGTCTCCCTTCGGGAATTAACACCAGCAAGGGCTTGGAATTGGTGCAGAGGGCCCGGCTTCCCAGCTAAGCGATCTCGGGCAGTTTCCTTAGCAGTAAAACAGGGGTAATAATATCTTTCCCTCAAATAAGATAAAGGAGGTGAAAGCCTTTTGTAAAACGTCAAGTCTTTTTAGAGATTGAGGTATTGGTACATCGAACTTGTATCAAGGCAAGAAAGGTCAAAGGAAACATGATTTTTTAAAAAGCACGTGATTATGACACATAAGATCTTCAGAATCATCCCTTGATCAAAGCCAGCCACAAATGCAAGGACTCTAACCTGGATTTTTTTGGCCTTTCGTATACTTAGAAATCCACCGTTCTTCCCTGGGTCAACCTTGGTCTTTCCTGAGAAGTGACCACTGTGCTCCTCTGAAGGAAGCCATTTTTAAAGTCTGTTTCCCATTGTTTCCAGACCTTAGGGAACTTCAGAAGGACAGAGGAACCTTGACCAGAAGCAGAAGGGAAGCAGGCCCATACCCGGGCCTCCAGAAGACGTGGACCAGGACCCAGGGCTTTACTCCGCCCTCCGCAGGGTCCAGCTATTTCTCCTCGCTGGCCTGCACCCCAGGCCATGGCAGCCACATCGAGGGCCAAGAACTGGGGAGGCCCCTGCTCCCCAGTCACAGAGGGTACAAGTTGGAAGGCATTTTCTGAGCAGCACGTCTCTACTCCGGGCAGGGATTCAGCTACCGTCGGCCCAGCCTTGACTGCAGGGAGCAAGCAGTTCTTTGGGCCTGTCCCGAATAGTGAAGCTTACACGTACCCTTGTTTATCTGGGGAAATGCCTCCCAACTCTGAACAATTGACTTGCGGGCTCCCTTTCTGAGAACAATACCCATTCACACGACGGGGACATTCTGTTCTGGTGACTCCCGGCTGGGCAGTCACAGCTCTCTCGGGAGAGGGAGGTGGGCGGGGTTCACCCCCACAAAGCCGGCTGTGTCCCAGTGTGTGCTCCGAATGTGAGCACACAGGGCCGACCTGGTCAGAACCTGCCCAGAGGAACACACCCTGTGCACGTGGCAGTGGCATGTCCTGTTCACGTACCACCTGCCCTTCTCCCTGAGCTGTAGAAGATTGGGTAACTCTGTCCTCTGCTAAGGTCACAGTCCACACCTTCAGAAATCATCCAGGTCAGAAATGTTAAGAAAAGACTTCACTCCGGACTTCCCTGGTGGCAGGGTGGTTAAGAATCCGCCTGCCAATGCAGGAGACACGGGTTCGAGCCCTGGTCCGGAAAGATCCCAAATGCTGTGGAGCAACTAAGCCCGTGCGCCATAACTACTGAGCCTGAGCTCTACAGCCCGTGTGCCACAACTACTGAGCCTTCGCTCTAGAGCCAGCGAGCCACAACTACTGAGCCTGTGTGCCACAACTACTGAGGCTGTGTGCCACAACTACTGAAACCCGTGCACCTAGAGCCTGTGCTCTGCAACAAGAGAAGCCACCGCAGTGAGGAGTAGCCCCCGCTCGCTGCAACTAGAGAAAGCTGGTGCGCGGCAACGAAGACCCAACATAGCCAAAACAAATAAATAAATAAATTTATAAAAAAAACAAAAAACAGGGAGGGAAATTGTTTGGAAATCAGAACACTGAGGTTTTCATTTTGAGTTTTTTTTTTTTTTTTGCTTTGCATGTAGAGAAGTGCTTTATTTATTTTTTTCTTTCAGTTTGTTTTTTGAAATGTAATTGACACACACAACACTAAGTTTTAGGGGAACAGCATGATGACCTGACTTACACATATTGTGAGATGATGACCACGATGAGTTTAGCTAAATCCATCACCTAGGGGCTTCCCTGGCAATACAGTGGTTAGGACTCCATGCTCTCACTGCTGAGGCCTCGGTTCAATCCCTGGTCATGGAACAAAGATCCCGCAAACCAGAAAAAAAAATCCATCACCTCATAGAGGCTTTTTTTTTTTTACTAAATTTGTAAATTTAAATTTTTATTTATTTTTGGCTGCGTTGGGTCTTCGTAGCTGCATGTGGGTTTTCTCTAATTACAGCGAGCGGGGGCTACTCTTCATTGTGGTGCACGGGCTTCTCATTGCGGTGGCTTCTCTTGTTGTGGAGCACAGGCTCTAGGCACATGGGCTTCAGTAGTTGCAGCACGTTGGCTTAGTAGTTGTAGCTCGTGGGCTCTAGAGCACAGGCTCAGTAGTTGTGGCACACAGGCTTAGTTGCTTCACAGCATGTGGGATCTTCCCAGACCAAGGCTCGAACCCGTGTCCCCTGCATTGGCAGGTGGATTCTTAACCAATGTGCCACCAGGGAAGTCCTCTGACAGTCATCTTGAAGTTGGTCATTGGTGGTCTGACCAGCGTCATCTTGATTGTTTTAGGTACAATTAATCTTCAGTTCCAGGGTCGGTTTGTTTCCATTTCTTTGAGGCCAGTTCTTGGAATTGTGGCAGCTTAGGTCATGGCTACAGTCTAGTCTTCATGTAGTTCACTTCTTCCACCTGGCGAGGGTATCAATATCTACAAGACAGCTCACAGGATATGGCTCACATTATGATCTCTAGCCCTTGAGGAGGAACTAAAGGTCCTTGGCTATGCTTACTGACTAAACATTTATTATTTGGTCTCCTTTGACTGTTTTCCTTTGTTTCTGCATTTTCTCACGTCTCCAGTTGAACTTATCCTTTGGCTAAAGTTTTTCCACAGACAGAAGGCAGGCTCAGGCCATGGGAGACAAGGACCACAGGGTCCTGCTCCCTTTCAATACTATGTGTTGTTCACAGACGTATATATGTATGCCTGTGAAAATATACAAAATTACTGATAGGAATAACAAATTAGTGGCAGTGCTCAGCTCTGGGGAGAGAAGGAAGGGAATAGGATTGTCTGTGAACGTCACAGAATGTTTCAACTTTATCTGTAACATTTTACTTCTTTTACGTAAGGGATAAAAAGAAACAGCAAAGATTAGTTTTTATCAGCTCTGGGTGGTGGGAACTTTTCATATTACACTCTGACTTCTCTGTATTTTTTCCAAAACCACCATACAGATCAACGAGCACGAGATGAAATCTTTTGTGTAAAAAAGCACCCGTGTGCTTGCTCCCCGAGAACCGTCTCTGGGCAGCTGCGGAGGGGACCAGGAAGCAGGGTCAGTGTGGGACGTGAATTTTCACTGCACGTTCTTACTGTATATATATTTAACTATTTGAACATACTGATTAAAAATAATAATTATAAAGAGCAAGCAGGGCTTCCCTGGTGGTGTAGTGGTTAAGAATCCACCTGCCAATGCAGGGGACACAGGTTCGAGCCCTGGGCCGGGAAGATCCCACATGCTGCGGAGCAACTAAGCTCGTGCGCCACGACTACTGAGCATGCGCTCTAGAGCCCGCAAGCCACAACTACTGAGACCGCAAGCCACAACTACTGAACCCGCGTGCCATAACTACTGAGCCCGCGTGCCGCAACTACTGAGCTTGTGTTCTAGAACCTGCGAGCTATGACTACTGAGCCCATGTGCCACAACTACTGAAGCCCACGCACCTAGAGCCTGTGAGCCACAACTACTGAGCCCGCGTGCCACAGCTACTGAGCCCGCGCTCCTAGAGCCCCTGCTCTGCAACAAGAGAAGCCACTGCAATGAGAAGCCTGCGCACCACAATGAAGAGTAGCCCCCGCTCGCCACAACTAGAGAAAGCCTGCGCGCAGCAATGAAGACCCAATGCAGCCAAAAATAAATAAATAAATTTATTTTAAAAATAATAATAATAAAAAAAATAAAGAACAAGCAAACAAAAAGCATGTTTTAAGAGCCTGTTTTACTTGGAGAGGAAGGTGAGCACAGGCCTGCCCTCTAGATCAAGAGGCCTCATGTTCCTGGAGAAAGAAAGGACTTCTGTGGGTTCTCGGAGACTTTGCCCAAGCAGGCAGGGGTTGCACTCCCTCCAACCTCACCCTTGCAGTGCGGACCGTACTGAGAGTGGTGAGCAGCTGGGTTTTTTGTTTTTTTTAATTAAAAAAATTTTTTTTCTTTTATATTTTGGCCGCACCGTGTGGCATGTGGGATCTTAGTTCCCTGACCAGGGATCAAACCCATGACCCCTTCAGTGGAAGCGCAGTGTCCCAACCACTGGACTGCCAGGGAATTCCCGTGAGCAGCTATTAACACGCCAGTTATGTAGTGGATGGGCAGGAAAAAACACTGAAAAATGTCCACTACGGCAAAGGTAAGTATATTTTAGGGTGGTGAAAGAGAAGCCCCTTGGCCAGGCAAACATTCAGATGGTTGTCCTGTTCTCAACATCAGAGTCCTCAGCAAGAAAACAAAACCAGAGTTCACGTGGCAGGGGGGTCAGACTGCGGATCTCTCCTTTGCGGCAGCGGCGGCCAGAGAGCGAGAGTACGAAGTGTTGCAACCCGAGTCACGGCAGGACAGGCATTTAGAAAGTTTCTTCCCCTCTTTGACCGAGTATTAGTTGAAAGAAGTGCAGCCGAAATTGTAACCAAAGGAGGCATTATGCTTCCAGAAAAATCACAAGGGAAAGTATTGCAAGCAACGGTAGTAGCTGTTGGATCCGGCTCTAAAGGAAAGGGTGGAGGGATTCAACCAGTTAGTGTGAAAGTTGGAGATAAAGTTCTTCTCCCAGAATATGAAGGCACCAAAGTAGTTCTAGACGACAAGGATGATTTCTTATCTAGAGATGGTGACATTCTTGGAAAATACGTCGACTAAAATTAGTCACTATTGAAATGGCATCACGGGAAGCTGCCACTGAAGTTCTGAAATCTTTCATCGTGTAAATAATTTCTGTGTTTCTTTTATAATAAAGTAATGATATCCAAACTAACGATATTCAGTGTCTCTGAAATTTAGTTTCTCTGTATTGATTTAAACATTCCCAAATAAAGGTATATAAATGAAAAAAAAACAAAAATAAACCTTCCAATCGATGGAAAACAAACTAGAATCTAACAACAAACATGGAGGAACCTTGAAGCTATTGTGCTGAGGGGGGGAAGAAGTCCGTCCCAGCAGGACAGATGCTGTGGGATTCCACTTCTACAACGCCCCCAAAAGAGAGCCACAGAGACAGGAAGTAGGGTGGTGGGTGCCCGGGGCTGGGGGAGGGGCAGGGGAAGCTGGTGTTTAATGCGGACAGTTTCAGTTGGAGAAGATGAAAAAATTCTGGTGGCGGATGGTGGTGACGGTTGCACAACAGTGTGAATGTTCTTAATGCCACTGAGCTGTGCACTTAAAAAATGGTTAAAATGGTAAATGTTATCTTATTTGAGCACAATTTTTTAAAAAGTTGCCCATCCGGCTGATGGACTTTCAAAGGTGCAGCGTGTAACCCGCCTTGTGCTGCCTCACGATCTTTAACCAACCAGCTTATATTTTTTTCCTACAAATTTCCTGACAAGAGTGTGAAATACAACTTTGACATTTACATACGAATATATATATATACACACACACACAAATGTATGTTACTATGACACATATGTAACCTAACATATACATGTAAAGTAAACAAAACAACAAAACCAAACTAAAAACAGCAAGCAGCACTCAAGTGACAAAGGCAGTGAGTCTTCACCACACTCCCTCCCACGGGGTGGAAACATCCCAACAGCCCACCTGTTTTCTGGGCCCAGAGAGCAGAGCTGCAGCTGAAAGCCCTTCCCCCCCCACGTGTGTCCCCACAAGCTGCCCTTGCTCCGGGGCAGGTGGCTGGCGTCCCACTGCTCTGTGGCCTTTCCACCAGTGCCCAGCTGGCTTTCTTTCCAAGGACGGTGTCATAGTCTGTGTGCACAAGCCTATCTGCAGCTTCGGGCTTTAGGACGAGTCCTGATCTTTGGACGTGGAGCAGAACTGGGGCAGAGGGAGTCTGGTGTCTGGAAGAGATACCGCGGTCGGTCGCCTGACGCCAGCCCTACCCTGGTTTTGTAACTTTCTGCAGCGATGGCCCAACCCTGATGGCCTCAGTGTTCATCAGAACATTTTGCTCTGTTTTCGCTTTTGAAATAACCGTCTGGGTGGGAGCCCAGGTGGCTGTGGCTTGTCACCCCACACTGCCTCCACCAATGAGAGGGCCCCTGGGGGTGCCCGCAGAGGCCTGCCCTCTGGACCCGGAGCCTCCCACTTGGTGCCATGGGTTCAGCACGGGCCTGATCATGTGGAAACGTCACTGCCATCAGACTCGGAGCAGGGAGAAATGGAAACACCTGATACTGCTTGGGAAACAGTTGAACTCGTTCTCATCCGGCTGACCCTCGTCCTCAGAGACCTTTTCCTTCAGTTGCAGTTTATTTGGCTGCCGCATAGAAGCTGGGGAAAATAGACAATACTAACAATTTCAATCCTCAACACTTTTTTTTTTTTCTTTGCGGTACGCAGGCCTCTCACTGTTGTGGCCTCTCCCGTTGCGGAGCACAGGCTCCGGACGCGCAGGCTCAGTGGCCATGGCTCACAGGCTCAGCCGCTCCGCGGCATGTGGAATCTTCCCGGACCGGGGCAGGAACCCGTGTCCCCTGCATCGGCAGGCGGACTCCCAACCACTGCGCCACCAGGGAAGCCCTCGACATGTTTTTGTTTTAGTTTTTGTTTTTTGTATCAAATGATCTCCAATAATTTGTCAGAAACATCCCAAGCTTTGGTTGGGATGCTGCCCTTGCCCAGACCAAAGAACCCGTCGACACAGCTTGTTTTTTCTGTGTCAGGAAAAGCAGGGCTCATTCTACAGTCTCACATTATCTCCAAAACTCAGGCTGGAAGGGACATTTGGCCTCTGCCACATCTCCCACACTCCAATCTGACCCTCTTTCTGGAAGAACGTGGACAGGCAGGTGCTAACATCACATCCCTTTCTGAGGGCGGAGAATCTGAGGGCAGAGGAGAACCAGCTCCCGGGAGCGAGAGTTAAACAAGACAGAAGGGGTGCCGGCCCCTTGACGGGACCTTGCTTGGAGGCAGAGGGGTCTTCACCTTGGAGGTGCCGTGTCATCACCTTCTCTTCACTGGCTTTCGGCTCTGAGTGTCTGCCCTCGTGTCACTGCGGGCAGCTGTCTGCTCGGCCCCTCAGGCTGGCACCCTCTCCCCCATTCACTCTCCTGTTTTCACCCTCCCTCCTCACATCAGCAGTACACGTCTTACAAAACTAGTCAATGGAGGAAATTCCCTGGCGGTCCAGTGTTCAGACTCTGTGCTTCCATTGCAGGGGGCACGGGTTCAATCCTTGGTCGGGGAACGAAGATCCTGCAAGTGTGGCCAAAACAAAACAAAACAAAACAAAAAATTAGTCAATGGAGGAAACCCCAAGGATTTATTCATTGATTCACCATATATATTCTGAGCATAAAATTTAAAAATCACTAAATTAAAATCACTAAATTTAGTAAAATTTAAAAATCACTAAATTAATGGAAGTTTGGACTTCCATTAATTGAAGAGATGACGTAATTTATTTTTTATTTGTTAAATTTAATTTTTATTTTATATTAGAGTGTAGTTGATTTACAATGTTGTGTTCGTTTCAGGTGCACAGCAAAGTGATGCAGTTATACATATACACGTATCCGTTCTCTTTCAGATTCCTTTCCCATATAGGTTATTACCGAATACTGAGGAGCGTTCCCTGTGCTATACAGTTGCTGTTTATCTATTCTATATATAGTAGTGTGTGTATGTTAATCCCAAACTCCTAATGTATCCCTCCCCTGCCCCATGTCCCTGAAGAGATGACAAAATTTGCATCTCACTTGAAAAGACGACTCATCTAGTTTTCTCACTTTGACAGTGTTGTATTTTCTTCTTTCCATATGAAGCTGGCGTGTCACCTGATTACTCCACGGGGGTAGTGTTCTGAGTCATGAGTCCATGATGGCCACTACACGTGGTGCCTGGTGAAAAGTCCACTTGGTATCTGGCTGTGCCCTCACCCACAAAGCTGCATCTCTCAAACAGAAGCCACTCCTACTATGACACTGTTAATATTGTAAATATAAAAAATGCACGCAAGAGAAACATTTCTCCTTAATTCATGACATTAGCTTTGACGTTACTTCAAACAGAATGCTCCTTTCTAACTTACCCTGAATTCCATGCTGGCGTTAAATTCATGAGGACAGAAAAGCTGAACATGTGCATCAATTTGTCAGAATCTAGAGATGGGAGAATGCAGAGCAAACATGGTGGGTATCCTTCCGTGGAGCTCGCGTGCAGCCCCCATAAAACCCACGTCTTAGCGGGATTGTTTACACAATACAGATGATATCAGGCCAACATTTTAGATTGCTCTGCAGACTCCATAATTCTTCTTAAAATATATAGAGGTGTAAAATCTTCAGAAATGTATGATATTTTAATAATTCAAGCACAGATAATAACATATAAAACACAAACAACATAACCACCACCGCTAGTCTCACACCCTAGATGTATAATGGTTATGCTCTTGCTACATGCGCATCATCTGTTTTTCCTCCAAGGAAATAAAACATTGTGAATGTCGCTCAAAATCCCTTTAACAAGGGCTCTCAGTCCTATTCTCTTTCTCTCTCCGTTCTGCAAGCTGGTACGTTTTTCTTTTTAACTCCAGTCAATGCCGTTTTACACCTCATGTTGCGTTGCAGCTCGGTGTTCGTCCCGTGTTTTTGAGATCCGTGCGCACTGTTCTGCCTGGATGCAGCTTATCCTTACAACACGCAGTATTGCAGCGTGTGCACACACGCATTTATAGATCCATTCCTCCACCGGTGCATGGTTTGGTCGTTTCCAGTCCTGGTTTTTTTTTTTAAGTTTTTATTGGAGTATAATTGCTTTACAATGTTGTGTTAGTTTCTGCTGTACAATGAAGTGAATCAGCTATATGTATACATAGATCCCCTCCCTCTTGGACCTCCCTCCCTCCTCCCCCATCCCATCCACCTAGGTCACCACAGAGCACTGAGCTGAGCTCCCTGTGCGATACAGCAGGTTCCCATTAGCTATCTATTTTACACATGGTAGTGTATTTGTGTCAATCCCAATCTCCCACTTCATCCCCCCCTCCCCTTCCCCCGGCCCTGTGTCCACATGTCTGTCTTCTACGTCTATATCTCTATTCCTGCCCTACAAATAGGTTCATCTGTACCATTTTCTAGATTCCACATGTATGCATTAATGTACAATATTTCTTTTTCTCTTTCTGGCTAACTTCACCCTGTCCGACAGACTCTAGGTCCATCCACATCTCTACAAATGACCCGATTTTGTTCCTTTTTATGGCTGAGTAATATTCCATTGTATACATGTACCACCTCTTCTTTATCCATTGATCTATCGTTGGACATTTATGTTGTTTCTATGTCCTGGCTATTGTAAATAGTGCTGCAGTGAACATTGTAGTACACGTATCCTTTTACATTATGGTTTTCTCAGGGTATAATCCCAATAGTGGGATTGCTGGGTCATATGGTAGTTCTATTTTTAGTTTTTTAAGGAACCTCCATACTGTTCTCCCTAGTGGCTGTATCAATTTACATTCCCACCAACAGTGCAAAAGGGTTCCCTTTTCTCCACACCGTCTCCAGCATTTATTGTTTGTAGATGTTTTGATGATGGCCATTCTGACCGGTGTGAGGTGATACCTCACTGTAGTTTTGTTTGTTTGTTTTTTAATTTATTTTATTTTTATTTATTTTTGGCTGTGTTGGGTCTTTATTGCTGTGCATGGGCTTTCTCTAGCTGCGGAGAGTGGGGACTACTCTTCGTTGCAGTGCGTGGGCTACTCATTGCAGTGGCTTTTGCTGTGGAGCACGGGCTTTAGAGAGCAGGCTCAACAGTTGTGGTGCACGGGCTTAGTTGCTCCGTGGCATGTGGGATCTTCCCAGACCAGGGCTCGAACCCATGTGCTCTGCATTGGCAGGCGGATTCTTAACCACTGTGCCACCAGGGAAGTCCCTCATTGTAGTTTGGATTTGCATTTCTCTAATAATTAGTGATGTTGAGCATCTTTTCATGTGCCTCTTGGCCATCTGTATGTCTTCTTTGGTGAAATGTCTATTTAGGTTTTCTGTCCATTTTTTAATTGGGTTGTTTGTTTTTTTGATATTGAGCTCCATGAGCTGCTTGTATATTTTGGAGATTAATCCTTTGTCCATTGCTTCATTTGCAAATATTTTCTCCCATTGTGAAGGTTGTCTTTTCATCTTGTTTATGGTTTCCTTCGCTGTGCAAAAGCTTTTAAGTTTAATTAGGTCCCATTTGTTTATTTTTGTTTCTATTTCCATTACTCTAGGAGGTGGGTCAAAAAAGATCTTGCTGTGGTTTACGTCAGAGTGTTTTTCCTATGTTTTCCTCTAAGAGTTTTATAGTGTCTACATTTAGGTCTTTAATCCATTTGGAGTTTATTTTTGTGTATGGCGTTAGGTAGTGCTCTAATTTCACTCTTTTACGTGTAGCTGTCCAGTTTTCCCAGCACGACTTATTGAAGAGGCTGTCTTTTCTCCATTGTATGTTCTTGCCTCCTTTGTCATAAATTAGGTGACCATGTGCATGGGTTTATCTCTGGGCTTTCTATCCTGTTCCATTGATCTATATTTCTGTTTTTGTGCCAGTACCATATTGTCTTGATTACTGTAACTTTGTAGTATAGTTTGAAGTCGGGGAGCCTGTTTCCTCCAGCTCCGTTTTTCTTTCTCAAGATTGCTTTGGCTATCTGGTGTCTTTTGTGTTTCCATACAAATTGTAAAATTGTTTTGTTCTAATTCTGTGAAGAATGCCATTGGTAGTTTGATAGGAATTGCATTGAATCTGTAGATTGCTTTGTGTAGTATAGTCATTTTCACAGTATTGAATCTTCCAGTCCAAGAACATGGTATATTTCTCCATCTGTTTATGTCATCTTTGATGCACATATCATATTTATATATCCATTCCTCTACTGATGCATTGTTTGGTTGTTTCCAGTCCTCTTGCCGATACAAAGGCTGGTCCATGAACATTGCTGTACAAGTTTTCCAGGGCACCATGCAGTATCTTGTTACTCAGCATCCCTCCCTTCCTCCTGAAAAATACAAGCACCTTAGCATCCTTTAAGTCTATACACACCACCCTCCCCTACATGCTACTTTGTGAGGTACTTTAGTTCCACTTTTTAATATATATTCATCATCAATATAATATACAGTGAATGCATATTTAGATTTATTTAAAGTTTTACCTATTTCTGGGAATTCCCTGATGGTCTAGTGGTTAGGGCTTCACACTCTCACTGCCAAGGGCCCGGGTTCAATCCCTGGTTGGGGAACTAAGATCCCATGAGCTTCCACATAGCCAAAAGAACAAACAACCAACCAAAAAAAATCAAATAAAGTTTTACCTGTTTCTTTGGTTACGATGCTTTCTATCTTTCTATTTTTTTTGGAGGGGTCATTTATTTATTTAGTTTTGTGTATATTCACATATATGTGTGTGAGAAATAGATCATATAGATAAAATACATAAAAACATGCACATACTACAGTATTTATGTATGAAAAATATGATGTCTGAGATACACTTCAAGATAGTCTGGGAGGGGAGGAAGTGGGTGAGGGCATAGATGAAATAAAGTTGGTTGTATACTGGTAGTTATTAAAGCTGGGTCTGGATACAGGGAGCTTATACCATTTGCTCTATTTTTGTACACAATTAAAAATTTTCATGTATGTTAAAGAATTGAGAAAAAAAGAAAAGGCACCATACGGGCAGCAGAGGTCCTTTCCCCCCCTCCCCAAGCTCACCCAGCATTGATTTAGCTCTGTCACTTTTTGCAAGTCACTTCCCTCCTCTGGGCCTCAGTTTCCTTCTCTTTAAAACGATCAAGTTGGATCCTATGATATTTAAGACCCCTTCCTGCTTTGACACGGTAAGAGCTAGCACAGGGCTTCTCTGTTGTTGCTGTTTCTGCTTTTCATTGAGATATAATGTACATGTTCACCATTTTAAGGGGCACGGTTCAGTGGTTCTTAGTCTGTTCACAAGGTTGTGCAACCATCTTCACCAGCTAATTATAGAACGTGTCCATCACCCCAAAAAGGAATCTGATACCGGCTGGCAGTCACTCTCTGTTCTCTTACCCCACACCCTGGCATCCACTAATCTATAATACTTTCTGTCTCTGTGGACTCACCTATCCTGGACCTTTCATATAAATGGAATTATAGCATATGCGGCCTTTTAGGACCGACTTCTTTCACTTGGTGTAGTGTTTTCAGGTGCACCCATGCTGTAGCATTCATTAGCACTTAATCTCTTTTTAATTCGTTTGGAAGGTAATCTGGGCAGCAGTTTATGGAATGGTTTGGATTGTGGTGAGATTGGTGGCAGGGAGACCAATTAGCAACTTATTGCAGGAGCCCAAGAAGAAGGTGCCCCTTAATAGGGGTGAGGTCTGATAAAGGCTCAGAGCTGCTGAAATGACCAGAGTGTAGCTGTAGTTATTAACCAAATTGAGGCCAAGAGAAGAGGCCCATGTAGGCATATGACAGCATTCTCTAGAGCTAAGTTGCTTCCCAATGAAGTGGCATTATGAACTCTTAGATGTGCTGTTTATGGACTGTCTGCTTGTCAGCCTGTCACTCAGGAACCCTCCCCTCCTCCTGAAAAATACAAGCACCTTAGCATCCTTTAAGTCTGTACACACCACCCTATCTTGCATGCTAGTTTGTGAGGTACTTTAGTTCTACTCTTTTATATATAGCCATCATCAATATAATATACAGTACACAGTGAATGCGTATCTAGATTTATGCATTCACTATATAAATATTTTTTCACTGTATAGTTTTTAATTGTATATTTCAGAGTTCTCCTGTGATTGCACCCAGGCTTGAAAAGCACGTGTCCGCATGGTTTGGAGAATGGTTTTTAAAACAGGGAATGTAGAGTATAACAGAGAGATCCAGAGCTCTACAAAGTACAAAGAGCTGTCCTTAGCATCAGCCCAGTTCCAGGGGGATTTCCTGTTGTCTGCTTCTGTTGTCAGCAAGATCTTCTAAAATCATTGCTCTGGACTTTCCATCTCCAGATTTTCTAGAAGGCCAGTTTAATCGCTGGTCACTCCTGGGTCATATATCCAGTTGGCACGGTGGTAACCCAGCTGGGTTTGCACTTGCTTTCAACATTACCCTGGCATGTTCTCAGGTTATTTTCATCCATGTCCTGTGTGTGAGTTCCCCTTTCCCAAATTGTTGTGGATTGGATTATAGCTTCTTTCTTAATGGGCTAAATTTAAAGGAACACCAGCCAGTTAGAGGTGCCACATTGCTTATTTAATTGAAGAGTGAACTGAAAGACAGTAGGCTAGGAAGATAAGAAGTTTGTTGGAGGGGCTTCCCTGGTGGTGCAGTGGTTAAGAACCCGCCTGCCAATGCAGGGGACACGGGTTCTATCCCTCATCCGGGAAGATCCCACATGCTGCGAAGCAACTAAGCCCGTGTGCCACAACTACTGAGCCTGTGCTCTAGAGCCCGCGAACCACAACTACTGAGCCCGCGAGCCACAACTACTGAGCCTGTGCTCTAGAGCCCTCGAGCCGCAACTACTGAAGCCCGTGCGCCTAGAGCCCGTGCTCCGCAATAAGAGAAGCCATTGCAGTGAGAAGCCTGCGCACTGCAATGAAGAGTAGCCCCTGCTTGCTGCAACTAGAGAAAGCCCGCGCACAGCAACGAAGACCCAACGCAGCCAAAAAAACCCTAAATGGCAAATATTAAAAAAAAAAATTAGCCAGTTCTTGGGCTTGGTGATGTGGTGCGAGTGTAAGGCTCACAGTTTGACTCTTGCTCTGAGTCTACCCTTCACAGAGCCATTAGCTTTTAAACAATCCTTTTGTCTTTTGGTAGCGGTAACCATTTTACACTTTTAAGCAACTAGTGCCTGGAGCAGGCTTTCATAACCTGGGATTGAGTCGTAAAGTTCAACGTGAGGTCTTGGACGAGCAGGGACAGTCATCTGGCAATTTGCAAATATGTGTGTGTGTATTTAGTTTTCTGCGGGTTATAGATTCTCAAAGGAGTCTATAATGCCAAAAATGTTAAGAGCAACTCTGTTTACCTTGCTTCATTAAGTTCTCTGCATAGTGCCCTTTGCTACATAGTCTGCTGGTTAAGTGCTTGGGTAATATAGTCATAGCCCCTGCGTCTGAATCCTGGCTCTGCTATTTAATAGCTGTGTGACCTTAAACAAGTCACCGAAACTCTCTGTGCCTCAATTTCTTCATCTGTAAAATGGAGATGGCAATAGTACTATGTCATGAGGTTGTGCTGAGGATTACATGAGCATGTACATAACTCAGAAAATGCTCAGCACATGGTAAATATTCTATATATATATTAGCTATTGTTACTATAATTATTTTATTTATTTTATTTATTTATTTTTTTGCGGTACGTGGGCCTCTCACTGCTGTGGCCTCTCCCGTTGTGGAGCACAGGCTCCGGACACGCAGGCTCAGCGGCCATGGCTCACGGGCCCAGGCGCTCCGCGGCATGTGGGATCTTCCCGGACCGGGGCACAAACCC
Source organism: Stenella coeruleoalba (assembly GCF_951394435.1). Lineage (NCBI taxonomy): Eukaryota > Metazoa > Chordata > Mammalia > Artiodactyla > Delphinidae > Stenella > Stenella coeruleoalba. Next base: position 100,333,976 of record NC_137157.1, read on the forward strand.
GTGTCCCCTGCATCGGCAGGCAGACTCTCAACCATTGCGCCACCAGGGAAGCCATTACTATAATTATTACATAGACGTGTCACTGATGATAATGATGGTGAAAATCGCGATGACTGATACCTTCCTGGAGCCACTTGAGTTGAATGAGAAGGCACAGCCACAAGAAATGCTGAATAAACAGCTGACTCTTCCGGATGAAGCTAACACAGCTTTTCCCTTGACGGCCAGCCAGACTCTTAAGCCTGGGCAACCTGACTTGACTGTGGAGATGAGTGTGTTCAATTATAATGGCAATTAAAGTGGAAAAAGCAACTTGGTTTTTAGACTTAACTAAAATGTATACTGATTCTATTTTTCAGGCTGGGATGGAACTGACTCATGGCTACGGTTCTGGTTTCTCACCCCGTGGAATGAGCACTGTTGATGCTCCACCAGTGATAAACGACGGATGGGGAAACGTGAACTTTTGATGAGCTGTCCTAAAGCGCCTCTCTTCGGGTCCTCCCACAAAATGCTGTGACAATCTAACATTTTCTTTAAGCCCACACCACCAGCCGCTGACGTCAACTGCTAAACGGGTTCGTGGAATTAGATTAGATTAGAATTTGTTCCAAAGGTCTTTAACCTTGTCCAGCTTTCAGTGACCAAAGTTTTCTTTAGAGAGCTGAATTTCAGGGACTTCCTTGGTGGTCCAGCAGCTAAGACTCGCACTTCCACTGCAGGGGGCATGGGTTCCATCCCTGGTCGGGGAGCTAAGATCTCGCATGCCGCACGGTGCGGCCAAAAAAAAAAAAAAGGAGAGTTGAATTTCAGGGTTACCTATTTACCTTTGTTGGGCCGAATTGGCCTTCCCCCAAATGCTTGAGAGCGATATTTTCCCCAGGTATTATTTTTGAGGCCTCTACTTTTTTTCTTTATCCCTTCCTTGCACGAGTAATTCCCAATCCCGGCCACAACCCCTCTAACGATGGCTGCATCTCTCCCTGAGCTCTCCCTTTGGAAACAAACACTCAGGGAAACCCTGATCCTAGAGTGTCAAGTAGAAATTGTGCAAAGTGATTTTATTCGGTCGCTGGCTGTCCATCACACCTAAAGTCCAATAGATCTACAGATAAATGCCTGAATACATTCAGGAGTGGAAGATTGAAGGCTAAGATCTAACCCCCATTGCTGTGTTTTTCAAAATGTGGTCCATGGGGACAGAAAGCACCAGCTATGTAATTTGCAAGACCCAGCCTCAAATGGAAGTCCAGGGCCTCTTGTTCAGAATTTCAGGACAGGACCAAGAGAACACTAAACCATGTGTGTGTCCTTCTGAGTACAGGGCCCTGTGCCAGTGTGCAGGAGGGACAGCCAGGAAGCCGAGCCTGCGTGGAGCCCATGGTATCAGAGTCGCTAGAATGCGACTGGTAAAAAACTGATATCTGTGACTTCCCCAGCAGTCAAGTGGTTAGGGCTCCACACTTCCACTGTAGGGGGCCCAGGTTCGATCCCTGGTCGGGGAATTAAGATCCCGCATGCCACGCAGTGAGGCCAAAAAAAAAATGCTTTTTTAAAATCTGGAACTTACTTGGTGGCACAGTGGTTGGAATCTGCCTGCCAATGCAGGGGACACGGGTTCGAGACCTGGTCCAGGAAGATCCCACATGCTGCAGAGCAACAAAGCCTGTGCCACAACTACTGAGCCTGTGCTCTAGAGCCTGTGAGCCACAACTACTGAGCCCACGAGTCACAGCTACTGAGCCCACGTGCCACAACAACTGAAACCCACATACCTAGAGCCTGTGCTCTGCAACAAGAGAAGCCACTGCAGTGAGAAGTCCACGGATCGCAACGAAGAGTAGTCCCCGCTCACCGCAACTAGAGAAAGCCCGCACGCAGCAACGAAGGCCCAATGCAGCCAAAAATAAATAAATTTAAACAAACAAAAAACAAACAAACAAAATCTGATTTCTGAGCCCTAACAGGGTTAATGAATCAGAATCTCTGGGGACAGTGTTTGGGAATTGACGTCCTTTTTTTTTTTTTCCCCAGTGTTTGTAAGTAAAATTTTAGTGGAACATAATCATGCTCATTTGTTTTCATATTGTTTATGGCCACTTTTTCACTATAATAGTTAAATAGGATTGAAACTCTGTAGTCAACAAGACCTATTTATTCCTTGGCCCTTTAGAGAACGTTTGTTGACCCCTGATGTAATAAAATAAACCTGTGCCCTGAAAAAAAAAAAACCCAAACTTTGCTTTTTTATGTCACTTTCTATTTTCTATTTTTTTTTTTTTTTAAGACTAGGTACATTGGGCTTCCCTGGTGGTGCAGTGGTTAAGAATCCACCTGCCAGTGCAGGGGACACGTGTTCGAGCCCTGGTCCGGGAAGATCCCACATGCCGCGGAGCAGCTAGGTCCGTGAGCCATGGTCGCTGAGCCTGCGTGTCCCAGAGCCTGTGCTCCGCAATGGGAGAGGCCACAACAGTGAGAGGTCCGCGTACCGCAAAAAAAAAAAAAAAAAAAAAAATACCTGGAGACCAATGAAAATGGAAACAAAACATACCAAAACTTATGCAATGCAGCAAAAGCAGTTCTAAGAGGGAAGTTTATAGCAGTAAACACCTACATTAAGAAAAAAGAAAGAATTCAAATGAATCACCTAACTTTACACCTAAAGGAATTAGAAAAAGAAGAACAAACTAAGCCCAAAGTTAGTTGAAGGAAGGAAATCACAAAGGTTAGAGTGAAAAATCAATGAAATAGAGATTAAAAGACAATAGAAAAGATCAAAGAAACTAAGAGCTATTTTTTGAAAAGATAAACAAAATAGACAAACTTTTAGCTAGACTTTCCAAGAGAAAAAAGAGAGTGGACTCAAATTAAATTATAAATAAAGGAGGATCATGAAACTTCTGTGAATAATTATACACCAATCTATTGGACAACCTAGAAGAAATGGATATTCTCCTAGAAACACACAATCTACCGAGAATGAATCATGAAGAAATAGAAAAATCTGAACAGATCAATTTTTAGTAAGGAGATTGAATCAGTAAATCAAAAACCTCCCAACAAACCAGATGGCTTCACTGGTTAACTCCACCAAACATTTAAAGAAGAATTAATACCAATGCTTAAACTCTTCCAAAAAATAGAAGCAGGAACACCTCCAAACTCATTTCAAGAAGCCAGCATCACCCGATACCAAATAAGACAAGGACACTCCAAGAAAAGAAAATTATAGGCCAATATCCCTAATGAACATAGCTGCAAAAAACCCTCAACAAAATACTAGCAAATTCAGCTGTACATTTGAAAGGATCATGTTCCATGATCGAGTGGGATTTATTCCAAGGATGCAAGGATGGTTCAGCATTCACAAATTAACCAACGTGATAGACCACATTAACACAATAAAGGATAAAAATCATATGATCAGGGCTTCCCTGGTGGCGCAGTGGTTGAGAGCCCGCAAGCCACGACTACTGAGTCTGTGTGCCACAACTATGGAAGCCTGCGCGCCTAGAGCCCGTGCTCCGCAACAAGAGAAGCCACCGCAATGAGAAGCCCACGCAATGCAACGAAGAGTAGCCCCCGCTCGCTGCAACTAGAGAAAGCCTGCGCGCAGCAATGAAGACACAACACAGCCAAAAATAAAAATAAAATAAAATAAAATAAAATAAATAATAAAAAGCTTGTGTTAAAAAAAACATCCAATTAGTTGGCTGCATTTCACAGTTTGTTTTACACTGAAGGGGTACAGAACACACAACCCCAAAATACGCCACTTTGGCATACTGATTATTCTGAGCTGAGGGCACTTGGGAAATAGCAGATACAGGAAGGGTTCTCTGTCCTACCTCCCCCTTTCTACCTAAAACCAGGTCATAACATTTCCCATGAAAAAGGTACCTCCCTTTACCAGGAAGAGAGCATTCTTTATTTTTTTCTACCAGTTTTATTGAGATATAATTGACATTTAACATTGTGTAAGTTTCAGGTGTGCAACATGATGATTCTGTAGAACATTCTTAGACTGGGAGTTGACCTAAACCAAAATGGACCTGTGCTAAGAACCCTACTAAAGTAGCCTGATATTCCATGAGTTCCCCTCTCCCCATATATTTCCTAGGCATTGTCCCCCAATTTACTGTCCCTAGTCCAGGCCACTTTGTCTCGCCACATCCCCACAATTTTTTATTCTTTATGTAAAAAGGTATGTAAGCTTTTGGCTCTAATGTTCTCCTCAGGTCTTCATTTTCCTTCTGCAGACTCCTGTGTGCATGTAGAAACATTAAATTTATAAGCTTTTCTCTTGTTAGTAATGTCTTATCTCAGTTTACTTCTTAGGCCAGCCGCAGAACCTAAGAGGGTAGAAAGAAATTTTTCCTCTCCTACAACATATGTATGAGACAAACACAAGGATTGGTGTGACATTTCTTGCTCTTTCTTCTCAGTTTCTCTTTTTTTATGGTCCATCTTTCACTTTGTCCAGATTCTTTCCCCTCAGTTCTAATGTTTATATTTCAGCAGCTTGTAGATACTGCGGGAGAAGAGAAGAGTTTAGATTGGTTTTAGGTATTTCGTAATGATGAAGCTGTTAACCTCCTTTTGTAATTTTTTCTGGAAAGCGGTAGACACAGTTCTTTCAAAGAAGACTGCTAATTTTGATTGTCACTAGTAGAATGATTTGTCTCTTTTTTCTCCTTAAAAATAGCAATTGTTCTGATTAGAAAAATAGTATAATTTCTCTTTTATTTATTGGAGAAGAAAAACAAAACAAAACAAACCAGTTGGGACTCCAAGCTTAAATTCACAATGGGGTCTGGAGCATTTTCTCTGTCCTGTAGCATTTGAAAGCTGCACCTTCATTTGCTGGTCGCTCTGGTTACCTCTTCAGTTCTCATTGGCTGTTGACTTGCAGATCACAACGCAGGCTGAGGCTGTCCCCAGAGCAAGTCCATCATCACCATTTCTGCAGCATATACTGTAGCACCACTGACGCCTCATTCTGGGGTGGCCGAAACCGGATTATGAATGTCACTTACCCAGTGATGCGCTTCTCTGTCAACAACATCTGATCATTGCAGAGATGACCACATCAGACTAGCTGTGCCTCAGGGCACTGTTGGGTCACTGGTGACTAGTAGGGGGAGTAGGAGTGGAAGGGACTCTTTCCTGGGTGCTGCAGAAGAGGAAGTACTCCACCCTCCTGTGGAGAAGTGTGACACCTTTAGGATGGAGGGAACAGACATTCTAAAAATCCACAGCTGACACAGTTGTTTCTGAGGTGCTGGAGGATACAGAATTTTACTGAATTCCCCTTGGTTTTTGGACTGCTAGTTAGAAGACAATATATAGAGATTATGAACTGAAGCACAGTTGGGGAGAGAGACCTGAAATATCTGCTTTGGGACATTTAATGGTGACCTTTAAGTAAGAGATATGGATGAAGCCATCTGTGGATGTGGGACTCAGGGGATGGTCCTTCAGGTCAGGGATGGTGTCAGTGTCTTCACTGGCTGAGAAGGTGTGAGCATTCTGAGGGAATGATGGGGTTTGTTTCATCACTGGGAGCATCAGGAATTGGTAGTAGTGATCTGGGACTGGGGTCAAGATGACAGAGAATGAGAGGAAAAATCTTGGTGGGAAAATCATAAGGATCTTTCTCACATGTTTTAGCCCATGAAGGACTGTTCCAGAGGAAAGCACTTTGTTTTGTCAAAGCAAAATCATTGAGAGAAGGATGCAGAAAAGGTTTGAGGTATTTGAACACTCTCTTAGTTAATGGTCTTTTATGTAGCTCTGTCCTCTGTAGTAGACCTCTTTTTAAGCCTGAGGCCCCTGTTCTCATCTGTGCCCTGTGTGAGTCGGTACACGGGTCAGATTCGCTCTGCAAATACTGGTGTTGTCTCTAAGGTGCTGTCGAAGTGTAAGTTTGTCTGCTTTGATTTATCTTTCAAGCTTAACTGGGTGGACTTAGTTCTAAAATACTAGTATTAAGACCATTTTATTCATGCTCTTTCTGATTTTAGTAACTTTAATCACTTCTTAGATTTTACATTTCCAGGCTGGAGGGTCCTCTATTTTAAACATTTTTCCTTATATTGTGTATCGGATCTTCGGTCTTTTGATAGATCTGTGACGCTTTTTCCAGCCTCCTTCGTTTTCGGTTGGTGTGGTTCCAGGGAGGGACAGGCCTGGGTCATGGATGTCCTTGAAAGCTTATGGGTTTCCTTTAATCAGTATAACAAGATTTTTGACAGTTAAGGCAATATAACCTCCTTGGAGCGTGATAAATCCCTCTTAGAACGGAATGTGAAGAAAACATTTTCTACACCGGCCAACTCCTACACTTCCTTTTCTTGTAGAGTAAGTATGTAGTGAAACCCGATCTTGGGGTCTAAGAAGTTAGAGCTCAATTGAATCTCACAAGTAGAAAACGACTCGCTCTGGGTAAACAGACACGGTATTTATTGCTGAATTAGTTTCTGACCTGCTATTACGCTAAAACATTTTAAAAATCGCTCTGAATTACATATATTTTAAGAGGAGCGGGCTCACATTCGTTTTCTGGAAGTCGTGGGGCACAAATGGTAGTGTCTTCGGGAGGTAATAAAAGGCAAACGCTGTTGTTTTGGGCAAGATGTTTCGGATTTAGGTCCGAAGCCTCCACAGACTACGCCTAGCAATCCCTCAGTTTCGGTTCCGCCCAAGGCGTGTGAGCTGTATCCATAGAGACCGGGAAGCTTCCCGAGCCGGGCGGCCCCGCCTCTTCCGCTGCACACGCTCCCGCCTCCGGAGGCAGGGAAGCTAAAGGACTTCCGTGTCCCCGGGCTCTCGGCGCCGCCGGATCGTGTTGCGGACCACCCCCCGTGGCTCCCAAGCCTTTCCAGGCCGGGGAGCGGCCTGGCGGGGCGCTTCCGGCTTGGGCCAGCGCGGCTGCGCACGAGGAGTGCTCTCATTGGCCAGAGCCGCCTCTTGCGATTCGCGTCACGGCGGCGGCGGTGTGAGGACCCTCCCGGACGCTGGGTCGCGGCGGCGGCAGCGGGCGGCCCCACAGCTGCTTTGGGGTCCCGGCGGCCGCGGTTCCGAGGCACCCGAGACGCGTGGCGAGGCGGCGGCGAGCTCTGGTGAGTTTCTCGAGTGGGAGCACGGGCCAGGCCGGCGGGGCCGAGGGTTGAGGGCGGGTGTCCCGGCGGCGCGGCGGGCGGGGAGCGCGCTCCTCCATTCCCTGCTCTGTCCGCCCGACCCCCGGGCCGGCGCCCCTCGGGGCCGGGTTTCCTCTGCCCCGGGCCTCTCAGCCCCGGCTCCCTTCCAGTACTCCCAGCCCTGGGTCCCCTCAGTCCCGAGTCCCTTCAGCTCCGGGTGCCCGGCTTCCTTCCATCCCGGGTCCTCTCAGCCCCGGCTCCTTTCGGCCCCAGCTCCCTTTGGTACCGGCGCCCCCAGCCCCGGGTCCCTCGGCCCCGGCTTCCTTCGGCCCCGGGTCCGCCCTCCGCCCCGAGTCCCCCCGGCCCCAGCGCCGCTCCGCGTCTCCGCTGGCCGCACTCCTGGGTGGGCTCCGCTTGGGCCCTCGTCCGGCCCCTGCGGCGGGGAGACCCCTCACCGGTGCTTGCCCGCGCGCAGGCGGCCGGGGGGACCGCGTTCTGGGCTTGGTGTCCCGGGCGTCGGGCTGCCGTGTGTCGGTGTCGCCCCTTGAGGCTACTGCTCACCGGCTTCGGTGGGTCTGGGCGTCTGTGCGAGAGCTCGCCTTGGGCACCGCTGGCTCTGGGTGTTGTTTACTGTCTCCTCTGGGGTTTGACAACTTGGCGAGGTCGCTCAGCAGAAAGCTTGAGCGGTCCCGCTGCGGTTGTATCGGGCACGCTGGCTGCGTTGCAGGGGGTTGGCGTCTTTTTAGCAGAGTGGTCTTCTAACGTCTTCAGGTTTAGACTCTGGACTTCGCAGCCTTCGTAGCTCTTCCCAAAACAGTCCTTCTTCCCTCCTCCAGAGAAACCATTGAAAACTCAAAGAAATCTGTCATAATATTTCAAACCACGTTCCACGTGAAATGTTAAGAATAGTTTCCTTCAATCCAAAGCTTTATTTTTGGGGCGGAGATCAGAAACTTTGTCAGTTTTGAAGTTTGAAGTGTCCTATCAAAGGCCACTTGCATGTCTCATCTTAACCACCCTCTGACTCTAATTCCGTTAGAATTTCATAGATTTTTCATTCCTGAGTTTTTCATTTCTAACGTTTATTTCATAGAAATTTCACTTCTAATGCTGTTAGATGTCCATAGATGTTTTCATCTCCTTTCACAAATTTGTCGGTGCCGATTGTGATTATCCAAGACTAAAATCCTTTCCTCAGTAGTTGGGACTTCCACGCCTGTGGTGGCCGCTACTTGGTGAATTATTATGAAATTTGAAGAAATTTCAAGTTGATTTAAATATGAACGACATACTTCTTTTAGTTTCTGTTTGTGATTGCCTACCCACTAGTTTATGTTCCTATCTAGACTTTAGGCTCCTTAGCAAGTTTTCTCTTACTGGGGCACTAAGGATGAGAGGAGGATTTCCAGAGCCTAAATGAGAGAGTTTGTGTTTTTCTGTCCGTACATTCCCATATATTAATAAATGAATAGGGTTTTTTTCCCCATCAATAATGTCAGTTTAGCTCATGCAGTTTCTTTGTTGTAAATTATATTTTGTTTTCCAAAATGAAAACAATTTTGTTTCCTTCTTTATTTCAGGAGTTGGCAAACTTGACTGCTTGTGGGCAGTGTCCTGCCAGCTTCCTGTTTTTGTAAATTAAATTGTCAGTGGGACATAGCCGTATGCGTTCATTTAGGTATTGTCTGGTTGCTTTTGTGGTTCAACAGTGGAGTTGAATAGTTGGGACAGAGACCCTTATGGCCTGTAAAGGGTAAAATATTTAGTATGTGGCCTTCAATAGAAAAAGTTTGCCGACTCCTACTTTATTTCATTAAAAATGATGCATACTCAATGTGGAAAATTAAAATGACTCAGTAAAGTATAAAGGAGAAAGTAAATATTATCCAGAATCACAGCACTTAGAGGGGTTTGTTTTTATGATTATCCTTATAGAATCTATTAGTGATTGTTTTCATATAAATGGGCTTATATTGCTAAGTGTTTATTTGTAATCTGTTAAAAACTCAGATTAATTTTATTTGGCTGTTGAATACATTGTATTCTCTGGATTGTAGATCTCACTAGAAAGGGCTTGATGAGCCAAGTTTTCCTGATTTGTCTTACCAGTCAAGATTTAAAAAAACTGAGGCACAGTGGATGCTTGGTGGCGGTGGAGGACACTACTTATTGAGCACTTACTATGGACTAGGTAGTTTTCCAATGCTTAACATGGAGTAAGTCACTTAATACCTGCGGCAGCTTTGTGTGGGTACAAAAACTACTATCCCTAGTTCCAGATGAGGAAACTGAGGCACAGAGAGATTAACTACCCAAGTTTGTCAGCTAGTTAATGGTGGAGCTGGGGTTTGAATCCATGCAGTCTGGTTTCAGGACCCAGGCTCTCCATGTGCTGCAGAGCCTCTTAGAGTATTGCTCAGTGTAGAAAGTTTTTAGACAGTCCAGAAATATGCAATGTGAAAATTCTTCCTTGTGCTCTTCACTCTCTGTAGAAAACCACTGTTAATAAGTTTGATATAGAGCTTTCCCGCTCTCTTTGTCTGCATATGCTTATTTGCAAATCTGTCTACACATGTAGGTTTTTAAAAAATTAATAGACTTTATTAGAGCAGTTTTAGATTTACATAACTTTGTGTGGATAGTAAAGAAAGTTCTCATATTATCCACCCTCCATTTTCCCTTGTTGATAACACCTTGCATTAACATGCTGTATTTGTTACAATTGATAAACCAATATTGCTACATTGTTAATTAAAATCTACATATTAGGGCTCATTTTTCCTGTTGCAGAGTTTTTAAAATGGGATCAAACCAACCATTGTTCAGCAGTGTGCTTTTTTGGGTGATTTTCAAAATATAGTGCTTCTGGACTTTTGAATGCAAATAAACAGTCTTTATTCACTAACATTCAGATTAATGACACAAATTTAGCCTTTTCCTTGGAGTGGAAAACTTGCCTGGAAGTTACTTCGTTTTCTCTTTTTCAAAAGTTAATCTTGTAGCACCAGCTGCTTTTCTCTGAAGAAAAACTTATATTATTTTTTTCTTCTGCGGTACGCGGGCCTCTCACTGTTGTGGCCTCTCCCGTTGCGAAGCACGGGCTCCGGACGCGCAGGCTCAGCGGCCATGGCTCACGGGCGCAGCCACTCCGCGGCATGTGGGATCTTCCCAGACCGGGGCACAAACCCGCGTCCCCTGCATCGGCAGGCGGACTCTCAACCACTGCGCCACCAGAGAAGCCCAGAAAAACTTATTTTTTGATGGGACATTCTGGCTCCTCTCTGAAGCCGTTCAGCTTCTCGGAGACTTCTTGCTGTTCTTCATCGGAAGAGTGGTGCACATCAACCCACTTAGCATCAGCTTCCTCCTCCCTGAGACTGGTGTTTCCCCACCCATCTTGATCGTTCTCAGCATTCTCTTGCTCAACTTCCAGAACTTCTGTTACCGGAATGTAATCTTTAGCATCTAATTCTCCGTGTTCTTGTACCCTTGATTTTATAGAGGCCTCTGTAGTCCTACCCTGGAATTCCTTCTGCAGTATCTGAGGGTTCAGTTTTTGGAAGAACTGAATCAGAGTCCTAGGAGACATCATCACATTCTTTCTTTGTGTTTCATTATTCTGGGCAAGGTTTTGAGGAAGTTTTTTAGTCATTGTGCTGTTATCTCTTGCAGAGCTTTGTTTCCTACTGTCATGACTTCCCCAGAGTTCTTGTCATAACAGAATGGGTGGCATGGTCGTGAGCAACACCGGAATGCGCTCTGCGACTGCCGGGCGCTGAGAAGTGTACACAGCAGACCGAAGGATCTCGCTACTCCTCCTTGGTGCTGCTGCAGAAACCTGTGCACAAAGATAGAAAAAGCGTGTGAATCCCTGCCAACCTGGAGGTAAGGCCCAGGGGCACTAACCTCACTTCACGGGTCTCCTTGAAACTCTTCAGCTGCTTTAGTGGTTTTCGTGCACATTCTTGGGGCTCATGAATCTAACAGATAGCTGAAAAGTTAAACACTTCGAACTCTTTTCTTCTTTTGTTTCTGAAGTACGTTGGTAACCTTCTTTCCTTGTGTTTAGAGCCTCTCCCCCAAGGCATGCTGCATTAGCATTCTGGGTCGTTGTCCTCTTCCTCTTGTTCATCTTGCCCTTGTTAGAATGTCAAGGCAGCGACCTTAGAGAACCACACAGTTGTGGGACTTCCCTGGCGGCCCAGTGGTTAAGACTTCGCGGTTCCGATGCAGAGTGAGAGAGTTCGATCCCTGGTTGGGGAATAAGATCCCACGTGCTGCACGGCACAGCCAAAAGATTACAGAAAAAAGAGACAGAAGCATACGGTTGTGATAACATTGACGGTCTTGGCGTCATTTCAGATGCTTCTTCTGTAGTTTAGGGATCACTTCCAAAGGTATCTTGGGTGCAGTTGTGTTGCTGTCCCTTAACATGTGCATGTATAATTCTGCAATACTATATTCACCTTATTCTTGTTTTTGCACTTTTATTCTCATCAGTCACAGAATGAGTGTACAGAGTCGTAGAAACTTACATGGCAGCGTCGAGGTTCAAAGAAGATCTCTGGCAACCTTGATGGATAGATGAGGTATTCAGGAAGATCAGAGTATTGCAAAATGTTATTGGAAGGCCTGCATTCAAGACAGTGTAGCTGTAGGAGGGCAGATCTTTCCGTTCTTGAGGAAAGTTATCTAGATGTTCTGGGTGGCAGAACATCTGTGCCATAAACATCACCAGCTTTGCCAGTTCTTTGCTGGGTTTATTTGGTTGCAACTTGAAAATCTCCACGCTGGGTTTGTAGTGAATGTTCTGCTGTGGACTCCTCAGTGTAGGCCAGAGGGGCTACTTTATTATTCCTGTACCTGCTTGCAGGTTGCTGGGCAGCTGGACAGGTTGGCTGCAGACTGGCTCTCCTTGAGCAGTTCTCAGAAGAGCTACACCACTGACACCAGCCAACCCTTCTCAGGCTGTGGCTTGGAATCTTGCTTCCAGGTGTGACCGGAAGTAGCACTTGGGAGCTTGGCACGTGGCGCCATCTTGGCTCATAGTCGTGTGCGTTAAAAACCAACACTCATGATGGCTTTCCAGGTCAATCCGTTTGTGTCTACTCTGTTCTTTAAATCGTTTCTTAGTATTTTGTTGAATGTGTGTACCATAATTTAACAGTGTTCCTATTGCTGGATGTTTAGATTGTTTAAATTTATTGTATATCATGCGTATGCATTGCATGTACAATTGTTGCGTGCTGATGGCTCTTTAGAGTAGCTCTCTAAAGAGTCTAGTTACTGGGTTGAAGGAAATGCATGTTTTACTTTTTGATGTGTATTGCCAGACTGCCATCCAGAAAAGTCACAGCAGTGTTAACTCTTGACCAGAAATGTGGCCGAGGTCTAGCTTCTCCATGCCATTTCCAACTTTTTTTTTCAGTCTGTATCTGATTGGCAGTTAAACATGTCTTGCAATGATGTATTCTGTCTCACTGGGAGATGTGTTTGGTTTTGATAGCATTCTTTTGAAGTTGATTTAGAATTACTTTAGGCAAAATCTACATTCTGTAGTTGTTCTTTCTAATACTTACCCCTTAGATAGAGCTGCTCACCTATTTAGATTCCCTATCTAGTCCTGGAAAGCAGCGTGATTTTGCCATCCCTGTTAAAAGAATCTGGACGACTGCCCAGTAGACTATACATTTCTTGAAGATGAGGAGCATATAACTTTATTCATATCTGTTGTAATCCTGGTGGCGAGTAAATGTTATATTCTTTTCAAAACCTAAATTGGATTGTGTTGTTTTGGGCTTACTGCTGAGTGAAGTGCTTTAACTTTGTTAAAAATAATCTTTTCAAAGTCTTTGTGAATTGTCATCTTGGTGTATATTCTCTATGTTATCTCTTTTTAAAAAAAGATTTTTTTGATGTGGACCGTTTTTAAAGTCCTTATTGAATTTGTTACAATATTGCTTCTGTTTTCTGTTTTGGTTTTTTTGGCTGTGAGGCATGTGGGAATCTTAGCTCGCTGACCAGGGATCGAACCCGCATCCCCTGCATTGGGAGGCAAAATGTTAGCCACTGGACTGCCAGAGAAGTCCCCCTGTATTATCCTTTATTTCTAAAATGAGATAAATAAGAGTGATTGACATCCTAGGCCCTGTTTGTAAGGAAATAATTAACCAAACCTATTTAATAAGAACATTTGGTATTCAGTTTTGGAAGTTAAGGAATGGATTAATTAGGGGATTTGTTTCATGTAACCCATGGTTTTGAATTTTCTGTATTGGGGTATACCATGTGTTAGAGGGGATGTGTGCTGCCTACATGGTATGCTTGGCTTCAGCAGACATTGTGAGGCTCCAGACAGAAGGAGAAGGGAAGCCAAACTCAGAAAACTGCCAGAATATCTTTAGGCATGGGCAAAATACCTGTGGGAAAGGACACTTCAAGTTTTTAAAAAGGCGACCACATGCACGCAAAAAACCCCACAGAACTTTCTTTATATATGACTTGTAATGTTACATATTCTTATTGGACTTAGGAATTTTCCACAATGTCCATGCACCGGAAAACAAAGCATACAAAGCAAAATGGTCTTGAAGAGAAAGAAATAATCAGCTTATTAAATTTTGACCAACTTCACGTTTTCTTTTGTATGCATTTTTTTGTTAGTATATTAGCTAATTATTTTTCACTGGTAGCATATTGACTTTAATCCTGTATGTCCTGAAATTTTAGTATCGTGAACATGTATGCATAGTTGTATTTGCATACCCATTCCTTTGGTCCAGGAAGAAGCAATGATGGTGAAAACTCCTTAGCGTGGTGGAACAGAAAGTTTATTTTTATTTTCTTGGAATTTATTTACATTTTATTTCACTGCAGAATTTCTGTAACTTAAAAGAGCCAGAAATATAATAATTATATATATATAAAAGAAAAATGAGGAAAAGGAGAAGGCATATATTCTTTTCCCAAGTGGCAGCATAATTCAGTGACTAAAAATAAAATTTGGATTTGAATTTTCTTGGCAGCCGAGATGAAAATGGAAATATGGTAAAATATATAGCACTGAACTGGAAGGAGGAACAAAACCAATTTTCCAGGGATAATCTTCGCTTGATGGATTTTAAGGAACTATTTAAATTGGGTGTTACATAAAGCTTTATTTTATTTATTTATTTATTTTTGGCTAGAGGCCCTTGTTAAAAAAAGGTGATGATGATGCGTTAGCGTTTCAAGCCAATGAAAGAAATTGTCTATGGAGCAGTTGGTTTGAATTTAGGCTGCAGACGTGTGCTTTCGTTGGCTAATACATATACTATTTTTCTTCTTAACGTATTTCAAACATACGGGAGGATACAGAGACCAAGATAATCAACCTTCACACGGCTACCATACAGTTATATCAGACCTCAGCGTTTTCCCACACTTACCTGTTTTTTTTTTTTAAAGAAAAGCCTTTCACATGCAGTTGAAGCACCTTCTTGGGTTACATTTCACTTTCTTCCCAGAAGTAATGATATCTTGAATTTGGTGTTTCTAATACCTGTTTTTATATAATTACTACATAGGAGTATATTCATAAATCAATATTATGTTTTGGGTATTTTCAAACTTTATATAAGCAATATTCTACCTACTCTGTAACTTGTTTTTCATGAAACAAGTTTTTTTAGACCCATGAAATTGCTGATATTTTTACCATTTTTGACCTACAAAAATGGTAGTTTCATGTGGTTCATCCTAGTTACAGTCATTACTTTTATCTGCTGTATAGTTGTATTATTATACGAATACAACCAGTTTAAATTTATTTTCGTGTTGATAGGTATTTAGGTTGTTTCCATTTTTCCTGTTTTAAAAACAATGCTGCATTGAACATTCCTGGTTAGAAATCCTTGTGCACGTATTTAAGATCTTTGGCAAGTTTTTCAAACTGCATGTTGGGAACCATTAATCGGTTATGAAATCACTTTAGGAATTAAAATAGTTCAGAGAAATATCAGGTTGTTTTGCAGTAAGGATTAAATGTTTTGTGAAATGTGTGTGTGTGTGTCTGTGTGTGTGTGTCTGTGTGTGTGTGTCTGTGTGTGTGTCTGTGTATGGCTACTCAGTTTGAAATGAAGTTCTCTGGTGTAAATTACCCAGAAGTGGAATTACTGGGTTTGAGATTATGGAGATTATGGGAATTTAAAGTTCTATCAGATATTGCCAAATTGCTTTCCAGAATTGAGTCACTTTGTGTTTTTTTAGCATGAGAAAATGAGAATTGCTCTATCTAAATCCTTATAGATCCATGACATTGGCAGATTTATTACATGTTTACAAATCAGATGAGTGTGAAATGATATTATCTTAAAATATTTCTTGATTAATTATGAGATTGAGCATGTTGAAATGTTGAGTGACTATTCAGATTTCTATTTCTTAGCTGTCTGTCCCTGTCTCTCCCCCCCAGTTGGGTTGTCCTTTGAAAATTGCTTTTAGGAGTTTATTGCATATCCTGGTTATATCTGTGAAATGAATTGTAGGTATTTTCTAGTCTGTGTGGCTTATCTGTTAACTTTTTATATGGTTTGTTGAATAGAAAGGATTGTCAAATCTATCATCATTTTTCTTATTGGTTTGTGTCCTTGGTGCCTTATTTAAGAAATCTATTCCATACTCCAAGGTCATTTAGGTCTCTGCATTTCCTTCTAAAAGTTTTAGAAATTTGGTATTTTATATTTAGCTCTTGATCTTGCCTGAAAAAAAATTTTTTTTGTATATGATGTGAGTCAGGGATCTAATTTTTTTATATGCATAGCCAGTTACCACAGCACTGTTTAACACTGTGTTTTTAAATTTGAATTGTAAATCTTTTGAGCAGTTTCTGGGTCAACACAATAACAGCCTTTTTGTCT
Organism: Stenella coeruleoalba; assembly: GCF_951394435.1. Lineage (NCBI taxonomy): Eukaryota > Metazoa > Chordata > Mammalia > Artiodactyla > Delphinidae > Stenella > Stenella coeruleoalba. The sequence goes on from NC_137157.1 coordinate 100,350,012, forward strand.
TTCATCAGGTTGCTCAAATGTTCAAGTTTGTGACTTCTGGGCCAAAGTAATTGATTGGTGGATTACTTGATCCAGAAACAGAACCTAGAGGAGTAGATAAATACAGCACATTTTGTAGATCTCATCCAAATGTCATTTCTCTCAACCACTTTTTATTTTACTTTATTTATTTATTTTTAAAATAAATTTATTTACTTTTGGCTGCTTTGGTTCTCTATTGCTGTGTGTGGCTTTCTCTACTTGCGGCAAGCAGGGGCTGTTCTTCCTTGCGGGACGCGGGCTTCTCATTGCGGTGGCTTCTCTTGTGGAGCACAGGGTCTAGGTGTGTGGGCTTCAGTAGTTGTGGCATGCAGGCTCAGTAGTTGTGACACACGGGCTTAGTTGCTCTGTGGCATGTGGGATCTTCCTGGACCAGGGCTCGAACCCGTGTCCCCTGCTTTGGCAGGGAGATTTTTTTTTTTTTTTGAAGGAGGTGGATTCTTAACCACTGTGCCACCAGGAAAGCCCTCAACCACATTTTAAGTAGAAGCTAGGTTTCAGACAGTTTGAGGGTAAACTTTTTTTAAAAATAAATTTGTTTATTTGGCTGCGTTGGGTCTTTAAAAAAAATTTTTTTTTAAAGAAGATTTTATTTATTTATTTATTTTTGGCTGCATTGGGTCTTCGTTGCTGCGCATGGGCTTCTCATTGCAGTGGCTTCTCTTGTTGCGGAGCACAGGCTCTAGGTGCATGGGCTTCAGTAGTTGTTGCGCACGGGCTTAGTTGCTCCGCGGCATGTGGGGTCTTCCCGGACCAGGGCTCGAACTCGTGTCACCTGCATCGGCAGGCAGATTCTTAACCACTGTGCCACCAGGGAAGTCCGAGACTTTCAGTTTTGATTTTAGAATTATACATGTAAATTTGAATCTTTCTGAAATGTCTGATAGAAATCGCTACAAATCACTTAATTTAAGAATGAAGGGGCTTCCCTGGTGGCGCAGTGGTTGAGAGTCCGCCTGCCGATGCAGGGGACACGGGTTCGTGCCCCGGTCTGGGAGGATCCCACATGCGGCTGAGCGGCTAGGTCCGTGAGCCATGGCCACTGAGCCTGCGCGTCTGGAGCCTGTGCTCCGTAACGGGAGAGGCCACAGCAGTGAGAGGCCCGCATACCGCAAAAAAAAAAAAAGAATGAAATCTATTTTTGTTTCCACTTATAAAGGGTTTTTAGTCTGAGAAGAGTTGCTTTGAAGTCTGCAGATAGTTATATATTCTAGGTTTTTTTTTTTCCCATTCCTTTTCTTTTACATTTGTAGTTGAAAGAAGACCTTGTGGGTTAGTGGAATTTAGTGATATTGGGAAAGGTTATAGACACAAGTTTTATTTGTAGATTTCTGATTGTGATATTGAGAAAGATAAGTAATCACTTCTTGGTTTCTCCATCTGCAGCATTGTAGAAACAAAAAACAAAAAAGAAACTTATGCTGTGGAGGGTGTTATGCAGGATGAGATAGGGCCCTGAATGATTGTTATTTACTTATGGAGACAGGTCTTTACCAAAGTAGGGTTTTTGATTTTGCCTGAAACATTGACTGTACAGATCATATATTTTACCTGGACAGATTTTATTTGTGAAATAGTTGGAACAAGAGTGTGGTTATATGGTATTATAGTGCAGATGATTTATGAAAGGAAGTCTTTGCATAATTTACATAGTTTGGTTTAGTGTAGATATGACAATTTATATATCACGGGCTTGTCAGGATTTCTCTGACTATAACGTTCAGGACTGTTGTTCCTATCATGTATGTTTGCATTTTTGTGTACTGTTCTTTGTTTTAGAAACTCAGGGTTACTTATAGATCTTGGGAAATGGAAACAACCATTGTAACATGGCTATAAGAGTTGTATCAAATCCTTTTTTCTTTAATTAATTAATTTATTTTTGGCTACATTGGGTCTTTGTTGTTGCGCGCAGGCTTTCTCTGGTTGCGGCGAGCGGGAGCTACTCTTCGTTGTGGTGCCGGGCTTCTCCTTGAGGTGGCTTCTGTTGTTGTGGAGCAGGGGCTCTAGGTGGGCGGGCTTCAGTAATTGTGGTGCGAGGGCTCAGTAGTTGTGGCACATGGGCTTAGTTGCTCCATGGCATGTGGGATCTTCCCGGACCAAGGCTCGAACCTGTGTCCCCTGTATTGGCAGGCGGATTCTTAACCACTGTGCCACTAGGTCCTCGAATCCTTTTTATAAAGGTGTTTTTTATCCGTGACCATGACCAGTGGCTTTAATGGACTATTTGTGCCTTCAATGAAGCCCTGTAAGATGGTAAGGTATGGTCTTTGGAGTTAGATACAGATTTGAATTCATAGTCTCCAGTTAAGTTTGTGTTATTGATGACTTATTTGATCTCCTTTAGTGTCAGTTTCTTCATCTGTAAAATGGGACCCCATATCATAAGGATTGCTGGAGGATTAAATGAGATGATGGGTGAAAGTCCAACTACTTAGCCTGGTTCAAAGTTGGCTCCGGTAAGTGTTAAGCAGCAATTCATCTCCCTTCTAAGAGATAACATCATGACCATGACCAGGAAAAATGGAACCACTTACCTTTGTGGGAGGCGGTGTTGTATAATGGAAAGGGCCTAATCTGGATAGTTCTTGCTTCTCTATTTTGTAGCTTCTATAACCTTGAATAGTCTTACCCTCAGTCCTCTCGTTTGTAAACAAAGATTATACTATCTGTAACAGGCAGGGTTTTAAAGTTAAATGAGAGTATGTATAAAAGCTCACTTTATCTGGCACTTGGTAACCTCTAAATTAGCCTCTAAACTTTTATAGTGATAGGTGGTAATACCGTGCATCTGAAGTAGGTCTCAAGACTGAGAGAGGTAGGCCTTCACTGGCTTTGCTACTTCACGGCATAGGATTTGCCTGATTTCTTCTCAGGAAAGTTGGTCAGTGGGGTTGGGCAGTAAGTTAGAAGAGGTTCCTTGTGATTGTACTTAAAAGTTGCCCTACTTCATGCTAGGAAAGAAAGTAGTGTAAATGATACAGAGTGTTGCCTGTCTTCAGAGCTTCAAAATAATCTTTAAAAAATAAGCTGCATTTGATTTGAAACGTTTCTTTGTGCTTACATCAGTTAAGATTTTATGAACATGAAAACTGGTAGTGCCTGTCTTAAAAATCTACGTGTTGCTCCTTCTCAGTTATCAACTGTATCATTTTTGGAAGAGCTGTATCAGTTAGTAACATATGTTGGGAACTTTTCCCATTTTATCAGTTATTCTTTTCCCAGTCATCAGGTTTTCTTATTGACATTTTTCTACTCAGAAATGTTCTGAGTGTTTGGGAAGAATTCCAATTTTAACCAATCATTTTATTGCTTCTGGTATGTGGCAAGGCTCCATGATCCTCCCCATTTCTTTTTTTTTTTTAAATAAATTTGTTTAATTAATTTATCTTTGGCTGCATTGGGTCTTCGTTGCTGCGTACGGGCTTTCTCTAGCTGTGGCGAGTGGGGGCTGCTCTTCGTTGCAGTACGCGGGCTTCTCATTGCGGTGGCTTCTCTTGTTGCAGAGCGTGGGCTCTAGGCGCGCGGGCTTCAGTAGTGGCACGCGGGCTCAGTAGTTGTGGCTCGTGGGCTCTAGAGCGCAGGCTCAGTAGTTGTGGCGCACAGGCTTAGTTGCTCCGCAGCATGTGGAATCTTCCCAGACCAGGGCTCGAACCCGTGTCCTCTGCATTGGCAGGCAGATTCTCAACCACTGCACCGCCAGGGAAGCCCTCCTCCCCATTTCTTGATTGTTTCTTAATATTTTCAACATCGCTGTAAAGTACAGTGTACTGTCAGTGTTAACTCCTGGTTTTGTCACTTAAGTGCTATCATGCATTTATTTGAGAACAGCTTATGGTTCATGCTAACATAGAAGGTTGGGGATAAGAGCATTAAGTTGGGTGTTAGATTGATTAGATAGATTACATTGCCACTTATTACTGTAGTTATCTCAGGCATGTTATTTATAACCTCTCTGGGCGTTTTGTCATTTCCAAAATGGAGGAAATAATTGTACCTATCCTCCAGGATTGTTGCAAGGATTTAAAGAGATAATCCATGGGAAATGTTCTTTGCATGTAGTTAACGCTCACTGCATGTTAGCTGTTCCTGTCATTCCCCCTCCTCCTCATCATCATACAGCAAAGATTTTTAAGCTCCTTTGCATTCCAGACCAAGCTTGGTGTTGTGGATACAAATAGGATTCCAAAAAAGGCTCCTTGACCTTGAGAAGTTTTGCATTGCAGGAGGGGAAGACAGGCACGTAAACAAAAAAATGCAATAAATTCTGATAAGTACTATAATAGAAACATTAGTAAATGAGAAGAATAAAGGAGTTAGTGTCAGGAGCCTGGGGACGTCAGGGAAATTAGTTTCTGCCTATGAACTTATTCTTGAAGTGTGGGTAGTAATTCCCCACTTAATCATTCAGCAGATGTTTAGTGAATACACCTACTGTGTGCCAGAAGCTATTTTAGGTACTGGGGATATAGGTGTAAAGAAGATATATTGGGTTGGCCAAAAGGTTCATTCTTTTTTTCCGTAAGGTGGCTCTAATAGCACTTAGTTGTCTTCAACTTCATTAGAAACAGTTTTGTTAGATTGTATTGTGACAGCTGACATATCAGTGTGCATTTAAAAAAAGAAAAAACTTACTCCAATTGGTGAATTTTTGTGTAGCCATTTTAATATTGAAGATGGAAGAAAAAAGCAACATTTTTGGCGTATTATGCTTTATTATTTCAAGAAAGGTAAAAACACAACTGAAATGCAAAAAAAGATTTGTGCAGTGTATGGAGAGGGGCCTCTGACTGATTGAATGTGTCCCAAGTGGTTTGCGAAGTTTTGTGCTGGAGATTTCTCACTGGACGATGCTCCACGGTTGGGTAGACCAGTTGATCATATCGAGACATTAATTGAAAACAATCAACATTATGCCACGCGAGAGATAGCCGACATACTCAAAATATCCTCAAGCACTGAAAATCATTTGCACCGGCTTGGTTATGTTGATCGCTTTGATGTTTGGTTTCCACGTAAGTTAAGTGCAAAAAACCTTCTTGACCGTATTTCCACATGCGATTCTCTACTAAAACGTAACGAAAATGTTCTACTTTTAAAATAAATTGTGATGGGAGATGCAAAGTGGATACTGTCCAATAATGTGGAACAGAAGAGATCGTGGGGCAAGCGAAAAGAACCACCACCAACCACACCAAAGGCTGGTCTTCATCCAAAGAAGGTGATGTTTTGTACATGGTAGGATTGTAAGGTAGTCCTCTACCATGAGCTCCTTCTGGAAAACAAAACGATTAATTCCAACAAGTACTGCTCCCAGTTAGACCAACTGAAAGCAGCACTCGATGAAGAGCATCTGGAATTAGTCAACAGAATATCCATCAGGATAACGCAAGACTGTGTGTTTCTTTGATGACCAGACAAAAACTGTTACAGCTTGGCTGGGAAGTTCTGATTCATCTGCCATATTCACCAGACATTGCACCTTCAGGTTTCCATTTATTTCGGTCTTTACAAAATTCTCTTAATGGAAAAAAATTCAATTCCCTGGAAGACTGTAAAAGGCATCTGGACCAGTTCCTTGCTCAAAAAGATAAAAAGTTGGGCTTCCCTGGTGGCGCAGTGGTTGAGAATCTGCCTGCCAGTGCAGGGGACACGAGTTCAAGCCGTGGTCTGGAAAGATCCCACATGTCGCGGAGCAACTGGGCCCGTGAGCCACAGCTACTGAGCCTGCGCGTCTGGAACTTGTGCTCCGCAACAAGAGAGGCCGCGACAGTGAGAGGCCCGCGCACCGCGATGAAGAGTGGCCCCCGCTCGCCGCAACTAGAGAAAGCCCTCGCACAGAAATGAAGACCCAACACAGCCAAAATAAATAAATAAATAAAATTTTAAAAAAAGATAAAAAGTTTTGGGAAGATGGAATTATGAAGTTGCCTGAAAAATGGCAGAAGGTAGTGGAACAAAAGGGTGAATATGTTGTTCAATAAAGTTCTTGGTGAAAATGAAAAATGTGTTTTTTATTTTTACTTAAAAACCAAAGGCACTTTTTGGCCAACCCAATATAATGTCTCTTCTTTCAGGAGTTTTCAGTCTAGTGAGAAAAGACCAGTAGTAAGTAAACAAAGAAAAATACCAGAGACAAGTGCTGTGGAAGAGACTAAAAGGTGATGTGATAAGGAGTGACTGAGATTATGTGGTCAGAGAAGGATTCTTTGAGTAAGTGACCCTTAAGTTGAGATCCGCATGTGAAGAAGGAGCCCAGCCATGGGAAGATCTGGGCGATGAGCATTCCAGGCCTTGGGAACCAGGTGACATAGAGCCATTTGAGCCTTTCGGGTGTTTGGGGAGTAGATGGGAAGTCACTGTGGCTGGAATGTAGTGGGCAAGGGGGAGAGTGGTACAGAATGAGGCCAGAGTTAGGGGCTAATCATTTAAGGTTTTGTAAGCCAGGGTAAGAGGTCCCTTAGGTGTAAAGGAAAGCCATTGGAGGGCTCAAAAAGTAAGGGAGTGTGTTTTGAGAAAGATCTGCTGTGACCACTGTGTGAGGACTGGATTCTGAGGATAAGGGGGGTGGGGTGGGTGGGTGGGTAACAGAAGTGGAACCCAGGAGACTTTACTGGCTGTTGTATTAGGACAGGTGAGAGATGCTGGTGGCTTGAACCAGAAAGTAAGAGTGGAGGGAAACAGGTAGATTTGGGCTGTGTGACCCCTCTCTCCCATCACTGTAAAGCTTTTTTTTTTTTTTTTTTTTTGTGGTACGCGGGCCTCTCACTGTTGTGACCTCTCCCGTTGCGGAGCATAGGCTCCGGACGCGCAGGCTCAGCGGCCATAGCTCACGGGCCCAGCCGCTCCGCGGCATGTGGGATCCTCTCGGACTGGGGCACGAACCCGCATCGGCAGGCGGACTCTCAACCACTGCGCCACCAGGGAATCCCCACTGTAAAGCTTTTTATGTTCTTTTTTGTTTTTGGCTGCGCTGAGCGGCTCGTGGGATCTTAGTTCCCTGATCAGGGCTTGAACCTGGGCCCTGGCAGTGAAAGCACTGAGTCCTAACCACTGGACTGCCAGGGAATTCCCACAGTAAAGCTTTTTTTTTTTTTTTTTTTAAAGAGTTAGGTGGTAACTTTTATTCCAACCTCCCACCCAGAGCAGAAGGTAAAGCTTTTTAAAGTGTTAAGTTTAAGAGGTCCAACCCCTTTCCTTTCCAGTTAATGTGATAGAAATCTGCCAACAAGGTTCTCTAAAGATTTATAAGCCAGTCAGGGTAACACATCTAGTACTTATTTTTAATAATGATTTGTAAAGAGAAAAAAATGGCTAGTATTCAAAAGAAAATCTGCTGCCTTTAATATCCCTGCTGGTCCCACTGTTGAAATAAACTATTCCATCCTAAAAAAATAATCTGGTTTCATTATTAGTAGTTCAGATTTGCATCACATATTTTGTTTCACATTGAAGTCTGAAAGAAGAGGTCATGAGGGGCATAACATACTGATACTTCCACTTAGAACATTCTGTGCCACTCAGGTTTCCAATCAAGGAAGAGCATGAACTTGATACCAGAAATCTCATTAACCATGCACTAACTTCAAACGCATACTTCAGTGTGGAATGACAGACCACACTGGAATAATTTCAGTATACAACTTTCAAGTCACTTTGAAATTGGCTACTTTCAACTTGGAGGAAGCCAACAAAATCATGGGACATATTTTGCAGCCTGTCCTCTACCACTGAATAATCTAATTATAGAACTAGAAAGCGATGCCACTAGACTCAGTACTTGCTGCACCCTACTTGCTGTGTCCCAGTTAATACAAAGGGACATTATACCACTGGCCCTTAGAATTTGAAGACTTAAGGTCCATGGCAGTTGGCAAGTCTTTAGAGAACCTTGCTGGAAGATTGTATCACATTAACTGGCAAGGAAAGGGGTTGGACCTCTTAAACTTAACACCTTAAAAAGCTTTACAGTGATAGGGGAGAGAGGTCCTCTGGGTGCTAGAATGTTGTTTGTTGCTGGTTACACAGCATTTATACTTTGTCAACTTTGTGTCCTTTGTGTGCTTTTCTGAATGTATTTTTTACATGAATAAAAAGTTTACTAGGCAAAGAGGCCATATAGTACTATAGTATATTTCCACCCCCCCATTAAAAAATGTGCAAAATACACATAACATAAAATTTACTATCGTCACCATTTTTAAGTGTGTAGCCATGTTGTAGATCCATGTTGTTGCAGCCATCACCACCATTCATCTACAGAACTCTTCTTTTTCATCTTGCAAAACAGAAGCTATACCCATTAAACGGTAACTCTCCATTCCCTCTTTGCCCCAGCCCCTGGCAACCACCATTGTACTTTCTATGAATTTGACTACTTTAAATAACCTATGGTAAGTGGAATCATAACGTCCTCAGGTTCACTCAGGTTGTAGCTTGTGTCAGAATTTTCTTCTTTTTTTGAGGCTGAATATTTTCTTGTATGTATAGACCACATTTTGTTTGTTTATCCATTGATGGACACTTGGGCCGCTCCACATTTTACTGATTGTGAATAACGCTGTTATGAACATGAGTGTATAAATGTCTCTTCAAGACCCTGCTTTCAGTTCTTGTGAGTACATACCCAGAAGTGGAATTGGCTGGGTCATATAGTAAATGTATTTTTTTTTTTGCGCTACGCGGGCCTCTCACTGTTGTGGTCTCTCCCGTTGCGGAGCACAGGCTCCGGACACACAGGCCCAGCGGCCATGGCTCACGGGCCCAGCCGCTCCGCGGCATGTGGGATCTTCCCGGACCGGGGCACGAACCCGTGTTCCCTGCATCGGCAGGCGGACTCTCAACCACTGCGCCACCAGGGAAGCCCAGTAAATGTATTTTTAATTTATTTGAGGAACTGCCATACTATTTTCCACAGCTTGCCTGCTCTTTTAAAATTGGGGGCAACATAACAATTAAAATTATGAAATAGGTGAAGTAATACATTATACTATAATATAGTCTACCTTTGGCGGGAAGTCCAATATAACTGATTAAATATGACATAAATAATACTAATTCCTTTTCTTCTGTTTTTCCCCTGGAGAATAAGACATTTATTCATTCATACAAAAAACCTTTACTGAATGTCTACTGTGTATCTGTTGCAGTTTGGTTCTCAGCATTGAGCAAGCAAACTCTTGCCTCATGGAACATGCAGACAAGTACTGGATTTTAGAAAATAGCTTTCCTGGGATAGAGCTAAATTTCTAGACCAGAAGTATCAAACCATTAAGTTAGCAGTTTGTTCAGGTAGAGAAAACTGCTTTTGAGTTACCATTTAAGCAACCTTGGTGCTTTTAAGCAACATAATAATTTACCTTATGCAGTATTATTTGAAGGGAAAGTGAAGTCTAAGAAGCGTGAGTTTTAAATTTTCCATTGCTTTCCCACTGGGAAGGAAACTTGGTGTGAGTACATGTGACTGGGAGTCAACAGATGAGGGTCCAGTCCTGACTTTAACATCTAATATTTGGTATTCTCCTGGGTTTTTTTTACTTTGATCCTTATCCCTCCTCAGTCCTTTGTATAACTTTTTTTTTCCAAAGGATTTTGTCCTGTGTTGTTAACTATTACTATGCTAATATCACTTTCCTTTTTAAAAAATAAATTTATTTATTTTTGGCTGCGTTGGGTCTTCGTTGCTGCGCGCGGGCTTTCTCTAGTTCCAGCAAGCGGGGGCTACTCTTCGTTGCGGTGTGCGGGCTTCTCACTGCGGTGGCTTCTCCTGTTGTGGAGCACAGGGTCTAGGTGCGTGGGCTTCAGCAGTTGTGGCTTGCGGGCTCTAAAGTGCAGGCTCAGTAGCTGTGGTGCACGGGCTTCGTTGCTCCGCCTCATATGGGATCTTCCTGGACCAGGGCTTGAACCTGTGTCCCCTGCATTGGCAGGCGGATTCTTAACCACTGCAACACCAGGGAAGTCCCTAGTATTATCACTTTTACTCCTAGTAATCCCTAGTTCTGTTTTCAGGCTCATTCTCTCTTCTGAATTCCAGATTTATGTTTCCTGGTGCCAAGTGAACATTTCTTTCACTTCAGACACCGTTTCTGAAAACAAATTCATTCTTCTTCTGCTGTGAATTTGCTTCTCCCCTGGATCATCAGTGAATGGCATCCTCTATACGCTCAGCTGCTTGAGCAAAAAGCCTGTGTCATCTGAGTCCTTTCTTGTCCCTGTTCTCTGATTTCTGAACAGACCCTGGAGTCCTTGCCTTGCATATGCTGTTTTCTCTGTACAGAATACCTTTCCTCTACTCTGCTTGGCAAATCCCCATTGCTTTTGGGCAGAGTTAGTGACGCCTGTGTGTCTGCTCCTAGAACGTGTGAGGTCAAGTTTCCATTTTACTGCTTTTGTTTCATAGTTTCATATTTGATCATCTGTAGAACAGACTCTGTCTACCGGGAAGAAGGCTTAGCAACTTTTAAATGTTATTTATGCTAATACTTAAATTAGTTTGTGAAAACATTCTTAAAAAGTAATAGGAGGTCTTCCCTGGTGGCGCAGTGGTTGAGAGTCCGCCTGCCGATGCAGGGGACACGGGTTCGTGCCCCGGTCCGGGAAGATCCCACATGCCGCGGAGCGGCTGGGCCCGTGAGCCATGGCCGCTGAGCCTGTGCGTCCGGAGCCTGTGTTCCGCAGCGGGAGAGGCCACAACAGTGAGAGGCCCGCGTACCGCAAAAAAAAAAAAAGTAATAGGGTGCATGTTAAGCAATTTTATACAGAAAATGAGTCTCTTTTCCAATAAACACTGCAGGTATAATAATTCATTCAATAAAAGTATATTTAATCTAGATATTGGGGGCAAGAGGCCTTGCAACCTGTAGAGGAGGTGTAGGAGTTGAAAAACTCACATTAGTATTTTCTTTCTTTCCTCATCCCCACTGGCCACTCAGAGATTTTAAAAGACCTTAGATCTGCCCTACTTGCTGAAAATGCACCCGGTTGGATTTGTGTTGGACTTCTATGTCTATTGATAAATTCAGAGCACCTCTCAGTTACTTGTTCCTTCCTGCCAGCTGTTTGTATTGGATTCCTTTCTTTTCTCTCTTTTTTTTTGGCGGTACGTGGGCCTCTCACTGCTGTGGCCTCTCCCGTTGCGGAGCACAGACTCCGGACGCGCAGGGTCAGCGGCCATGGCTTACGGGCCCAGCCGCTCTGCAGCATGTGGGATCTTCCCGGACCGGGGCACGAACCCGTGTCCCCTGCATCGGCAGGCGGACTCTCAACCACTGCGCCACCAGGGAAGCCCTCTTTTCTCTTTTTTTTTTTATCTTAGTTCTGTGTAATATAGCGTAGTATTCTTAGAATCCTGACCAACGAAAAATTTCTGAGGAAGTAGAATAGAGATTAACTCTTCTGGTTAACAGATAATGGTACTCTGAAGTCTTACTTTCCATCTCCCATCTCACTTCCTTTTACTGTTAAGAATCAGAGCAAGTTAAAGCCTAGTTCTGAATACTTTCCCTATTTTTTTATTCTTCTTCGCAAGAAAATCATTTATCCAAGTACAGCAGGACAGTTCATTGTTCCAGCTACTCTTAGAGATTAATGGCCTTGGATAAGTTGCCTAATCTCTGAGCCTCAGTTTCCACATCTGTAAAATGGGGATAAGATACCTCAGAGGGCCATATGTAAGAATTATGTGAGATACCATCTGTAAATTCTCTGGTACAGAATTTAACTTTGTCAATCCACAGTAAATGTTAGCTCCCTCTTCCCTGAAACAAAGTGAAATGGTGGGTGTGAAACAGCTTTGTAAATAAATATAAATCACTAGCATTGTTTCCTCTGTCAGCATTGGGTATTAATAGCGTAGTTTATAATCTCATTATTAGAATATGCTGGCTCAGGCCCTTCTGTGATGGGCACAGGCCCAGATTTGGTGATCCTTAAAGACTGTGTTTGTTCTTGTTCTAAAAACTTGAGAGAACTCCTACAACAAACTCTGATGATTTATGAAACTAACAGTTGGCTAATTCTTAGTCTTGTGTATCCACATATGAACACTAAGTGCCTGTTTTACCCTCTCTTCATGCTATCCAGACCCTCCCACATTGCCCCACTCCTCCCCTGCTGCAGTAAAAATTTTGAATCCCATGGGATTTATGAGCATAACATGTACCTTGGCTTCCTGTTTTTGTCTTTCTAGTTGGATTGGCTGTGATAATCACCTTATTTGGATATGTAACTTAAATCTCTAAAATAAGCTTTTGTCCTGTAAGTTATGAGGTAGAGGGCCAAGGACTTGAAATTATTGAACTCCTAGGAAACTTATGTGATCCAGTTTAGAGAAATATTGATGATCCCTGAATGTGTTTTTACCACTTAAGAACATTTAAATATCATCTGTCATGTTCATTAAACATTTATGTGCACAGTACTTTCTGGGAACTCAGGGATATAATAGGAGTGTGCTCTTGCCTTCCAGAGTAATCTACTTGGAGTTCAAAGCAGCTCAAAAATACTGAAATTTCAGACATTAAGCAACTTAAATGCAAAACATAACCAATAATATGTGCCATGGCAGTCAGAGACGTTGTCTTAGTTCATAAAAGTATGGTGAATTTTGGTTTCCTCACCTGTGAAGTAGAACTCAAAATACCCTGAAGGGTCATTGTGATGATTTAAATGAGATTGGGTATGTAAAACCTAGTTGTAGTACATAAACCCCACATATATTCTTTCTACAGTTAGGTATGTTTTTAATTGAAAAAGTATTAGATGGCATGTGGTAAATACAATGCAGGCAGAACAAAATGAAGAGTAAGCCTTCTCACCACAGACCCTAGGTTCTTCCCTGTGTGCCTCTGGACCAAGAGCACAATTTCAAATAAATAGGTACCTGTGTACACATGTATACGTATTCACGATTGTATACACTTATAATGTATAAGCGGGAACATTATACATGACGTCTTTGATATCCTGCTTTTTTCATTTAAAAGTAGATTTTGGCAGTCCTCTTTATCAACAAGTGTAGGGTTTTTTTTAATACATTATTATTTTATTCTTAATGATTGCAGAAAATTCTAGTTTTAGTGTAAAATAATACAACATATGTCTTCCCCCATCACTCATTCAAATATGTTAATCCAAAACTTTCTCTCCTTAGGGTCAGCTCACTATCCTAAAAGTCCATCCTCCCAAGAAGAAGGAACAGAAAGACCTCTTTGTAAGAAAGGCGTGGGTATCCCATGAATGAGACAGCAGAAAACCGACTGGAGTACAGCAGGACTCCAGAGCCAGATATAAGGCTCAGAAAAGGGCACCAACTTGATGGTACAAGGGGAGGTGACGATGACATCCACCAAGGAGATTTGGAGCCTCTTGTAGAGGCATCTGCCCTTTCTTCCCATCATAAAAAAGTAAGTTAAAGTGGAAGGATGGTAAGTAAAACAGATTTATGGGAATGTAGCTGGAGGAAGGATAATAAAAAGAAAGAGTACGGGGACTCTGCTGGAGAGAAGATGGCGTTTTGAAAAGGAACCCTGAGCACATTTGTAAGATTTTGAAGTCTCTTAAGGTAGCTAGGAATTAGTTATGCCCTTTCTGTTGACACGTAAAACCGTACTTAAGCTGCTCTATCTTATTTAAGAAAGGAAATGGGTTTTTGTAGTTACCATATATCCTTTATAATTCAGCCATGATTTAGTAATGACATTATCGTTTATATTTTTGGAGAAATCCTAATTGCATGCTGGAACTACTTCTCAGATAGAGCTTATCTCCAGTGCATACCTTGGGAGCCAGTAGAATTCTGGGAAAATAATCTAATCTTTCCTTTTACCTCGCAGAGAAAAGAGCAGCTTTTAAATGATTCAAGCAGCTATACCAAGAGCGCAAAGGTGTAAATATCTGTGAGCAGGTCCCAGTGTCATTGTTAATAGACATTTTGCCATGTGCTTTGGAACCTTGCAATTGTGTAGCACATTCAGTGTTGTGTTTCTAGTACAGTGTTTCTCAGACTGTAGGTTATGCCCGTTAGTAGTTTGTGAAATTTATTTTGGTACTACAAGCAGTGTTAATTAGACCGCAAATAAAGATATTAAGGTGCATATATGTAGTAATATACCTTTAAACTATGTTATTTGATGAAATTGTTTAGCTTTATTTAGATATGTATGTGTTTATAGATATGAATAATATATACATTTCTTACTGTGGGTTGTAGTTAGAAACATATTGAAAGCCTCTATTTGGAACTGCATCTTTACCATCGTAAGAGATAAGCTTATTGTGTGGGTAATGGTGGTGCTGGTTGGAACTCGAGAGGATTGTCCTGTCTTCTCAGGTCTTTTATAAGAATTTCACCAGAGCACTGTAGGAATACAGGCTATTGTGGCAGGAAATTTAAGGTTATTTCTTCTTTTACCCTTGGTAACACTTTGTAAGCCAGCTTCATACTCTTGGCTAGTTGTGCTACATTGAAAGACTGTTTTTGTGTCCCTGTGTGTGCGTGTGCCCCCGCATATACAGGGCAGGATTAAAAACAAGATTTGCTTACTATGAGTATAGTGTAATTTGGCCTTCAAACTACCATTACTCTTTTTTGTTTTTTTTTACATTCATTTTATCTGTTTATTTTTGGCTGCATTGGGTCTTTGTTGCTGCGCACGGGCTTTCTCTAGTTGCGGCAAGCAGGGGCTACTCGCTGCGGTGCGCGAGCCTCTCATCGCGGTGGCCTCTCTCGTTGCAGAGCACGGGCTTCAGGTACACGGGCTTCAGTAGTTGTGGCTCGCAGGCTCTAGAGCGCAGGCTCAGCAGTTGTGGCGCACGGGTTTGGTTGCTCCGTGGCATGTGGGGTCTTCCTGGACCAGGGATCAAACCTGTGGCCCCTGCATAGGCAGGTGGACTCCCAACCACTGTGCCACCAGGGAAGCCCTACCATTACTCTTTTAAAAGAAGTTTGACAGATAGCTAGGGTAAGAACTTTCTTCCTTGCTTATGGCTTTGCTTTCTTGTTGATGTTTTACAATAACATGTACTAGCAGCTAAGACTCCCCTATTCAGGCTGAGCAACTTGACTTTCCCTCCATTGCTACTTAGGCCTAAGCAGTTATCAAAGCAGTAAGAACTGTCGCTAGGTTTGGATGAGGACTGGGTTATCTTTTCTTTTTTATTGTAGTAAACACATGACATATGTTATTGCTAACGGTATGCACTTTGTTGTGCCGCAGATCTCTGGAGCTTTTCCATCTTGCGTGAGTGAAACATCTACCCATTGAATAGCAACTCCCCATTTTCTCCACCCCACCAGCCCTCGGCAACCACCATCCTACTTTCTGCTTCTATGAGTTTGACAACTTTAGATACCTCATATAAATGGAATCATGTAGTATTTGTCCTTCTGTGACTGTCTTGTTTCACTGAGCACAGTGTCCTCAACGTCTGTTCATGTTGTAGCATAAGACAAGCCTTTTTTTTTAAGGCTGAGTAATAGTTTATTGATACGTATATATCACTCTGTCTTTATCCATTCATCTACTGATGGTTGTTTAGGTTGTTTCTACCTCTTGGCTATTGTGAATAATGCTGCAGATATCTTTTCAAGGTACTGTTTTTAGTTCTTTTGGATTAATATCCAGCAGTGGGATTACTGGGTCATATGGTAGTTCTGTTTTTAATTTTTTAGGAACTTCCATACTGCTTTCCATAGTAGCTGAACCATTTTACATTCCCATCAGCAGTGTACAGGGGTTCTAATTTCTCCATATCCTCATCAACACTTTATGTTCTTTTTTGATAATGACTGTCCTAACAGATGTGACTGTGGTATCTCATTGTAGTTTTGATTTGTGTTTCCCTGATGATTAGTGATGTTGAGCATCCTTTTCATATACCTGTTGGCCATTTATATGTCTTTTAGAGAAATGTCTGTTCAAGTCCTTTGCACATTTTTAAGTTGGGTTTGTTTTTGTTTGTTTGGTTTTTGCTATTCAGTTATAGAAGTTCCTTATATATCTTGGATATTAACCCCTTATCAGATCCATGGTTTGCAGATATTTTCTCCTGTCCTTAGGTTACCTTTTCACTCACAGTTGTCTTCTTTGCTATGCAGGAGGTTTGTGGTATGACATAGTCCTATTTTTCTTATTTTGCTTTTGTTGTGATATCGGTGTCATATTTCTTCATGCCCAGTGTCACGAAGCTTTTTTTTTTTAGGAAATGCTCAACATCTTTAATCATTAAGGAAACTCAAGTCAAAACCTCAATGTGATACCACTTTATATGCACAAGAATGGTTAAAATTTTTTTGCAAAGGGGACAGTTAACAAGCATTCATGAAGATGCGAACCCTCATATATGCTGAGGGTAATATAAATGGTATAGCTGCTCTAGAAAAACTGTCACCAGTTCTTCAAAAAGTTAAACAGAGTTATCATATAACCCAGCAATACCACTTTTAGGTTTATACCCAAGAGAAATAAAAATATACATCAAAACAAAACTTTATATGTATATTCCTAGTAGCACTATTTATGAGTCAGAAAGTACAAACAACTCAAATGTCCATCACTTACTTGATGAATAGATATATTAAATGAGGTATGTCCATAAAATGGAATATTTTTGGCAAAAAAAAAAAAAAAAAAGAAATACTGTTACATACTACCACACGGATAAACCTTGAAAACATTCTGCTAAATGAAGGAAGCCAGTCACAAAGATGAAATATTTAATTATTCTGTTTATTTGAAATGTCTAGAATAGGCAAATCTATGGAGACAGAAGGTAGATTTGTGGTTGTCAAGTGCTGCGGGGATGGGGAAATGGAGAGTCACTGCTAATGGGTATGGGGTTTCTTTTGGGGTGATGAAAATGTTTTAAAATTGACTATGTCATGAAGCTTTTCCTCTACATTTTCTTCTAGGATATTTATAGTTTCAGGTCTCACATTTAACTTTTTTTTTTTTTTTTTGGCTGTGCTGCATGGCTTTTGGGATCTTAGGTCCCTGACCAGATCAAACCATGGCCCTTGGCAGTGAAAGCATGGAGTCCTAACCACTGGACTGCCAGGGAATTCCCACATTTAACTTATTTTTAGTTAAGTCATTTTGAATTCGTTTTTGTGTATGGTGTAAGCTAAGGGTCCAGTTTCATTCTTTTGCATGTGGATATCCAGTTTTTCCAACACCATTTGTTGAAGAGACTATCATTTCCCCATTGTGTAGTCTTGCCACTCTTGCCGAAGATCTGTATATGTGTGAGTTTATTTCTGTGGCCTCTCTTCTGTTGCATTGGTCTATGTGGCTGTCTTTATGCCAGTACCATACTGCTTTGATTACTGTAGCTTTGTAATATGTCTCTAAGTCAGGAAGTGTGATGCCTCAAGCTTTGCTGTTCTTTCTCAGGACTATTTTGACTATTCAGAGTCCTTTGTCATTCCATATGAATTTTAGGATTGTTTTTTCTATGACTGGGGTTATCTAAAAGGAAGTGGAAATGTAATAAGCAGAACTGGATAAGGCTTGACTCGGTTATTGAAGGACTAAAAGGTATTCCAGGCCAAGGGAATAGCAGATGTGAAGACTCAGAATAAGAAATAGCATGATGCTTTTAGGGAATAGTAATAATGATAATAGCTAACGTGTTTTGAGTATACATTGGTGTATATTGATGTGTGAACCTGCAAAACGTCTGGTATAGCTAGAGTGAAAGGTACAAGGGTTTCAGTTTGTTAGCAAGTGAGCCTAGACGATCGGGGCCTAAAATCCAGATCTTTAGCCTCCCAGTCCAGTGTTCTTCCACCCTCCAAAGTTCTTTCTGAAATGTGTAGTGTTGTGTACTGGTTGAAGTGGATAGACCATTACTTCTAGGCCTCTGGCTCTAAAGCATCAGCTCTTTTAACTGTATTTGCTGAACTTTATAGTTTGTGTTTTGTAACCATCTATAGATAAAAACACAAAAGAGGCATTTCAAACCAGGTTACCCTTGATCTTTAGTTTTATGACTTTATTTCGTATCTCTGAGTTTTTAAGGTATTAAGTTGAATAAAGAGAGCAGCCTTTATGGTTGTCCTACTTTTTCTCTGCTCCAAATTCTTCTTCATAAACAGGGACTGGAGCCAACTCTTCATTCATTCAACCTAGGAATTATTTTCTTGAACTGATTTGCTTTAACCAAACTCATAAGAATGCCACTGTTTATTAGCTTATCATAAGAAATCTAACTTGTAATTAGACTCCCGTCTGCCAGTCACTTCATTTTCTTTTCTTGAGGAGGTCTACTTAGGAAATTCAGTTAAGATTAGAGACAGCTGCTTTGTGAGAATTTAAAAAAAAACTTGGATGATTTTAAAGGTCTTTCCCATCAATCTTTGATAGCGATAGCTAGTCTTTACAGGCTGAGTCTGTATGTTTCTAGGCTGGCCAAAGTGAGTGTTCAGATAGACTGGCTGTTGTACCTCTGTTGGACGACAGCAGAGATGCAGTCATCGGTGCTTACTCTTTCAGCTATCATTTTTTGAAGACCCCTTAATTTCTACTAACCCCTGTGTTTGTGTGTTAGCTATAGCAGCTTGCTAATGCCCTTACTACACATTGCAGATTTTTAAATTTAAGGCTGGATTCCACCTGTCAACTTTCCAAAAAGACCATCAAAATAACCTGTTGATGTTATAACTGAATCACTTTGCTGTACACCTGAAACTAACACAACGTTGTAAATTAACTGTACTTCAGTTTAAAAAATGGTTAATAAAAAAAGCAAACAAACAAAAATAACCTGTTGATCAGACTAAGCGAAGTTTCTTATTTACTGCAGTGAGAGTGAGCATCACTCTGAAGGGTCTTGCTTTAGAAGGAGAGGCCGTGGCTGGCTGTGGGTAGGGTTTGCGGTCTGACTTCTCGTGGTTTAAAGCAGGTCTTTCAATACAAAGATCGTATTAACGTTGTGCAGAGCTTGTGATAGATTAGGACAGTTGGAGCAAGTCTGGTGAGCAAGTTCTTACTTGATAAGGGAGTAGGTGTGCCCAGCTCAGTAATTTATTATACTAAGGAGCTGGTTGAGCAGTCTAATGTTAAGTGAATTTCTGAGAAGCTCCTAAAGCTAACAGCAAAGCTACCTACTGGTTTGTACCCTTAATCTTCCTGGGCAAGGGTTTCCTGAACAAATGAGGTCATGTTGTGTAGGGGCCTTAGATCTTAGTCCTCACAGTTATGTGAATGCAGAAGCCTCAGTTCTCACTGACCTCTGTAGGGCATATACATTTTAATCAAACTTTGCCGTCCTGGCCCCTGGCTATCTTACCGTTTCCTTGACCTTTATCTTCTAATTGTGGATGGTGTTATGACCGTAGATCTCTGTGGCACTTTGTCTACTGACTTCAACTAGTATTTAAATATATAATTTATGTCTTGCTACTCCGCTACATGCACCCTAAGTTTCAGCTGAACTGAACTAGTCTCTTTTCTTCAAAATGGTACTTTTGCTTTTCCCTCTTGACAGTTCTTTTATTTCGTCTTTCCAAAATTCTATTCCTCATGCAGCCTTTCCCGAGCTCCACACTCCCTGTCTTTAAACTGGCTGTACCTTATTTCTTAGTCATTTATGTAGCTACTTCAGCCCCTTATTAGATTGTATGCCCGTGGAAGACAGAGACTATATTTTACTCTTATTTTTTTTTTTGCGGTTCGCGGGCCTCTCACTGCCGTGGCCTCTCCCGTTGCGGAGCACAGGCTCCGGACGAGCAGGCTCAGCGGCCGTGGCTCACAGGCCCAGCCGCTCCATGGCATGTGGGATCCTTCCGGACCGGGGCACGAACCTGTGTCCCCTGCATCGGCAGGCGGACTCTCAACCACTGCGCCACCAGGGAAGCCCTACTCATCTTTTTAAAAATCCTCTTAATATTTATTAAACTGAATTACTCTGTTGAACTGAGTTGGGCTAAAGCAGATAAACGCCCAATAGACTGATGAATTATTTTCATATAGGACTTTCATCTTTATCACTCTGGTTCTCTCTTTCCAAAGGTAAAATACACTCCAGAGACTTAACATTTGAGGTTGCAGTTTGTACGGATCATCAGAGTTGGATATTGTTGTGTTTTGAGATATAACCCACTTGAACTCTTCTCACAGATGGACTTCACTGAAGATAGTAGGAGGAAAAGATTTGAAAGTGTCTTTGTACTCACTTCAGAGCATTGACCTCTCTTTAAGTTTAAATATAGTGATTTATTCATAGAAAGCCTTAGAGAATTAAGGTTTATGCCTTTATTTTAGGCAGCTTTGGTTTTAATTATCATTTACAATGTCCTGTTTCTCTTCAAAACTTGTTTTGATAACAGTTAGAGATATGACAACAGGAGCAGAACAGAGCAAATGTTTAACCCTTGTATGTGATCATCTTAGTATAGATGCAGTTTAGTATTGAAACAGATCTTTGGGTGCTGTGGTTTAGTGGCTACTAGAAGGGAAATTAAACGTAATTTCCACTCATGACAAGGTAGTTCTTTAGAGTTAATATTGGAAGACAGATATTTTTATATGTATAGTGCTCAGCACAGACTTTCCAAACCGTCATTATGTGGCAGAGCTATAAACTTGCCCGTATGCCCTGGAGAAAACATTTTTGTCTTGTGTTCTAGCCACTGCTTGACTCTACCACTTAATTCCTACATGTTAACCTCTGTTTAACCAGGGGAGCTATATTTACCACCACCCACTCTGTGTAGATCCCTAATTGGCAACTCCACAATGCTTGAACACAACAAATAACTATTTATGGTCTAGTGTTTTAGACATTTGTTTTTTGAAGACATGTTGGTGAGTATTCTGTTATAGGAGGGTGAGAAGTGGGGATAATGTTCGGTAGATCAGCAGACTTATTAATACTTTGCTCTTCTGAAGGAAATGTTCTTTTATAAAAATTCAGAAATCTTGCTGACATGTTGGGATGGGTGGAAGTATTTATCTTTACTGGGGTGTGTATTTGACCACTGACCACATTCTGCTTCATAACACATACACTGGACCATGGGAGGTGGAAATATTACCGTTGGTGGTATTTATTAATAAAAAACTGATCCCCCCCCCCCCCAGAAAAAAACCTGGATGAAGCTACATATCTTAGTAATGTAATGTACAGTGAAATTCTTGCCTTACATATAGGATCGCGTTCTTTGAATTGAGGTTAGCTCTTTAGAAGCACCATTTTGGATAGAAGGGCAGTTGTAAAAGATGAGAAGAGAGATGCATACAGGCAGCCCTGATGCTCTGCGAGTTCCCAGCATGCATGAGTTTCAGCTACCATGCGTTCGTTAAATAATATCAGTCCCTCCACAGTATGGTTCAGATTTTAGTTACTGTGGTTTATTTACTGTGAGTAATTCTTAAAGTACCAACTCTCTGCTGTCTCTCCAGTCCACAGATGATGGTGCAAATAGTAGATGTTCATTGTATTGATGACTTCTTTGAAAGTCTGTCAGTGACTGGTCAGTGTACATCTGTTACTCACTTAATCCATGAGACAGCAAAGTGTGTTGCTTCCCAGTGATAAACCCATGCGACCCTTTATAAAAATGGATAATCAAAAGAGGGAATAGGCTGACAAAGATAAAAGTGAAGCAAAGAAATGAACGTGATAATGGCGAACGTGAAAATCAAGTCAAACATAAATAGGAGTTAGAGAAGCAATAGCCGACTGTGGGAATGTTGGCACTGCCTGCCGCCACTTAGATTCTAGATCTGCAGCCAGAGGATCTTAGCGAGGGCAGGCTTGTCGCCATAAAGAGTATCGTGTGACAGAGGATGTGGATGGCCAGTGGCAGGCAGAAAGGTCAGATGAAAGGAGTGCCTAAGGATGGTTCATGACTTTGAAAGTGCAAAGAATAAAACGTTGAAACCCTGATCCAAACTTAGAAAGTACGACAGTTTGCCAAGGCATAGAGAATATGCTCACTGTGTGTTATAAGTTAAACAACAAGAAGGCACACACTGCTCACATCACTCTTGGTAACTTTTTTTAACCAATAAACAGTTAATTCTCAGTGTTTCTGTTCTAAAATATAGCATGCTAAATAAATACTGGTTTTCACTAGTCTATTTCTTTGTACATGTAAAACTGACAGAGATTTTAATGTTTTGACAGCATTTTGTTCAGGTCGTGCAGTAGTCCCCACTGGTCATTAAGATTGCCAAGCGTGATTTTGGCTTGCACAGTTTGTACGTCCTGAGCTACCATGTGGAACGAGGGCTGTCTGTATGTGTCGTGGCCTTTTGGCCCAATGTCTGTTACCCACAGAAACAGGCCGTTTCATAACTAGAAAACTGTGTGAGGGGAATGAATAGAGCAGGAACTCTGTGGACCTGAGTTGAATTTCTGACTCTAGGTGTGTTACCTTGAACACATCATTTAACCTCAGGTTTCTCATCTCTAAAGTGGTAGCCGCTCAGTGAATACTTCTTGAGTTTTTTGAATGAATGCTTACCATTTCACCCCGGCACTAGTAACCACTTATTAGTAAGTAGCTCACTTATTAGCATCTTTCACAGAGAAGAATCTGATAAGTTTTTTTTTTTTTTCTGATGTGAACACAGTATTGAACTGTGACATACATAATTTGAGGTGTATAGACCCTCTCATTATTTCTTTAGATCAGAGTTTCTCACTCCCTGGTGACATTTTGCCATTGTAGGATGTTTAACAGTATCCTGGCCCCTACCTACTGGATGCCAGTAGCATTCCCACCACTTGTGACATGTAAAAGTGAATCCAGTTATTGCCAGATGTCCCCTGGGAGGGGGGGGGGTAAAATTCCCCCTAGCTGAGATCAACCTGCTTTAGACTTTTAAAGTATTTTCTTAATTTATTTCTCTCCTTTCCTGTTTCCCTTCTTCAACCAGACCTTCTCTCTGTTGCCAAAGTGATAGTTTCCAAATGCAAGTCTAGTGCTCAGCTTGCCCTGCTCTCATATCCATTAAATGCTCAGCCCTGCCTGCAGGGTAAAGCCTGAAGCCCAGGAGCATCAGAAGCTTTGAAGGAGCTGGTTCCTACCGAACTCCACCTCCATTCCTCTCCCTCCGTTTTTTAATTTTTTTTTATTTTTAAGCATTTTATTGAGGTATGATTTACACAAACATTGTATTATGGGGTAATTTAAACACATTAAAATGTGTTTAAAATGCCCAAATCTTAGATATATAGCACAGTGACACTACATATGTGTGACGACCACGCAGATCAAGATTCAGATTATTTCCATCATTCAGAAACTTCCCTTTATGCCCTTCCAGTCAGTAACCCCTCCCTCACCCCCATTCCCAGTGGTCGCCATTATTGTGACTCCTACCACAGTAGATTTGTTTTGCTTGTTGCTGACGTTGATACAAATGGAATCATGTGATACACACTGTCTTAATAATGGCTTCTTTCACTTGGCATGTTTCTGCTACTCACCCATATTGTTTTGTGTCAGTTCTTTATTACGGAAGAGTATTCTGTTATATAAATCTATCACACCTGTTTATCCAGTTTCTTATTGTTAGACAATTGGGTTATTTCTGGTTTTTCACTATTATTAATAAAGCTACATTGTACGTCTTTACCTTCTTTAAAAATTTTTTATTATGGCAAAATTTATAATGTAAAATTTGCCATTCTGACCCCTTTAAAGTATACAGTTCAGTGACACTAATTGTATTCACAATGTTGTGCAACCATTACCGTTACTTCCAAAGTTTTTCATCACCCCAGAAAGACTTAAGGAGTGACTCTTCATTCCTTCCTCCCCCCAGCCCAGTGTCTGGGAACCTCTAGTTTACTTTCTGTCTCTGTGAATTTGGTTATTCTAGGTATTTCATGTAAGTGGAATTGTTGTGTGGGGTACATTTCACTGAGCGTGATGTTCTCAAAGTTTATCCCTGTGGTGGCCTGCGCCAGAACTTCATTCCTTTTTTTTTTGGTTAACTTTTTATTTTATGTTGGAGTATCGTTGATTAACAATGTGTTAGTTTCAGGTGTACAAGGAAGTGATTCAATTATACATATACATGTATCTATTCTTTTTCAAACTCTTTTCCCAGTTAGGTTGTTACAGAATATTGAGCAGAGTTCCCTGTGCTGTACAGTAGGTCCCTGTTGGTTATCCATTTTAAATATAGCCGTGTGTACATGTCAATCCCAAACTCCCTAACTATCACCCCCCACTGTAACCATAAGTTCGTTCTCTAAGTCTGTGAGTCTGTTTCTGTTTTGTAAATAAGTTCATTTGTATCATTTTTTTTTAGATTCTGCATGTGAGCATACGATATTTCTCTTTGTCTGACTTATTTCACTCAGTATGACAATCTCAAGGTCCGTCCATGTTGCTGCAGATGGCATTATTTCATTCTTTTTAATGGCTGAGTAATATTCCACTGTATATATGCACCACATCTTCTGTATCCACTCTTCATTCCTTTTTATGACTGACTAGTATTCTGTTGTTAGCTAGGCTGGGTCTCTTCCCTCATCCACGGGCATTTGGATTGTTTCCTTACTCACCTCCTTTGGCCTCGCATCACGTTTGCTTTGTTGCCACAGCTGTGCTAAACTCTGTGCTCTTTGTTTGGAGCTTTTTCTTCCCTCTGTGTTTTTGGATTCGGGCTGTTACCTTTCCCTGTCATGTCTGACTGGTGAACTCTTAACGCATTTTCCGGGGCTTGCCTCAGATGTTACCTTTCTGGAAAACTTTCTAGCAGTGCCAGAGTTAACTTTTCTCTTTTCTGTTTGCATCAGACCTTGTCCATACTATAGACTAGCTCATTGCTATGGTTTTTTTGTTGTTTGTTTGTTTTACTTACAGGGGTGCCTTCCCCACTAGGCTGTGGCACCTACTTCAGTGTGCTCAGTACGTAGCCCACCATCATGAGACAGACCATCACTTATTTATTGCCGGAGTCCTAGGCCCTGGGATAGTTTCTTTTATTCATTATCTTTGTTCCTTAAACAGATGTGCAGTGTAGTACAGTGTTGTTAAAATCATTTTGCAGATGAGGAAACTGATGCTTATTGAGATTGTATATAATTTTGTCAAAGATCACACAATTTATCATTAGTCAAGGTTTATCTGGCTTCAGAGTCACTTTTATCCATTGGCAAGCCAACTTTTCCTAAAAACTGTTTAAGTGAATAAACAGTTTTTTCCTCTGTTCGGCGTTCAACCGAGACCATACATCTTGCATTCTCAATGTTTTCTGTTTTCTTGTAATAAACATGTGTTAAGCACTGCTGAGAATCAAAGCTGTCCTCCCCCATAGCAGTGCCATTGTTCTCCTCCTCCCTGCTATGGGAAGTTGATGAGTTCATCTCTCTTTCCTGTAGACGTGGACAGTGGTGGGTGCCCACCCAGAGAGGTGCCCTCTCCTCATTTTCCTTTCCTCAGTCTGTAGTAAAGGTCACCTATGTGAAGTGCCTTCGCTTCTGCCAGTGAGGCTGCCTTGCCTTTCCCTGTCAGTGGTCCTCCGTGGATCCAAGTGCACTTGACCCCGTTGGTATCGCAGACTGCCTGCAACTTAGTCAGGTTTTACTTTTGATAGTACAGGAAACATTTAACTGTGTTCTGTGTGCTTATTTGTAGTTTTATTGGAAACTGCTGGCATGATTTATTTGTCTGAGAATCAAGATTGAATCCATGTTTCTGTTTCTCTTTGTGAAGAATGAACTACGTGTTAAACATGCATAAATATTGGACCTATTTTATGTTTTATATAAATTTACATTTTATACTTTAAAAAACCAGTCCGCTAATCATTTCAAGCTGTTGTCTATTTTCAGTTTTCATATAATTGATGATTTAATGGAACTTTATCACTTTTATTTTGTTTAATAAGGCACAATCCTTAAATCTTTTAAAGCATTAATTAATCTAGCAACTTTGTAAGTATATAAAATATTGGCACAGCTGTTCTGGGAGCAATGGAAGAAGACAGACATACACTTAAAATCTAGTTTAGGAAGCGTTACCGTGAAAAAGCAACATTCTGTCAAATATGAACTAAAACAGTGTAAGGCAGTGAACAGGAGCTGTACATCAGTTGTCAAGTGAGCAGTCTGGACCTGAAGTGCTGAAGAAATTCAGAAGAGGAGGCATGTGATGGGTTAGGTGGCGCCTACATTTTCTGGTGAAAATGACTTCTTGTTTGCAGGGAGTGAAACACATTGAAATGTTACAATGGTTTGTAGCCCTCCAGACGGCTGTGTTAATATCTGTGTTATTGAAATTTCACAGGATTGGGGGAAGCAATCTAAAAAATGTTCCTAGAAAGGCAGAGGGGCTGTGGAGGGATGTGGGAGGGAAACATGGAACCTTCTTGAAGGAAAGGTAGAGAAACACTATGCGAGAGTAGTTAAGAGATTTAAACAGGAACATGATGGTGATGGGCTGGCATGGAGGGGCAGGAAGGTAAGTTTTAGGTAAGTAGAGAAGGGGAGGGTGTTTTCTTGGTGAGAATGCTAGAGAAGCAGATTCAGGATGGTTTTCTTGGAGAACATAATTTAAAAAAAATTGAGATTGGGTGCATAGCATGTCTCACATGCTGCCTAACAGCCTCTAGTTATCTTGAAAAGTGAAGAAAGTACAATCTTAGGATTTCTTTTGAAACATGTTCCAATTCACGTTTTGTGGTAGATGAGCTCCGTGTGCTCAGCGTCCCCGGTTAGTTTTCTGATTGCAGTTCCCCCCCTCATGCAGTTATGGGGGCAGTGCTGTTCACCTGGCAGACACTTAGCTTAGGAAGTACTTTCCTGTGGTGTCATTATTCATTGAGTGACAGAACCACCAAATTTTAGAGAATGGAGAAGACTGGAGAGGTTTAAACTTCTCCTTTTAGATGGAAATGAGAAAAATTGAGGCTCAGAAAGGTTGAGAGACCTGTCTAGAAAACCATTGACGTTAGCGGTTAAACCAGGCTTACTCCTGGCATCTCCTGAGTTCTAGTCCGTTGCCCTTCTTACAACTTCATTTTGTCTAAACCAGCAGGCACCTTGACCTGGAGACTGCAGGCTGTCACGTCTTCCTGCATTTCCCCAGACACAGTGATCATTTCCTCACCTGTGTGGAAAGACGATGGGTTTCGTCTTTTTTACTCTTCCACTTTGTTGGTTTTAACCTTGGGCCACTTACTTAACCTCTTTGCCTAATGTTCTTTATATGTTTTGATAAGAATACTATTCTAGTAAGGTGGTTGTCAGGATTAAGTTAGATGGCCTTTTCTTTGTGCTCAGTGTATTTTAAGAATTTGGTAAATGTAGTTTTTTTCCTCCTTTCTTTCTTTTCCCCTAGAGCACTTACCACATTGTATTTATTTTACACGTGCCAGGTGGGATTCTTGGAGATTTCCCCTCAATAATCTCTCAACTTTATATGTGTAATAGTATTATGTGGTCTGTGGGTATAATTCTTAAAATAAAAAAGCATTCAAGGCTACTCCTTGAATAGGAATGCTGCTGCCGTAGTGCAGTTGTCTGTCAGAGAAGAATCAGGCACCTCTTGTTCATTTTCAGTACTCATAACCATTCTATAATAAACAGACCTTGCTTCCTACATTGTTACTTGTCTGAGCCTTGTTTTGACCTTGAGAGAATTTCATTGTAATTCTTCAAGGAAAAGGTATTGTTTGGTTCCTTTGGCTCCTGGTCTCTGTCCCTGACTGTTTCTGTGATTGCCTTGCAGAGCTTGGAGGAACGTCGGTGCGATGATGGAGCGTCTCAGGAGGACGAGGGGTTTATGGGCATGTCCCCCCTCTTACAAGCCCACCACGCCATGGAGAGAATGGAAGAGTTTGTGTGCAAGGTAAGGTGGCCCTTTCTTGTTGTTTCCGTGCTGTATGTTTAGTCCTTCCCAAACAGGAAACTTTAAGGAGAGAGGCGTGTGGCGGTGTGGGGGGCAGAAGCAGTGTCAAGACTTTAACCCTGTTCAAGGCACAGGTTCTGTTTGCCTGCACAGCCGTGATAAAGGTTTGATAGCACTACATTATCCAGCTGGGAAGCAAGACTTTCCTGAAAATAGGTTCACAGAGTAGATGTCTTGTTGACCATTTAGACAAGACAGAATGAAAAAGTTGGGGGGGTTCGATGCCTGGAGATGCTGGAGTGCCATCTCCAAGTGCCTTGAATCTGTTCCGCTGTGATAGCGAATGTGCTGCTCTTCTTAGGGACCGTGTGGCTAATCAGACTCCTCTTCACATAGGAATTGCCCAGTTTTCACACACGTCTAGTATCTTCAGTGTAGCTGGTATGTTTTCTGATTCATTAGGATCCATGTGGGGATTTTTTCCCTCCTAAAATGGTAACTGGAATTGGGGTTGCTTGTTTAGAGAAAATGGTCAGGGACCCTGGTACGGGTATAGCCGCTCGGTCCATTCCGTAGGAGCCCTGGCAGGTATGACCTCAGGTCAACACAATTCAGTGTGTGTGTGTGTGTGTGTGTGTGTGTGTGTGTGTGTGTGTGTGTGTGTGTGTGTGTGTGTGTGTGTGTGTGTAAATTCATTTATTAAACATTTTTGAAGGACTCTTGATCATTTAGAGAAAAATTTTTCTGACACTTAGCTTTTTCATGAGTTTTATGAAACCAAGACTTTTTATGCGTGTAGTTGTAGATCCTGAAAACTAAATTTAGGTTTTCCTACATTCATAATGATTCTAGAAATAATTGGGGCCAGTTGACTTAGAGTCCTATACTTTGGACCAGAGCTGAGAAGAGAATGTTATAATCTGGATATAGACATCTCTTCCAAGACAGAGGGATTGGGGGGTGGGGGGAGGGGGGAGTGGGAGGGGGGGAGTGGGAGGCGTGTCTAAACATTTAGGGATCTACTTTCAGAGCCTCGGAAATTTGCATCATTGTTTGAAAACTGGTGAAGAAAAAGCCAAGCAAAACAATAGACCCATTCTAGTAATCAGTGTCTCTGGAGAATCGGCACAAAAGGATACAAAAGATATATTTTGTTTTTCAAAAAGCAAGTTTGGTGTTAAATCTCAAAGTTCAATATTCAGTGTCCGGCCATGAGGGACTTTTATATTAATGGATCCGTGGGGTCCTGTAGCTAACTTGACTGTCTTTTTGTTCTCCCTTCTGAACCGAGTAGAGAATAAAGCAGATGAAACTTCCCAGTTTAAAAGCTAATGGGTGAATAAATGGGCACTTTTTTGCTACAGACTATAATTTACTGAAGGAAACGTAGTGATTATTACCAGCCCCTTATCATCCGCTAGCAGTGTGTCTGTGATGAGAGGGAGAGGCTTCCTGGGTCGCCCCACACACTGTGGCCCAGCACCAGACCGTCCTTGATAAACCTAATGACACAGGGTTCTTTCTTGGATTGGAAGCAAGTAGACAGTTTAGAATGAAGTGTCCTGTCACCTTGCTGGTCCAGGTACTTTCCCTTTTGGGAAAGCTTTTCTTGTAGGGATAGGGAACAAGACCATTTAGGCTTACGGAGCATCCAAGCTTGATCTTGGTGTCTCTTTCCCAGCCTTCAGTAGATGCTGTTTACGAGCATCGTCATGTGGGATCGGAGGTGTTCTGTGGGTCACTTTTGTAAATTAAGTTTTGTGCATTATATGGTCTAATACAAACCTAGTGGACCATTGCTAAGATGTTTGATTTAGGCATTGTCCTTGTCAAGCTTATAAATAGATGTGTCTTTGACTAAGCTGTGACCTTATTCCTCCCCAGGAGGGGAAAGAGAATACCTGTTTGGGTTGGCGTTTGGCTACACTGCAAGTTGAGCCACGTGGGTGCAGTGTCTGAAAATGACACTAATACGGTATAATTATGAAAGCACAGCTCCTTGGCCCAGTCTTTAGACACCAGAATGTTTGTTTAGAAACAATGGGGAAGGTCGCTCTGACAGTGTAAGCATGTAAGGAACTCGGCATTCTTTGGACTATTCTGGCTGTGTGGTGGATGACACGGTAGCACTTTTCATATGATCACAGCAGAGCTGTTTCCATGTTGTGAACTGCCTTGAGGGAGGTGAGGATTGATTTCTATCTTAGAAAATAAAATTCTCCCAAAATAAAACAGAGTAGCAGCATCTTGTAACAAATTATTTTATCTTGTCGTATGTTAGGAGCAAGCAGGGAATGGCCAGATTAGCCCAGGCCTCAGGTTTTGAGTTGGAAGGTGAAAGGGCCAGCGGGGAGGGTAGGGAGAGAAGGGAGAGTAAGTTTGAGTGTGAAGAGTATCACTGCTATTCTTCAGTTGTTTGTGCCCACTCCCTTTGGAGTTCCACAGAGGATCAGTTCTCTGAAAACACCCCTAAGGAAGGATTAGGGGGAGCAGAGCAGCAGACTCTTGTGGAGGGAAAGGGTGAGCATGGTGGCTGGCAGGTGTGGGGTTCAGCCGTGCTGCTGGCCACAGGGGCGTCGATGTCAGTGTGGAAGCCACAGGTAGACATGCTACTGCATCCTTCCTTGCATCTTTTTGGCTCAGCAGAAGCAGGTTAGATTTTAGGCTTACGTGATTTTGTGGTGTGAGCTCACTGGGCTGAGAGACATGATTAGGAGCAGAGTGAAGACACACACTTTTTCGGAGGGGCTTCCACACTCCTGATCCCTTTCCTTTAGAGTCTGATGGGGGCCTGACGGCGAGGAAAGGGGGACCTGGAGGGCAGGAGGGCTGAGCCCCTTTGCCGGCTCCGCAGCGTTGGTCATCAGCTCTCAGGTGGCAGCCTGCGGGGACAGGCAGGACTGCGCATCACCTTTGGCGGGGATGCTGGGGTTTGCCGCCTCATTTATGAAGTGCTTTGGGTCATTTCCTGTGATCCTCACAGCTTCCTCCCCAAGTGATCGAAGCACTCGTGTCCTTGTTTTATAAATGCAGACACTGAGGCTTGAGGATTTTGTCATTAATTAAAGCTCATTCAACTGGTTAATGGCAGAGATCCAAGGTTTTCTGACTCCTGTGCTCTTCTCCACTTGCCGTATTTGCTGTGATGGGAAGAGAAAGAGTAAGGGAGAGGGAGAGACTTTAGCAGAAGGTACATAAGTGTGATTCTAGGTTCTTCTTTCACCAACAGGGATATTAAGTATAAAAATGGTCTTATTTAACACGACAGGGATTTTTCAGAGGTCAAGTCTGTGGTGGAGGATGAAGGAGGGGTGGGGCGTCTGTATGGGTGGGACTTCAGCCCCCTCACTCTACCTTTAGCCAGATTGAAACAGAGCTTGAAAGCACTCTTTTTGGGTATTTTCTATAACTTCATTTCATTTGCTCTTCCCTTTTCCTAAGAAAAGTCCTGTCCCCGCCCCCCCATCCCCTGCCTTTAAAAAATGTTTTTCCTCAGTCAAGTTTTTAAAACCTCAGAATATAGGCCATTATACCTTTGAATGTTATTTGTCTTTCTAAAGATAAGGTATTTTTTCTCATTATCAGCCAGTGTGGTAAGAGATAGCTGTCAGTATTGCTCAGTAGACATTAAACTCCGACGTATTTGCTAATGTTCTTCCAGGTCTGGGAAGGTCGGTGGCGAGTGATCCCTCATGATGTGCTACCCGACTGGCTCAAGGATAACGACTTCCTCTTGCATGGACACCGGCCCCCGATGCCTTCTTTCCGGGCCTGTTTTAAGAGCATTTTCAGAATACACACTGAGACAGGCAACATCTGGACACATCTCTTAGGTATGTAACAGCAGTGATACAATGTGATCATTCTGTTTCTCCCCCCACCAGTGTAATTGAGGGTAAGGACGGAACTTAAAAAATGTATTTTGGATTTGCCGTTTTTGTTTTCTGGATTTCTAATGATGAAGTTTCTCAGTGGTTGTCTCTGTGGTAGTCCTCGATGACACGATGGTTTTATTATAGCTAGGTTGTATTTCTC
Organism: Stenella coeruleoalba; assembly: GCF_951394435.1. NCBI lineage: Eukaryota > Metazoa > Chordata > Mammalia > Artiodactyla > Delphinidae > Stenella > Stenella coeruleoalba. The sequence goes on from NC_137157.1 coordinate 100,381,897, forward strand.
TCTGCTAGATTTTCAGACATGTCCTTAAACCAGGCAAAGGAAAAGGCACTGTACAGAATGGGTTATAACGTTTTAATGAGCGTGGAGAGGAAGGTAATATTTAATAGAAGTAAGCTGACTTTTGGAAGTCATTACTTAGAATATTCACAGTTCAGTTTCAGTTTGTCTTGAAGTAGAATGTGATCTGTGATATTTCTTTCCATCATGATTGCACATTAAAGAAAGAATGCAGTGGAGGAGAGAACAGTCTTTTCAACAAATGATGTTGGGAAAAACTGAGTAAACTATTATGCAAAAGAATGAAGTTGGACTTCTTATTCACACCATGTAGAAAAATTAAGATGGATCAAAGACCTAAACATAAGAGCTAAAACTATGAACCCATTAGGAGAGATCATAGATGTAAATCTTTGTGACCTTGGATTAAGTGACAGTTTCTTAGAATTGACACCTAAAGCATAAGCAACCAAAGAAAAAATAAATTGGACTTGATCGAAATTAAAAACTTGGGACTTTGCTCGTGGTCCAATGGTTAAGAATCCGCCTTCCAACGCAGGGGACACAGGTTCAATCCCTGGTCGGGGAACTAAAATCCCACATGCTGTGGGGCAACTAAGCCCGCATGCTGCAACTACTGAGCCCACACGCCACAACTAGAGGGAAGCCCGCATGCTGTAACTAAGACCTGACGCAGCCAAATAAATAAAATACTAAAAAAAATTTTAAACTTCTGGGACTTCCCTGGTGGTACAGTGGTTAAGACTCTACAGTTCCAATGCAAGGGCCATGGGTTCGATCCCTGGTCAGGGAACTAAGATCCCACATGCTGTGCAGCGTGACCAAAAAATTAAAAAAATAAAAACTTCTGTATGTCAAAGGACATTATCAAGAAAGTAAAAAGGTAACCCACAGAATGGGGGAGAATATTTGCAAATCACATATCTGGTAAGGGTCTAGTGAAGAATTCTTACAAATAAACAATAAAAAGACAACTCAGCTTTTAAAATGGGGAAAGCATCGGAATAGACGTACAAGTGGCCAGTGAACACACGAAAGGTGCTCAGCATCCTGGGTCGTTTGAGGGAGGCGCAGTGAGCTGCCGCCTCACAGTCACTAGAATGGCTGCTCTCACGAACATGGAAAATAACGAGTCCTTGCCAGGATGTGGAAAGGCTAGAACTCACGTGCATTGCTGGTGGAAGGTAAAATGGGGCAGCCCACAGAAAATACTTTGGCAGTTCCTCAGAAAGTTAAACAGAGTTACTGGCAATTTTAATTCTAGGTATATATCCAAGAGAATTGAAAACATGTTCACACAAAAATGTGTACATGAATGTTCTTAGCATTATTCATAATAATGCTGAAAGTGGAAACAGCCCATGTATCAGCTGACGGGTGAATAAAATGCGGTATAATCCACATAATGGCCATAGAAGGGGTGGACTGCTGATAATGTGCTACAGCACGGGTGGGCCTTGAAAACATGCGAAGTGGAAGGAGCTGGGCACAAAGGCCAAGTATGGTGTGATCCATGTACATGAAATACCCAGGATGCGGAAATCCATAGAGACAGAAAGTTAGTTAGTGGTCGCCTAGGGTTGTCTAGTGGGGAATGGGAGATGGCTGAACAGGTATAGGACTTCTTTTTGGGGTAATGAAAACGTTCTAGAATTAAATGGTGGTGATGATCACACAACCTTGTGAATATACTGAATAGTCTGGCCTGACCCGATTTGATGTGCATTTCTTACCCCGCATTTGATTTCCGCTGTGACTGCAAGTTCCAGACTGCTAGTGCAGTGAGAGCAGAATAGACAGTCAGGTTTGTTGCTGACTTCTGCTCGAGGGTGAATGCTTTATTAAATGGATCGAACAGAAGCACTTAGTCAATGTTTAACTTCTTAATTTCTGTGCCAGTCTTGTGTTAAGTGGCCTTTCCCTAGGCAATAAGAACATGGTATCTCACTGTGAAGAACAGTTTAAAAACTGGTTATGAAATGGCCCAAATGGGCATTTCACTGTCCTTAACTCCCCAATCTGTTGGGCCAACGGGTGAGGACCAGAGAAGCATGAGGTTCCTAGACAGCTATTGGTGGAGAAAAGCTGTATTTCCTAGCAGAGTTTGGAGGTATCAGCATTCACTGCAAAGGAAAATGCAGAACGGGCCTTCGAAACCTGGGCTACAGCATAAATGCCAAAAACTTTATAAATGAAATTTCACATGGGATCTAGAGGTAGAAGTGGGTTTTTCTACTTTTTTAGTTTAATCTTTTTTTTTTAAAACATCTTTATTGGTGTATAATTGCTTTACAATGGTGTGTTAGTTTCCGCTTTATAACACAGTGAATCAGCTATACGTATACATATATCCCCATATCTCTTCCCTCTTGCATCTGCGTCCCACCCTCCCTATCCCACCCCTGTAGGTGGTCACAAAGCACCGAGCTGATCTCCCTGTGCTATGCGGCTGCTTCCCACTAGCTAGCTGTTTTACATTTGGTAGTATAAGTCCCTGCCACTCTCTTCTAGTTTTTTGAGAAGTAGCAGGCAATGTCTATTTTCTTTTTTGGATTAGTAGTAAGTTATTCTGTATACTGAGTTTGTGAAACTGAGGAGCATATGATACCAACAGTATTTGGAGTAGACCAACATTTTGGATAAGGTTCAGTTATTTGGAAAAATTAGGAAAGTTCTCATGGAACTTTCGATTTGGATGTCAGGATTGAAAACATAATCAGTATATAACGCTTCAGTGTATCTTCAAAAGGATAATCCTTTCTCTCTTCCCGTACTCTTTCCTAGGTTGCGTATTCTTCCTGTGCCTGGGGATCTTTTATATGTTTCGTCCAAACATCTCCTTTGTGGCCCCCGTGCAAGAGAAGGTGGTCTTTGGATTATTCTTCTTGGGGGCCATTCTCTGCCTTTCTTTTTCGTGGCTCTTCCACACAGTCTACTGCCACTCAGAAGGGGTCTCCCGTGTCTTCTCTAAGTAAGTATCTGCAAAGTCCATATTTGATCAGTGATGTAGAGGCCATGGGCTAGGGGAGAACTTCCAGCACAGGTGGCAGAACCCTTGATACCACCCGCTGGGAACTTTGATCGGATCCTGTAGCAGGCAGTACTTTTTGACATTAAATGGATTTTCTTTTTTCTGTCCTAGGCTGGATTACTCTGGCATTGCTCTTCTGATTATGGGAAGCTTCGTCCCTTGGCTTTATTACTCTTTCTACTGTAACCCGCAGCCGTGCTTCATCTACTTGATTGTCATCTGTGTGCTGGGCATCGCAGCCATCATCGTCTCCCAGTGGGACATGTTCGCTACCCCGCAGTACCGGGGGGTGAGAGCAGGTAAGAGCTCGCCGGGGGTCCACGCTGGACCCGCGTCTATTTGCCGGGCTTCGTTAAAGGGTCACCGTTGCCCAAGCATTACGTGAGGTACTTGTGGTGCAAAGATGGAGAAATCACAGTTCCTGTTCTCGAGGGCCTCGTAATGTAGTAGGGGTGTCAGAGTGGAGGGGTGCTGAGCTATTGCAGTTGACGTATTTGGGGCAATACCGTGTACATGAGTTTAGGCCCATACACTGTCCTTATGGCTGTGGCTCCGTAACCTTTGTAAAATAGTGATTCCTCTTTCTCAGCTCAAGGTGTACTTTTTATAGTGATTAGTTCTTTTTTTTGTTGTCATTTTTGTTTTGTTATGTATTTTCATTTTAATTAAAAAAATTTTTTTTTCCTATGTATTTTCATTTTAAAATGTGTAAAAAAAAAGTCTTCACTCCCAACTGATTGTGTTCTAAACCACATATCTTTTCTGATGTAGAGATAAAGAGGCTTTTTGTATTTAGGATAATGCCTGTTTAGTTGGAGATCAGTGGAAAGCCAAAAGCCCCTTCCTGTGTGAGTACTTCCTGTGTGAGGGCCTAGACTGGTGACTGACCCCTCGGAGCCAGGGCTGTGTCTTCAATTTTCTGCCCACCCAGTGTCAAACCCAGTACCTCCTGAGAATGAACAGGAAGTATTAGAAGGAATACTTTTCCTTTCAACCTTTTTGTTTTAAACCATTTTGTATCAAAGTCTAAGCCACAGTTTATCTGCAGTTACCTAGAAGGTTAGAAGTTAGAATTAACTTCGTGTTAATGAGCACTGTTGTAACTCTGTCCTCTTCCCTTTTGAGGATTTCTTTGAGCACGTGAGCAGTGGTCAGGGTTGGCTGCAAGTGTTACTGAACCAGACCTGGGTCTGCTTGCCGTGCCAGTCTGCTGACACCGGCTTGTGGTGGAGGACAGTGCAGCATTTATATTGTAAGGCGCCAGACGAGGAGTCTGGGGCAGCTAGTGCTCAGAAAACTTGAACTCCCTGATGGTTTGGGGGGAACAGTTTTTATAGGCAAAATTTGGGGGAGGTCTGCATGGTGTGTGACCTCCCTCTGGTTGATTGATGGGGGGGTAACCGGGTGGTGTTCCAGAAACCTCAGTCATTGGCCTTCTGGTTGCAGCCAGTCTGGGGTCCCCGCGCTTGTGCTCAGCCTGAAGTCACCATCCTCCACCGGGTGGGCCCCAGTTCCTATAGAAGAGCTCTGAGACATGCATCAGATTGGGTCCCTTGAGGAGGAACCGGACCGTGTGCCCCTTTCCTGCACTGTTGTTCTTGACTGTTCCGCCTTTGCTTCTGCATTCCCTCACTCCTCTAATTAGTAACTGTTGGAATCTGCCCTTGGAACTCAGGAAAGGTCTAGGAGGCTGAAACCTTTTTCCTGCAAATAAGAAATGGGGGACACGGAAGGGCTTTTGTGCCTGGGAGGGCCCCACCAGGTCCTGCTGGGTTTCAGTCCCCCCCTTTCCTGTGATATGCCTCTATCTTGGGGGGAACAGGTATTGGACAAGAAGACAACGTTTTGAATAGAGAGGCTGATCGTGAACTCACAGAGAACTTGGTTTCCCCAGCGGTGCTCAGCTGTGGTGTTCAGCCTGGAGCACGAGAGATGGGAACGCTCCGGCTGAGTGGAGCTGCGTGGCCTGCGGTCTGTGCACATCAGAGGGACCACGTTCCTGAGCCTTTGGCTTTGGGAATGATGGGCACGACCACGAGCAGCCTCCGCTTAGCACGTGGAGGAGAAGCGCAGTGAAGAGATAGGAGCACGATGCTTTCGGGGGGGTGGGGTAGGAAATAGTGAGTCAGCACTGCCCTTGCTCTGCCCTCGGGGATGCCCGTGTCATCTACGAGTGTGCACTCGGCATTGGTGCACAGGTATTGGTGCACATCGGTGGGCGCTTGCTTGTAACATCCAAAGCAAGTAATAGGCACCTTGTTGTTGAGAAAGCTTATTACCAGATGGTGGTTTGTTTGGCAAAGGTCGTTCTTACCTGTGTGTCAGAACGTGGGAGCAGCTCCTGGCTGCTGAGGGACGTCCCTGTGGTGCTTTGTTGACCCACACCCTTCACAGGGGTTTTAGATCCGCGTTACCTTTAACCTTTTTTGGATCGTGACATTTTCTGTTACAACCCTAAACATGTCTTATTTTATATATATACATATATATATAATAATAATAAAACTTGCACAAAATGGCACTTAACCCTCCACTTGACACAGTCTGATTTTTTTTTTACATTTTTTATTTTAGTCTAGTTCATTAAAAAAAAAAGGCTCATCCAGACTCAGTTTGTCTCATAACCCAGGTCATATCCAGAAGTTTGAAAAGCACTGCTGTAGAGGGTTTTGAGGGCAGTCGGCCGTGGTGGAGCCTTGCTGACACACTATCTGACCGGTGCTCTGGGGCCCTCTCCCTTCCTCATCCCCACCTCCATCCTTTCCACCCTACTCTCCCCCCAGGAATGTCTGGTGCCTCAAAGGGAAGATGAAGTGTGTAAAACTGCTCTGTACTGTGTCTTTAAAGTATCTGTGTATCTGTGTCTTTAAAGAAGCAGCCTTTGGGGGTGCTTTGAGCAAACCCCTAGAGCTGTCTGTTTCTAAAACACTCAGCAGGGTAATTCCAGACCCCTTGAATACTGCTGACTTGTTAAGCTAAGCCTTTCTCAGCAGGAGGCTCTTTGCATTTGTAAATAGATCTCCTTTTTAGAACTTAGATGTGCTGTCTTGCGTGTCAGAATCACAGAGTTTGAAGAACCTTCATTTTCCTTTTGACCAAAAAGCTGATGTTGTTGCATTCTGCTGTGAAGTATTCAGTTTACAGAATCACTGGTACCGTGCCAAAGTTCTCCTTCCTCGTTTTCACTGTGTTCTTACGATTCCCAGGAGTGTTCTTGGGCCTTGGCCTGAGTGGCGTCATTCCCACCTTGCATTATGTCATCTCGGAGGGCTTCCTGAAGGCCGCCACCATAGGGCAGATCGGCTGGTTGATGCTGATGGCCAGCCTGTATATCACGGGAGCAGCCCTGTACGCTGCCCGCATCCCCGAGCGCTTCTTTCCCGGCAAGTGTGACATCTGGGTGAGTATGGTCAGGGGTGGTCAGTGTCTATCCGTCCATCTGCTAGTGGGTTATTGGCAGACGGGGAAGTGGAATAATTGAGGAAGGTTCAGACTCAGAATCCAGATATGTGTATCCTAGCCCTCAGTCTCCCTCATGATTTGTCTCTCTCTGGACAGTAAGTACAGTACTGACTAGTGTTTATTGGTAACTGACATACGGTGGTGCCTGGCACAGAGCTGAGGGAGCACTTTACAGGGACGGCCTCGTCAGATACACTGGCCCCGTAAAGTGTAACAGCTGCTATCAGTGCCTTCACTCGACAGCTTGGGAAATGAGGGTTCGGGAGATTAGGTAACTCCTTATCCAGCACCTCTGCCTATTAGATGGCATGAGTGGAATTTCAGTCTGTGCTCCTGTGCCCTATACTGTGTGGCATGGCAGGTCTTCTAGTCCCTCTTCGTCTGGTTTCCTCGTGTATGAGATGAGGGTGACAGACCAGGTTTTTACCAAGGTCCTTTTTGATACCAAAATTCAGTGATTTGTAATGAGGGACTGATACACGTGTTTGGCTGGAAGAGGAGGTAGGATAACTAGATGTGGTTAATGGTAAGAAAGGAGGAGAGAAGGGGCAGAAAATACAAGGGGCCAATAGACAGACACTCTTGTAACTGAAGGTGGCCTGAGGCCTGTCAACAGTGCGGTGCTGCCTGAGGTGGGATCTGACCTTCCGGGATTCTGGTCCTCAGGCAGCTACTGATGATCACAAACTGAGCTGGTCCTCTATCTCTTCAAAGCTTACTATTCATATAAAAGAAAATGCTAACTTAGGTCATCTTTGGAACTTCAAATGATCAAATTTATCTTTCTGAGATTGCCTCATCATGGTTTTGACACTGATATGGAGAAATTTTCACACCCCTCCCCGCCTTTTTGGAAAATGCATCCCCTTTGGTTTCCTGGGAAGTATTTCTTCGGAAGTGGCTTGTGGATCTGTCTAGTTGACACTTCTGAAATCAATGTCTTTCCCTTGATAATTAGTTTTGCCATTTTTCATGTTGAGACTATAATGAGAGAATAGTGTAAGTTTTGAAGTGATACTTGGTACACTGAGCAATAACCCCCTTTGATATGAACTAGCATTCAACAGAACGAGTTAAATCAGAACCATCACATGCTTGTAGACCAGCCTCTGACTTGAGAAGGAAGTAGAAGGCCCTGCTTTCCTAGTCCTTTTAAAATAATAATAATAATAATAAATAAATACATTTATTTATTTATTTTTGGCTGCGTTGGGTCTTTGTTGCTGCGCGCGGGCTTTCTCTAGTTGCGGCGAGCTGGGGCTACTCTTCATTGCAGTGCACGGGCTTCTCATTACAGTGGCTTCTCTTGTTGCAGAGCACGGGCTCTAGGTGCGTGGGCTCAGTAGTTGTGGCGCATGGGCTTAGTTCCTCCGCGGCATGTGGGATCTTCCCGGACCAGGGCTCAAAACCGTGTCCCCTGCATTGGCAGGTAGATTCTTAACCACTGCGCCACCAGTGAAGTTCCTTTCCTAGTCTTTTTTAAAAAAATAAATCTATTTATTTTATTTATTTTTGGCTGTGTTGGGTCTTCGTTGCCGTGCGCAGGCTTTGTCTAGTTGCAGCGAGCGGGGAGGCTGCTCTGCGTTGCGGTGCGTGGGCTTCTCATTGCGGTGGCTTCCCTTGTTGTGGAGCACAGGCTCTAGGCGTGCGGGCTTTAGTAGTTGCGGCACACGGACTTCAGTAGTTGTGGCGCACGGGCTTCAGTAGTTGTGGCGCGTGGGCTTCAGTAATTGTGGCGTGTGGGCTTCAGTAGTTGTGGCGTGTGGGCTTAGTTGCTCCGCGGCATGTGGGATCTTCCCGGACCAGGACTCAAACCCGTGTCCCCTGCATTGGCAGGTGGATTCTTAACCACTGCACCAGCAGGGAAGTCCCCCTCTACTAGTCTTTTGATGTCGTATCTTCATGTAATTCTGGCGTCTTAGAGCTGAAGGAAACTCTAGCCAGCAGGTATTTTGACCCTCTACCCCATCCTGGAAGTCCCTTTGTTTCCTAGGAGAGCAGCATATAAATGATGTCCTAGTCCATGACAGCAGTGAGGGAAACACCCCTGTGTCTGACTGTCGCCCGCTGCTCGGCATCACGGGGTCCTCAGGGCTTTGTGGCCTGTTGGCAGCACCTGCCCCGAGTCCGCCAAGTCCCCAGTGTCAGGCACGCATGTGTTCATGTCTCGAGCTTAGGGCTGCAGCTTGATTTCTGTGGGGACAGCTGGCCTTCAACTCGGCAGAATGTGATATGCCTGCTGCATGCTCCGAGGTCTGTGGATGCCTGGAATCTGAGCTGTGGCATCCACTCCCGCCCCCTGCTCAGCGTAAATGATCTTCAGGACCTTCTGCCAACGTTTAACAATGTGTCTCTCTCCCCCCACACCCCGCCCTGCTCCAGTTCCACTCCCATCAGCTCTTCCACATCTTCGTGGTGGCCGGCGCTTTCGTTCACTTCCACGGTGTCTCGAACCTCCAGGAGTTCCGCTTCATGATCGGCGGAGGCTGCAGTGAAGAAGATGCACTGTGATACCTGCCGGTGCCCGGGGACTGTGACCCTTAACCAGGGCCTGCGGTGCCTGCAGGCCCCCTCACTGGCCGGTGACGCCAGTACCGGAGGAGCCCCAAACCCTGGCAGCCTCGTGGGCTTTGTGATGCCCCAGGGCTCCAGGTGGTCTGCGACTGGGAAGAGAAAAATAAATCCCACCTCAGAGGTGGAGAAGAGGAGAGACGACCCAAACCCTGCCTTGTTCTTGGGTCTGCTGCGTGAGGGCACTGTGAGACCCGGGCAAGCTGGCTTCTGGTCCGTGTCCTGCTTCTTCGTAGATGTCGGGGCAGTTTAGCTGGGGGCTCATTCTTCTCCCTCCTCTCTCCTGAAAACAGTAACGCAAACCAGTTTCGGTGAACATTTATATCCTATGGGGGGGGGGGTGCTTTTGGGAGAACAAAGAAGTTAATGTAAATAAGATTTCTAACTTACTGTTTAAATAAAAATTTATATAAATGTTTAAAACACAGGGGTAGGGGAGGGAGGGACGATTTTTGTATAGAATGAAACATGCAAGTACCACACACTGTTTCAATTTTGCACAAGCGACGGCAGGATGATCAGGTGACAGCCCCAGAATGTATAATGCCTTGTGCACCAGGGTGCCTTCTGAAGGCTGGCATACCTTGGGCCCTGGTGGGGCAGAGCCTACGGCCCAGCCCGGCAGTCGCATGGCCGCTCTCGCACCTGAGAGCCCTCGGGAGCCCCGAGGTGGACGGGAGCAGCGTGCGTTTTCTCAGTGGAAACAGCGCGTGAAAGGCTAACGGGATGTGTTAGATCAAGGCTCTAGTGACTGTGTCATTAGAGCCGCCTACTTGGGAAGGTCACTTAGGCTGGCAGAGGGGCGGTGGGGGGGGCACTGTTGGCACAGGGGCCCATCGCAGCCCTTCCTGCGTCCTCTTCAACTTGGTGGCGACTCGGCTGGCTGCCAGGGGTGGGGCGGGGGTGAGAGTGTTCCGTGTCCTTGCTGTGGAGCTCTGGACCACCCTGTACGTTTTCCTCCATGAAACTACCCTTCCTCCTCCCGGGAATAAAAATCGACCTTTCCTGGCATCATAGTTCCTGGCATGGAGCCAGCCACAGAGGGATTCCAGGTGCCCCTGACACATTCACGTGGGTGAGAGCGTTTGCCTGTGGTGCTGTCCTGGTGCCCCTGGTGGCAGGTGCATCAGGAAAGCCAGCGGCATGGCCCTAAAGCAGAGCCCACTGCCCCGCCAGCGCCTGAGTGGCCGGCACCCCAGGACCCCACTTCTCAGGGCTAGTGTGGTGGCGAGTCTCACAAGGAAATGCTGTGTTGTTGCCACGGGGTCTGGCCGGATCCTGGAAGCTGTTGAGTCTTTGACGAGCTGCTCGAAGTGAAAAAGGCTGCTCATGCCCCAGAGGTGCCCTGTTAGGGTGTCAGAAGGCGGTAGGGGAGGGTCTGGCTCCCGGAATCCTGACCTGGGCTCATGGGAGGGCCATCAGAATAACCCTTGAGTCCAGTTTCTTACTCTCAGCCAGGATTTCAGGCGGTTAAACTACATCCTCGGGGTGGCGGAGACTAGCAGTGAACATCGAGTCCCCGAGCGTGGGGGTCGGCAGCCTCCAGGGGGTGTTTGGGGGTATGGGAAGGGTCTCCTATTAATTCAGTATGGGGTTTTTCCTTGGTTATACTTTCTCGCCCCTTCCAATCTCCAGCAAAAGCTGGGAGCCAGGAAGAAAGAATCCATTGAAGAACTTGCGAAGAACTTACGAGAGTTTTGATTCTGAGTGAGGTCACTGCCCTGGGTGCCGGGTGGGCTCAGCGAAAGACTCAGTGGGTGAGCTGGTGCCGTGCCGGCAGAAGGACGAGCGGTGTCACTCCCGTGGGGAAGCCCAGCCCAGCAGGACGGGCCCACCTGGGAGGAAGCACACTTCGCTTCATGAAGCAGCAGCACATATCAGAAGCCACACTTGCTCTTCGGTCACGCACCTCGGGGGACAGGGCGTGTGTCTGCACAGCCCTGTGACGCCACCAACAGAAGCGGCAGTCCAGGGCCCAGTCGCCCCACACTGCAAAGGAGGAGCGGAATCTGGCTCAACATAGCACAAACCCTTAGGAAAATGAAGCTGACACCACTCAAGATGTCCTCCAGTAGCAGCCGCCGCTCGCTCTGGGGAGCGTGGCGGCGTGTACGCCCATCCACGGGTGTGTCTGCAGCTCCTACCCCGCCGTTCGCGCACGTCTCAGCTCGCTGAGAACTCTCACAGGTTGGCGCCTGGATGCCTTACTCTCAGCAGGCAGAGGCTTGCTTGCTCTGTGCAGATTTTAATTTTCTTTTTGGGTCCTAGGCTGGTTAGGACCGCTAACAGCTTCATCCTTTCACCATTAAATAGTGGCCTTTTCGGTATTTTCCCCCTTACCGTTTATAAGTTGCTGAAGCCACAAAGCACAATTTTGGGGATCGTAGAGGGTTGGGATTCCAGAAAGGCATTTATGTGATGGTTCCATTCACCATGGGATTTCCCTACTTGCTGTATTGCTCACCTTCTAATAAAAAGAACCAAATGGAATATGAACTTTGTTGTTACTGCCTCAACTTTCCTGTCCATAGCTTTTGGTACTTCTTACTTGAAGCCTGAACTTAGTCACTGAAGCTTAAATTTTCGGAAATGTCCCAGTCTGAGTGCTGAAGACCATTCTGAAAAAGCTCTCCGTGGACTAACTTTTCCACAAGTTAAGATCTTGTGGAATTATTAATAGAATTCTTTGGCCACTAGGGGTAGTTTCTGTACTGAATAGGGTATCTGAGGACATTTAGGGGTGTGTGTACTCAGTTGGGCCACCAGTTGTTTGCAAGTTACACTGTATACTGTCACTTCCACATATAACGTTGAGGGTTTGCGCAAGTTGAAAATTCTCGCAATTTTAGATAGCCTTGTAATTTGTGTATTTTGCGTTTCCATTGAATTTTCTTAATGTGTTATAAGGCAGGCAGGATAGTAATGAGTTAATAAAGATGGTGCAGTTTAAAAAACAAAGTGCTTACGCCCAACTCAGATTTTCCCAGCCTTCATGCTTTCATCATAACTGGGGGTACCAGGTGTAGAATGGAGGGGAGAGCTAGCTCTAAGGGGCAGTTCTTAATTTATTGTTAAAGTTAGAAAAATACTCCCTAAGGAGTGCCTCATGCAGAGGGATCTGTTAAAGGCCTCAATGCCTCATCCCACCGAATGCAGCACCCTCCGAACACGTCTGTGTTGTTTCACTCTTGTTTTATAGGTGAGGAGGCTACAGGGGTAGGTCTGACGCCCATGCCCGCGTTCTTTACACGAAGAAGAACACCGGATTAAAGGGTCTCATGTATATTGACCCGAAGGTTGGGCGTTTGTTAGCCTTTCCATGTAATTCGAGAAAAGAGAGGAAATCCCAACCCCTTTGCCTTAGGTAAGTTTAGTATTTTCAGGGGGATTTCCAGTATTTGGATGAATTCTCACTTTAAATGTAGAAATAACTTGAGGGTTTTTGCGTAGGTCACCCGGGAATGGGAACTGGTGGCATCCTGTTCTTGGTGACAGTCCTCGAGGCCTACAGACACCCCCTGGTTTTCCCTAGTCCTTTGCTGAGCTGGAAGGCTTTCTCAGCCATGTCCGTGGCCTTGGAAAGGAAGTGGATAGGGATGTGTTTGAATCTGGGCCGATGGTTGCTAGCGCTCTGCGGCCTGGAGACGGCTCCAGGTGCCATTGCTTCCGAATCACCCCAGGAATAATCCCTGGTCTCCAGAGGGGTCTGCTCAGCACGGAGCACTGACCCCGGTCCCTGTGTCCCGCTGGAGGGGTTTTCCCACCTTCAGCTGCCTGCCTTGGGGCAAACAAGTCCAGTCCAGCTCTACCTTCTGCAGTGATGGCAGATGTCCAGCCACGCGGGAGGGAAGGCCTCTCACGGCTGCCCTGGCCTGGGGACAGCGCCCGGGCCTGCTGGGACCCAGACCTGCTTTCTCACCTGTGAGCCCAGCTCCCCGAGGTCAGTATCTCTCAGATGAGCCACAGGGATTGGCTAGCGTCTTTGCCAACCTCTTGCTCTCATTCCTCCTCCGTGTTTGCTTCTTTGACTTCGAGAGGTGTCTGCTCCCTTGCCCTCCCAAACCGAAACTCCACGTGGCATTGTGAAGCGGTGGTTGGAGCCTTTTACCTGACAGCAGCACTTCCACTAAAATACACACATTACTAGGCAGGCTTAGGAGTTAGTATATCCCTGCCCTGAGGAAGGCACTGGCAGTACCTTGCGCGCTCGGTCTCCCACGAGGTGACGGTGTTTATAGGAATAGGGATTTCAGGACTCTGTGCCCAGAATCTTGCCATCGACTAAATGGCTTTGGTTTTAACTTTGTTCCTCAGAAATCAGGTGATGGCTCTTTAGCTTGAGCCAGGCTGCCCCCTGCTGTCCTTTGGGGGTGGTTAGAACCATAGTGTATCAAACGGTTTTTGCTTCCGTTGGTTCTGAAAGGGAGTTCAGGCCTTACAGTCCACTCCTGGCCATGCGGAGACGGGGCTGAAGCAGACGAGGCCAGGAGTTACCCAAGCAGTTCCTAAGTTTGGTTTTCATTTATTTAATTTTTACATTAATAAATTATTTATTTTTTTAAGTTTATTTATTTTTGGCTGCATTGGGTCTTCACTGCTGCACACGGGCTTTCTTTAATTGTGGTGAGCGGGGGCTACTCTTCTCTGCCGTGTGCAGGCTTCTCATTGCAGTGGCTTCTCGTTTCAGAGCACAGGCTCTAGGCGCGTGGGCTTTGGTAGTTGTGGCTCACGGGCTCTAGAGCTCAGGCTCAGTAGTTGTGGCGCACGGGCTTATTTGCTCCGCGGCATGTGGGATCTTCTCAGACCAGGGCTTGAACCCATGTCCTGTGCATTGGCAGGCGGATGCTTAACCACTGTGCCACCAGGGAAGTCCCTCATTTTTGGCTGCATTGGGTCTTCGTTGCGGCGCGCAGGCTTTCTCTAGTTGTGGCGAGCCGGGGCTACTCTTCGTTGCGGTGCGTGGGCTTCTCTTTGTGGCGTCTTCTTTTGTTGTGGAGCACGGGCTGTAGCTGCGCAGGCTTCAGTAGTTGTGGCACACGGGCTCAGTAGTTGCAGCGTGAGGGCTCTAGGGCATGCCTAAGCTTGGTTTTTAAATTATGTGGCCGGGACTTCCCTGGTGGTTCAATGGATAAGACTCTGTGTTCCCAATGCAGGGGGCCTTGGTTCGATCCCTGGTCGGGGAACTAGATCCTGCATGCATGCTGCAACTAAGAGTTCGCATGCCACAGCTAAGAAGTCTGCATGCCACCACTAAAGATCCCGTGTGCTGCCACTAAGACCTGGCGCAGCCTAAATAAATAAATAAATATTAAAAAAAGTTACCTGGCCAAGATAGTTGATAAATTTGCCTGAAAAGGCTCTCCTTGGTTGGGTGGGGAATGGGACGCTGTCCTGGAGAGAGGCTGGCGGTCAGGGTCTGGGCTTGTACTGTTGCTGCAGAAGGATGCAGGGTAGCCAGGGGCCCCAGCATGGAGGGGCTGTTGCCACGAGGTCTCTGTGACACCAAGTGGGGAGCTGGGCTGCAGCAGCCAAGGGGGCGGGAGACGGGCCCGCCGCTGCCTCCTCGCCCACCTGCGCCAGGTGGGCACCTGTGACCTCGCCTGTTGTTCTTGACATCCAAATGGTCATTTCTCCAGGCTCTCCGCCACGAAACAGGATGCTCTGATAGATGAGAGTAGGTGACATGTAACTAGTGCTGACTGCAGGCCACACAGTTTCAGGCTCAGTATATGAGCCTCACGTTCACGCCTCACAATACTCTTCCGATAACTTGGAGCCAGGTTTCAGCTCTGAGCCTGGGTTTCCTGTTCTAGGAGCGAATAGGACCCACGGCAGAGGGTGGTTGTACGGGTTGGATGAGTTGGTGCCTGTTACTTCCACGGTGCGTTCAGCTCTCCAAGCACTGTTCTGCCTCGCAAACTGGCTGCTGAGCGAGCCGGCCTTGGCCCTCACCTTCTCTGAGGCTCCAGTTCAGCTGTCACTGGGCCACTGGTGCCCACCTCACAGGTAGATACGGGGAACGTGACAGCAGTGAGAGTAACGTGTCCTCACGTGGAAGGCGCTTCACGAACGTCATCGTGTGTTTGAAGGAGTTGGCGAGGCTGTTTGCTGGTGGGAAGCTTGCACGTGCGAGTGGGGGGGGCTGGGAGGGGGTCCCCAGAGGCCCAGCGCACATGGTCCTTGCTCGTCATGGGGCTGGGCTGGACCTCCTCCTGGGAGGCCGGTTAAACTCAGAGATCGGAGGCCACCCTAGAGTTTCTGCACTGTTCCGCCTTTAGTGTTGCTCCCACAGTGGGGACTGTGGTCCCTGGGGAGCCGGCTCTACGGGGGAGGAAGTCCCGGCACCGAGACCCTGAGGGAGGGGTACCCAGATGTGTCTCCCTTCCCACTGGAGTCCGCTTTGCAAATTGCAGTGTTCCCCAAAGTTCCAACCCCAGGGACAGGTACCCAGATGTGTCTCCCTTTCCACTGGAGTCTGCTTTGCAAATGGCAGTGTTCCCCAAAGTTCCAACCCCAGGGACACAGTCAGGTAGTCTCTCTTGTAGATCAGTGGCCAGAAAAAGGCCAGCCTGGGACCTGGACCTCCTGGGGGCCTGGCGCTCTCAGGAGCCCCCTGACCACGCCACCGTGAAGACCCCTCTTTTTCCTGGGACCCCTCGGCTTGGGTGCAGCTGTCCCTGCCACCTCCCCTGACTTCGCATC
Source organism: Stenella coeruleoalba (assembly GCF_951394435.1). Lineage (NCBI taxonomy): Eukaryota > Metazoa > Chordata > Mammalia > Artiodactyla > Delphinidae > Stenella > Stenella coeruleoalba. The sequence continues at coordinate 100,397,681 of NC_137157.1, forward strand.
CTCTTCCGAGGCAGCAGCTGTATAGCTTATCCTACTGGCTTTTTCTTAGAAGGATGTGAACACTAGGGCTTTGGAAAGATGTTTTTAATAGCAACAGTTTGTGGACATCATGCGTGGCCATGTTCATGTAAAGGACCCTGCCTTTTCTCTGTCTCTCTCTCTCTCCTGTCTCTCTGTCTCTCTCTCACGCACACGCACATACACACACACACACGCACGCACACGCGCGCACACACACACACACACACACACATTTTTTGAGCTGCATCTGGGAGGCTGAGCTGGTCCCCCATCAGGCATCTCACCCTAGGGCAGATGTGTTTCCCGTGGGGCCCGTTCCTGCCCTCCTCTCCTTTCTGCTGTTGGCCTCATTCCTCTCCTCTTTCTCAGTACGTTTAAGTCCTTGGATTCTACTGAAGACCAACCAGATTCATTAGGAAGAGCTGCCCCTTTCTTTGGCTGGGTCTGGACTTCTGGGGAATAGACGGAACAAAACTCTTTTGTCTTGGTCCAAATTGAGTTCACGCTGGACTCCAAAGAGAAGGTAGGAGGGCAGGGAGGCTGCCCATTGAGACGCGGGGTGGACGGTACCAGGCACCCGGAAGATCTCTGGGAGTGATTTCTGGTTCCGTCCAGCAATCTCGGGGGCAGGGGACCATCAGCCCAAGACTGGATGAGCATGGACCTGGGTGAGAACCTAAGTGTAGAGCGCTGGACCCCACTTCAGCTGCTGACTCTTGACAATGTCTCTGGAAGGGTCACCTTGTCAAAACCGGCCGGCCGGAGCAGGTGTCACCGCAGCAGCTGGGGCAGCAGTACCCAGGCACCCAGAGGCAGCAGGAACAGGGGCAGTGAGGCTGAGGTGTCCGAGGTGCCGCCACAGTCCTGGGCATTCTCCTGTGAACCAGAGCATTCACGATGGGGTGACCGCCCCAGGCAGAGGTGGCCGGGGGTCTGGAGAGGGATCGCTGGGGCCAACTAATAGGGGCCAAGGGGCTGGGGAGAGAGGGAAGTTCCAGCAGGCGGAGGGAATACTGCCCCCTTTCTTAGACCCCTGCCTTCTAGGGGAGGGCAGAGGCTGCTCACTCAGCCCCAGAGCTGGACTCGAGCCTTCTCGCTGGCCCCAGCCTTGGAGGGGCTGTGGGCTCATCCTCTTAGAAGGGCTTCAGAGAAGCCCTGGACTCTGGGAGCACCTTGGGTGTGGAGGCAGCCATGTCCAGCAGGGACGGCCCCATGTACAAGGAGCCCAGCTACGTGGTGGGTGCACAGGGCCCGTCACCAGCGGTATTACGTGCCTAACGGTTTCCTCCTACTTGCTTGGACCACGTGGAGCTGAGTGCAGTGAGGGCCGTACGGAGAGGCTGTGTTATGACGCACTGAGGGCCCCGACCCTGGGAGGTGCGGCTCTCCTTGTAAAACACCCCGGGTCCCTCCCGCTGACTTAGTATCAGAATGACACGGGGCCCAGCGTGAATGCACACGTGTGGGTGCCCTCACAGCTGCATCCACGTGTCCAGACGCGCTCACATCTGAAGGGCACAAGCTCAGGGCTGAGGGTTTGGGGGTGGAGCCCCCCCCCCCCCCGCCCCTACCTCTGGATGGAAGGCGTGGCAGGCATCCGGTCGCCGGCGGAGCTTCCGGGAGCGCATCTTGTCACACTTGACCGTGGCGTTATGTGCAGAACTCCCTGTTAAGGTGAACACACCTGCCGACGGAGCTGGTACTGGAGACTCTGGGGGCCGAGCTCTGGAAGAACTGACCTCTGGTGGGACCAGCTGCCTTGGAAGTGGCTTCCGGGGTCAGAAGCAGCACCGGGGCCCCGGGGAGGGGGGAGGACAGGTAGCGATGCTCTTGGGGGAGGGGTGGTGTTGGTGGCAAAAGGGAGGCTGGCCTCTGCCTCTCAAAATCTGAGCCCCTCAGTGTCATGTCCTACCCGCCACCCCTCCCTCGCCCGTACATGCTGGAGGGTCGGGAGGATATATTTGACCTCCGTAGGCTCCTGCAGGACTGGCGGGAAGACGCTGCAGTCACAGGCGGGGTCCGTCACCAGGAGGAGAAGGTTGCTGGAGGGAATCTGTTGCATCACGAACGTCCTGCGGCAGAGAGGTGGCTTGTGGAGGTTCCTGCGGCAGCTGGGCCCTGGGCTTGTAGGGGAGGCTCTTTTGGAGGCGGGTGTGAGGAGGGGCCGGGTCAGCCCGGGGGGGCGGGGGGCAGCCCGGGAACCGTCCCAGCAACCGATGGGCTGCATGGCTTATTTTCCCCACGAGCCTTTGCAGCTGCTCTGCTCCTTTCCTAGCAGATTGGAAGTGAGGAAGCCCAAACATCTGCGGGGGAGGGGACAGGAGCTGCTGTTGACACACATGGGGACAGCAAGTCAGGACTGTCCCAAGCAAACAGGGCTGCGCGGCCGCCCCTGCTCCGGGCGGGGATGCAGTGCTCGCGCCGGGCCGTGAGGTGGTCCCACAGTCCCACACGCCGCCTGGAGGGCAGGGAGCGCAGGTGCAAGCCAGTCGTGGTCCCTCGCTCGGCCAGTGCGTTGGCGACAGCCACCGCTCGGCCTCTGCTATGGGGTGGAGGACTTCCTACATGCACGTGCACACACTCACACGTGGACACGCACATGCATACATACACATGTGCACACAGGCACACGTATATATTTAACCTTCACCGCGCCGTATGAGGTTGGTATTATCCGTGTTTTGCAGGTGGGAAAACTGAAGCCAGAAGCGGGTTAAGTAACGCGCCCGAGGCCACACAGCCCCTCTTAAATCAAGGTCGTCTGCTCTGAGGACTTGGCTTTACCCACACTGCTCGTGTGTCCGCACTGCCAGCCTCTGAGATAAGTGTACAAATAACAATATTCCCGAGAAACTGGCTGCGGTGATGGTAGAATCCCTCCCTCCAGCACAGCCTAGGGGAGACCATAGCCTCGGGGTCAGGACAGAACCTCCTGGGGGGGGGGCGGCCCGGGGTCCAGGTGAGAGTCAGCGGGCCAGCACTTTCAGCCAGGCCTCCCTTCCTCCCTGGTCAGGGCCTGGCGGAGCTGGGGGACCAGCGACCTCCCCTCGGGAGTGGGACCCAGGGATGGAAGTGCCAGGTGCCCCAGCCACTCCCAGGAGCATCCCGGGGCCTCTCAGTCCTCTGTGTGGACGGACGTCTAAGGGAGAGCTGGCGCCCCTTCCTCGAGCCTGCCCTGGCCTCGGGCCGCCTCTCCGTCCCCGGCCAGCCCCGCACTTGGTGCCCTGGGCGCGCGGCCTGTGGTCTCTGCTCTGAGCCCCGCCCGCGGGTATCCCTCCCCCGTCCCGCTCAGCCCCTCTCACTTCTGGCAGCCCCCGCACTCCACGATGCCGTTGGCCCCCCGGATGGCCGTCTCGTGCACGAACGCGGGGTAGGTGGTGTCGCAGGGCTGCAGCACGTCCTGCTTCTTGTGCTTGTGGGCTGCGGGGACACGGAGAGGGCGTGGATTCAGGGGTGCCTCGGCCACAGCTGCGGGGATGGGCTTTGACGCCCCGGGCAGTGCGGTCACCGCGCCAGGAGTGAGACACCCGTCCACTGGCAGGTGGCTCCCGGCCAGGACTTGGGGCCGGGGAGGGGAGTGGCTGCGTGTGGGTGACGCGCTTGGGGACCCTTGGGGATACCCGTCTCTCTCCTCACCATCAGCAGTGACGTCCAGGGGCTGAGAGGAGGGCAGGGGCTGGGGGGGGCCCTGGGAGACGGCAGCCCTTCGTCCTCTCCCCCCTCCCTCCGTGCAGGGGGGAAGCTCCTGGACAAGCCCTGGGTCTGCCCCCGCCCCCTGCCCCCGTGGCTACTTGGAGAGCCAGGCGGGGGCCCTGCGCCCAGCTTCCTGGGCTCCTCAGTGGGGCCTGTGTGGTCCCTCGAGTCGGCCCAGAAAGGACTCAGCTAACCCAGGGCAAAGGCCTGGCAGCCGCCCCGGACGGCCCACGCCCACCCCTGGGGGAGCCCACGTCCACCCCTGGGGGAGCCCACGTCCACCCCTGGGGGAGCAGACCCCACTCGCCCGCGAGGGGCCACGGCCTCGGGACCACGCAGATTTCCTCCTGGCGCTGTAAGCGCTCTCAGACCAGGAGAGGGCTGGGGTGCTGCATTTCCCTGGGGCAGGGCTGCGCTTGCGTGGGATGAGCTCTGGGCTACACCCACACCCCGAAGGAGCAGGGCTGTAAGTTGGGAGGGGCCTTTGGAGTCAGGGGGTCCAGATGGAGGGAGCTTCCCGGGACAGCGCCCAGCCCAGCACCCAGCTCCTTGGCCGCCCTACTTACAGTGATGGAAGACGGCCTTGGCTGCCCAGGACCCGTGCACGGCGTGGGGTGGTGATGATATCAAACAGGTGGTGATGTCACATGTGGGCGTGATGTCACACGGGATGAATGACATCACATGGGATGGATGATGTCACACGAGGTGGATGATGTCACACGGGGTGAATGACGTCACATGGGATGGATGATGTCACGTGGATTGGTGGTACCCGGGATGGTGTGACGTCACACAGGGGTGAGGGAAGGTGATGAGAGAAGCCGACAGGACAGATGTGAGCGGTGGACTCCGGAGCCCCCGCCCCTCCCCCTGAGGTGACGGTTTCCAGGTGGAGGCTGGAACAACACTCACCCTCGGCCCCGCTGTCCCCACGCCAGGAGCCCCAGGCGCTCCACTCCAGCAGGAGCCTGTCAGGCACAAGTGAATCTTGGAGACCTGCTTGCCCTCTCCAGTGGGGCCCCAAGCTGTCTGCCTCTCGCCCCCAGGACACCCTTGTCCCTGCTGAGGGCTCCTGGTGGCAGCGGCATGTAGGAGGGGCGTCCCATACAGGCCTGGCCGGTTCCACCTGGGGACCTCACCCTCCTCCTTTGGGGTCGTGGGGACCTCGGCAGCTCCCCTCAAAGGGCTCCCTCATAAACCACCCCTGCACAAAGCCCCCCCGCCCCTCACTCACAGCAAGAGCTCGTTCACCAGCCACCTGGTAGCAGTCAGGAGGGCAGCGATGGGCTGGGAGGAGAGGGAACACACCGTGAGCCCCAGGGCCCCCTCGCTCTGCACCATCAGAGACCACACCCCGGGGTCTCCCCCGCCCCTTCCCGGCAGCGGGAGCAGCGGGAAGCTGCGGTTTCTGGGGAATTCCTACTGTAGGGCGGACGATGCCTGTCATCACACTGGGTGGCATCTCTGGGGTCCCTGATGATGTGTGGACGGCACTGGGGGTGAAGGTGGGGAACCAGTCAAGAAAGGGGCTGCAGCCTGTTCCTCTGCCAGAGCAATTGCCCTGAGGCCGCCCAGATAAGACCCTGGTGCGGGGGAGCGGGCTGCATGCGGGGAGCGCTGGGAGAGGACTGAGTGGCCCTGGGGCCCTGGAGAGAAAGGGACAGGCTGGCGTCCGGCGGAGGCGGGGTCTGGGGTGGCACTCACGCTGACCAGGGGCTGGGAGGCGCTGTGGTGGTGGGTCTGAGGTTTGCACATGGCCTGGTAGTCGTACATGGTCACTCTGAAACCAGAAGCAGGGCATGGCAGTCCGGACCCCATCCCCCGCCCCGCCCCCACCCTGGGGGAGTTTGCAGCCAGGTTTTTGGACACCTGGATCCAGGAGGGTGCGTGATCAGCAGGTCAGAAAACGACATTTCTGTTCTTGTCTTTGTGCTTCAAAGACAACGAACGGCAAATCTGGTTTTCCTGCTAAGGGTCACATGACCTCAGCCCCTCTCCCCCCTCCCCGTCCTCCCCCCTCCCCCGCCCCCATCAAGTTCCAGGCTTCAGAAAGGCTGCTTCTGGAGCCCTGTGGGGCTCACTGTGGGTTCTGAGGTCGGGCTCTGAAGTCTGTCTGGTCCATTTAGCATCCAACCCCCCCTCCTCAGTGTGTATTCCGGGGGGGTGTGTGACGCCTGCCCTACTTACCGGCTGAACACCCCCATGCTGAGCAGCTGGGTCATGAGGGCGCCGTCCACCTCCCCCAGGAATCGTCCCATCTGTGAGGGCGAGGAGGGGGGAAAGCAGGATGAGGACATTGCTCTGAGTGCCAGACTTCACCTGTGTTTGGGTTTCCTCTCCAGACGCCCTTGAATCGTGGCCCATCTGACTCCACTCCACCCGCCCTCTCCTGGGACAGCTCCAGCCACGCCTCTCAGTGCTTTTAAATTCTAAGTTGGTGTGAAATCAATCTAGGCGTTGCAATCAGATTTGTTTTTAAAAGGTGCAGAATTCTTTGAACACTTCTGGGTGAATCGCGTGCAGGAAGGTGAAGCTTGATTTGTCGTGTGTGTTTTATGCACGTGCATGTGTGTGTGTCTGTGCTACCAGACAGCGAGATCCTGGCGGGCGGATCCCCAGAGGCCATGGTGATTGTTTGCGCATTTGCTGAAGGGCAGAGTGAGGGAAGCGACCAGGGCGAGGCTGAGTGATCTGAGCCTCCTGATCGGGGTGGAACCGAGGCTCCTGGGGAGGCTGGCTCCCTCCCCACGAGCCTGTCCCCCGAGTCTGTCCTGACTCCAGGCTTATTCACCGATATCCCCGCTGTCCAGACCCCTGATTCTGGAAGGGGAGTTTCCTGAGAGTAAGACAAGCTCCTGGACACTGGAGAAAGGTGCCCCCCGTTCAACGTGACCTCCAGGACAGGCTGCCCTGGCAGAGAGCACCCGCCTCTTCTCCGGGAGGGCAGCCCCCACTGGCACCATGGAAGCAACAGGCCTCCCTCCCTGGGCCCCGGGACGGACCTGGCAGAACAGGGAGTGTCACCTGGGCCTTCCGGCACGTGAGCCCAGGTGGCAAGGTGCGTCCAGACCACTGGCAGAGGCCCGGGCAGTGGTCCTTGGACCTCATTACATTCGGGGGGGTGGGGGGAGCTTGCAGTGCAGGTGGTCGCCCACTCCCAGTTTCTGGTTCACTCGGTCTGGGGCGGGGCCTGAGAACTTGCATTTCTATCAATTCCCCAGAGGCTACTGGTCCCCCTACCGCACTCTGAGGCCCAGGGAGGAAAGGGGGAGGGGCAAACGAAGGGGGAGGGGCCAGGTCACGGGCCCTTGAGGCTCTTGGGTGTGTCTGGGGAGGGGGTAGGGGGTCTGTGGTGGGAGAGCCTGGACGGGTCACAGTCGCCCAGCCTCCTGGGCCTCAGGGCTCTGTACCCTTCCCCTGCGTGTAGGCTGGACCCAGTGACCTGCTTCTAGTGAACAGAACACGGTCCAAGTGGCGCTGTCCCTTCTGAGATCCGGTCCCAGGGCACCGCGGCCTCATGCCGCTGACATTCACTGGCTCTCCGCGGCCCAGGAGGCCCCCGGGGCAGCGGGATCTGGCCCTTCGCAGGTCAGGCCCCGCTGATGCCTCATGGAGACCCCGAGCCTGGCCCGCCCGCCGAGCACACCAGCTCCTCACCACAGAGGCTGGGAGATCGTGGGTCTTGGGGTGTAAGCCCTCCAGCTGGGGGTGACTTGTTACAGAGCAACAGGTAAGTGCGGCAGGGCTGTGGAGTGAAGGAGTTTAAAAAAAGCAGAAATGGCTGGATGGCTGGACAGTCAGCGCCCGGCTTCCAGCTCCGTGCTCCGCGGACCTTCAGGCCAGGCCTCACTCTAGTCTCCAGTGTCCACCGAGCACAGGCGTCGTGACTTCTGACACAGGGCTGCCCGCACATGCCGTTACCCCCTCCAGCCATCTCAGAGCCTCACAGCCCAGTCTGGGGTCAGAGCCGTCCAGGGGGAGGAGACCGCCACCCGCAGAGCCCCCAGAGCCCCGGCACCAGCCCCGGAGACTGACGCAGGCCAGGCCTTCTGGGTCCTAATGACCTGGGGCAGGGGCTCGGCGGGAGGATGACCCCTGGCAGACCGGATGCCACACCCGCCAGCCCAGCGAGGATGCCAGCCCCGCCCTACAAATTCTCGGTCCCATCAAAGCCACTGCTCCCGCAGCCTGCTCCCCCTCCCGGGAGGGCTCTTCTAGAACCTCCCCCCCCCCCGTTGCGGCTCTACGTGTATCTCTAGGTTCAAAGTTTGCCTCTTCTGCAGCCATGAGCCTTTGGGTTAATAACCTAAACTGGCAGAGCCTCAGTTTGTCCCTCGGGTATAAAATGAGCCTAATAATGTCACCAGAGATGATGGAGGGACGTCCCACCCCTGATGGGGCCTGGTTGGGGGGGAGGGGGCTGTGTGGAAGCCCCTGGAAGGTCCCAACCCTGTGACGAAAATTAGATTTCACTGACGTCCTCTGTTTTACAAAGGATGTGAGGTGCCTTTTGAAACTACACACGGGGTGATAAGATAACGTAATGGCTGAGGACATAAGGGTAAATACTTAGAGAAATATAAGTCTGAGTGACTTTGCTGTCATAGATCGGCTCGCTCCCCACGGCTCTGCGGCACCCGGGCACCCAGACCTGAGAAATCACGCAGCCCCCGCCCTTATTCCAAGAGGGGGAGATGGGCCCAGGCCACCCAACCACACGTCTGATTAGTGGCAAAGCTCCCGCTGGACCACACCCCGTGTCCCTTAGGCTGGAGGCCCCTTGATGCTCCCGGCTCATTTCAAGGCATCGCTTTAGGTGAATGTGTTCAGCATTGGTTCAGGTGTAATTTCTGGCTAAATAAATAACTTGGGGCTCAGCAAATACAAGGTTGTGGCTGTACCTTCTCCTCGGCCGGTCTGGGCACGTGGGGTTCCTGGGTGCGCAGCCGTGCCGTGTGATGGGGAGTGCCACCGTTCACTCCCTTCGCAGCAAAGCCAGGTTGGAGGGTTAGGACAGAATTTCCCACAAGGGAGGTCCAGACGGGAAGCGGGAAGGCCTGGACCCGGCCCCAAGGAGATGGAAGGGTGGGTGCTGTGGCCTGTGTGTCCCCCAGATTCACATGCTGAAACGCCCCCCAGGGCAGAGCCCTCACAGTGGGGTTGGTGCCCTTAGAAAAGAGACCCCAGAGGCCTCCCTGTCCCTCGCGCCAGGAGGGGGCACAGTGAGAGCCCTGCAACCTGGACGGGGCCTACCCCGGCCCCTGGCACCCTGGTCTCGCATCTCCCACCCCAGAACTGTGGTTTGTAAGCTGCCCAGTCTGTGGGTTTTGTTACAGCCGCCTGAACGGACTGATGGGAGAGGGGAGAGGCGGAGGGGGTAGGGGGTGGGCAGTAGGAGCGGGTGTAGGACTCTGGGGGAGGCCCCCAGGGCAAGGCTGCAGACAGAAAAGCTGGGGCCTCATCATGTGGACAGCTCCCTGCCAGCAATCGTGGGAGAAGACCCAAGACGTAAGGTTTCCTCTGGGCGTGTGAGTTGAGAAGTCTGGATCTGGGGGTCTTGCGGTGCTGGCTGTGGTTCTAGGAAGAGACTCCGTTTTCATCAGACCTTTTCCTCTAGTTGGCCCTGGGCTTTCTCTGACCATCGAGGCCGCTGGGCCTCCCGAGTGCCTTACCTCCTGGGGCCTCTCCGAGATCAGGATGAATCCGTTGTTGTCTATGACGAAGCAGTCCAGGCCCTGGGAAGAGACCCAGAAGGAGGTCAAGGCCAGGCCCTGCCACTGAGCCCCGGCCCCTGCCTGCCCGACCGTGTAGGGAGGCCCTCTGTGTGGAGCCCGGGCTGCAGGGAAGGAGGGGCTGGCCCATCGGGAGGACGCGGGCTGGGGGCTGCTTCCCCCTCCCACCGTATTCCCCCCGTGGGGAGCTCACACTGTCCTGGCAGCTCTCCGGGCACGGACCCTCCGCAGCGCCGCACTGGAGGGAAGAGGGGAACCATGAGCTGTGCACCTGTGTGTGTGGTGTGTGCGTGTGTGTGATGCATCTGTGTGGGGATGGAGTCCACGGCACACCTGTGATGTGTGTGCAGGGGTGTGCCCCATACCCGTTTGGTGAATGCGGTGTGTACTCAAGGGGTGTGTGCACGGTGTGACGTGTGTGTGTGCTTGTGCGGTGCGCCCGTGGCGCGTGCCTTGCGTGTACGCGCGGGGAGTGTGTGCAGGGGGTCCGGGCGCTGAGATGCAGGCAGGGCCTTGCTCGTGGCAGCAGCCAGGTGCACAGGTCGGGAGTCCTCACCCTGAGCGTCCAGCCCCCCCCCCCGACCCCTGGCACCCACCTGCCGGGTGGCCGCCCAGAACGTACGCCGCAGGAACTCCATCCTCATCTGCACGCCCACGGCTGCCAGGAGCGGGCCAGGCCAGGCCATGGGGGTGTTTGGGGACGGGGTGGGGGGGTGGAGAGAGAAGACGTCAGATCTGAGTCAGAGGGAGAAGGCCCATGAGCGGGGGAGGGGGGCCACTAGCAGCCTGCAGACTAGCTTCCTGGTGGGGGCAGCGGCGGCTCCGGACCTGCATCCCTGGAGCTCGAGGCAGGCGCCCTGGGAAGGCCGCTCTCCCCTTTCCCACAGAGAGCGAGGCTGGATTTCAGGGCCTCCGTGGGTAGTTACAGCCCCTCCCCCCCGCTCCGCTCCGGCCCCCCAGCCCCATCTGTAAGAGGGCTCCTTCCTCGCAAGTTGGGCCCGTGTCGCCCAGGCCTGCAGGAGGCTCCCAGCCCCAGAAAACCAGGCTTTGATGCCGCTGCTCACAAGGGCCGCCACGCCGCTCTGGTCCCCAAACGCTTGGAGAACGCAAGCCAGTGCCCAGATGCCAAGAGGAATCTGGGGCCAGAGAATAGAAAGAAAGGCGGGTTATAGTGAAAGGAAAGGAATAAAGAAATGAGGCCGGCCTCCTACCGTCAGAGACAAGAATATAGAAAGTGTGCTGAGTGCCAGGCCCGCTGTGTCCTGAGGTCGTGTCCACACAGCAGGCCGGCTCTGCTATCGCTGGGGCTTCACGGCCGGGGAAGCCTCGCCCAAGCCGCCTGCCCTGAACACAGGAGCAGGACCCACGCACCGCTGTCTGTCAGGCACCTCGCCTCTCCTCTGGCCTGACTTGAGCCGCCATCAGGAGGGGGCTGACAGGCCTGGGCAAGCTCCCCGCTCAGGGCCCGTGATGCGGGGATGGGTCGGGGTTCCAGCCACGAGGCCGCGTTCCCGAGACGTTCTGCAGTCACCCCAGTGACGGCTCATTGGCGAGACTTTGCATCATATTCGGGGGCTTCTTTGTTGCTGCAAGGTCCGGGGGGCCGGAAGGGGACTGGTAGGCCCACATCTCGGTTCACGACAAAGAGGACAGACCCAGGTGCAGCACCTGAGCGGCAGGTGAGGCGTGCTCCCCTCCCCCCATTTCTCTCTAAGGCTTGGGGAGGCCCCTCGGCCCCTCCCCTCATTCTTCCTGTTAGGACCACCCTTGATGTTCACTTTAGACAGATTTCTCTCACCTGTGGAAAAAGGCTGCATGAAAGAGAGGAACCTCCTAACAGTTGTCAGAGGGGAGTCACACGAAAGCTTAGGATGTTCCAACCTTTGGGATTTAGGGACGCTTATTTACCGTGACCTTGGCCTCTGGGTCAAAGCTCTCAGACTCTCTCGAGCGAGACTCAGCCTCTCGATGTCTCGCCGCCAAGTCTCCCGGAGTCCCGGCATCTCTGAGCTGGGAGAAATTCTGTGATTCCTCCACAGGGAGTCTTGAGAGAGCGGGGTCGGTGCCCGTCTAATGAAGCAGTATTTTGAGGCTTGTGGGTAGAGATGGGAGGAGTGAGACCTCAAGCCTGTTCTCCGGAGCCAGGCTCCGTCTCAGTGGAACCACGGGCTCCTCCAAGGCAAGCCGCGCTCCTAGGATTTAGGACTTGCAACTGCCTGCTGCCGGCCCCCTTGGGTCACCAGTAGGCACCTCAAACTTCACAACTTCAAAACCTAACTGGCTTTTCCTCCCCAAACCTCCCCACGTGGGGACACACCTTCTACCGAATTGTTACCATTTTCCCGTGTCCCACCCAAGTGCTGCCGCCCTTGTCCAGAACCTCAAGCATCTGCCCACTCTCTCCACCGCTACTGCTACCCCCAGAGCCACTTGGATTAACGCCACAGAGCCCTGAGCGGGTCGCTCCCCACAGAACCGCGAGAGGGACCTTCCTGAAGATCAAATCACGTCTCTCTCTTGCTAAAAACCTTCCAAGGCCTTCCCGCTGCCCTTAGAACAAAGGTGAAATTCCTTTGTAATTTGGTGTCCAAGGCCCCACCGCCGACCTCTGACTTCAGCCCAAATCCTTCTCCCTCAAACAGGCCAAGCCTCTTCCCACCCCGGGGCATTTGCACCAGCTGCTTTCTCCCTCTGGGAATGCTCTTCCCTAGAACTTCAGGACGAGGCTCCTTCTCACGGTCGGATCTCAGCCCAAACAGCGTCTCCTGGGGCGGCGTCCTGACTTCCCAGATACCGCAGTTCTCCCTGCCGCCGGTGCTCACCCTCTGTCTCATCACTCTTTTTGTTTTCTAAGATGCATGACTTATTTACTTTATTCTCATTTATAGTCTGTCTTGCCCCGTTAGCATGGGGGCTAACAGCAGGCGGGAGGGTGGGGGGTTGAGTTCCGATACCTGCACCTAGGAGAGCACCTAGGAGAGCACCTAGGAGAGCACCTAGCACTCATCGGGGCTCAATAAATATTTTTCGAGCTAAATAAGTAAGTGCTTGTGAATTCCACTGAGTCAGCCACTTGGCTGGGAAGCCAGTTCTGCAAGCCTTCCCCTTACCTCCGGTGTGGGCACCTTGCTGAACTCCTTCATCCACGTGGAGCCCCGCCCTTCTGTAGATGCGGGACGGAATGCTAGCGATCTAGCCGGGCTCTGGTGCCCTCGAGGACCCAGGAGGGAACCCGCAAAGAGACGGGGAATTCAGGCGAGACACAAGAACCTCCTCCAGGGAGAACTGTTAGCCACGCTCTGCCACGCCTGACGGCTTTACCTCGGGACTCGAATTGTTTCACATCCTTCTGTTCGACGCCTGCCTCACAACCCAAACTGTGCTTTTCCACCCCAGACACCACGAGAGCCCAGCCTTCTCCTGAGAGAATCCAGGGCGGCCCTCGGCCCCCGTTCCCTCGCTCCAGTGGACCCCGGGCTGGCCACCCTGCCCCCAGCACCTCCTGGAAGCCTGCTGTGTGCAGCAGAGAATAGCCCTTGGTGCTGGACTTTGCAGGCAGGGCAGAGCGCATGGTGAAGAGAGAGCCAGGCCCGGCCGAGGGCAGGCAAGGCCTCCATCCTTCCAGGCTGCTTCCCCCTCGGGGCCTGTGCTTGGCGGGTCCTTGTGTTAGAGCCCGGCCTCGGTCCCCAGGGGGACCTACCACAGTCGGATGGAGGAGGAGCGATGGGACCCCCTTCCTCCTGCCCCAGCCCGGCCTGTCCCCCTTCGGGGCCGGGTCCCGCCTTCCCTCTGCCTGCCTTCCTGCAAAGCAGCTTTTCTCTAGGACCCGCGCTCAGCTGGCAGACAAAGAGCCTCAGTGAGGCCACAGGCGGCAGGCGGCGTATGGAGATGCACCTCTTTGCTCTGCGTCCTGGCTGTCACCTGCGTGCCGCTTTGTCATCACAGACGGCGAAACAAAACAGCTGTGCTGCACACACAGAAACCCTCCCTGGGGGGGAGCATGCCCCGGGGGGGCAGAAACTCCATCGTGCCCCGCACCCTCCCATCCACTTTGTCCTCGAAACCCAGCTGCAGACTGTGCTGACCTGTACGAGGGCTGCGGGGTCAGCGGGGGCCCATCTTTTAGGTACCAGCTGGGGAGCTGATGCCCAGGGACCCCAGAGACCTGGTCATCCCTCCTGGTCACTGCAGGGCAGCCCCGGGCTGTGGAGCTAACAGGCAGCGGATGGCGGGTCAGCGTGCAACACAGTCTAGCCTCTGGGCCCCTGCCACCCGGCTGGGCTCTTCCTTCCGGCTCATTCCTCACCAGCCTGGCGAGGTGGACCCCTCTTCCGGGACAGCCCCCGGTGTAGGAAAGGGGGTGAACCACCCATAGAAAGCTGCCACGCGTCCTCTGTGATATGGGTCAGAGAAGAAGGTCCCGCAGGCACTAGCCTGGGACGGTGCACCAGGACGTGAGCTCTGGTTGAGTTTTCAAGGAGCGGGATGTACCCCGTGGGTGAGGAGAGGGTCCCAGACTCCAGGAAGGACACACACTCTGCTGCAGCTGGGGGACAGGAAGCGTGTTTGGGGGCAGGTGAGGTGCATGTGACATGGGCGTGGGGTGGGAGACGGGATCCCTGCTGTGTCGGACGGCGGAGCAGACAGAAGAGGGTGTGGGAGCATCCTGAGTCAGGGGGGTCTCTCAACCTGCACCCAGGGCTGACAGTGGATCCCCCAGAAAGCAGGCGAAATGGAAGAGGGATGCCAGAAACATGCCACGTGTCCGGCTGTCAGGCAGGTTTCAAGAGATGCCAGGAAGGTCACCTCGGGTCCAGCTCTGGCCGCCACTCCTCCCCTGACTCGGTGCCTGGCTTTCTTTCCTTTGGATCAACGCTTGCCTTCCCTTGGAATATCAGTTTCTCCCACTCCTTTGTCCTGATTGGCTGGTAAAGACGTCTCTGAGTTCTTGATACCAGTCTCTTCCCATCCAGCCCAGAGCCAGGAGCAGAAGCCCAGGCCGGGGAGGCGGGGCTGGGTTTGGCCCCTCCTCAGGGCTCACCCCAGGGTGCCCCAGGCAACCTGACCCCAGGCCCCCGGCCCAGCCTGCCTGCATTTCCCTCCCCAGATAGCCCCGGTCAGGGGTCACGAGGCTCAGTGACCTCTGCGTGACCGTGTGCCCCTGGCTGTGTGGCCTGGGGCCCCTTTCCGAAGGACCACCAGGCAGATGGGCCCCCGTGCACCCCTCCAGGTACCCCCTCTGGAATAAGCCACCCCTTGACAGAGACCCAGATCAGCTTTCCCTTCCTACAGGCAGGGTGGGAGATACTGCCCCCACCTCCGAACAGGATGCAGACCCAGCTTCCCGGAGCCTTTGTCCCCTGGGTCCTGCCCCTGTGTCCCCAAAGGCAAGGGGAGAGGGGATAAAGCCAGAGGGGGCGGCAGCCAGGGCAGGGAGAGCCTGCGGGGGTGGGGAGAGAAGATAGAGGACCTGGTAAACAGTCCTCCTCCCGCTGGAGTTCATGGCAGCGTCTCCCCCTGAAAAGGGAGCGTTTCAAGGGTGAGCGCCTCCGGTGTGTGTGCGCCCGTGTGCCCGCCTTCCGTGCGCCCGCCTTCCCGTGTGCGCGCCTGTCGCTGTCATCACGGACATTCCCCCGCTGTCACTCCGCTGCTCTCTGCTCCGCACGCACGCTCCCCTCCCCGCCTGCCCCTCTCCGCGGCTCCCGAGACCCGGCCACCCGCCCGCCGTGGGAGACGGCCTCAGGCGTTCCTTCCTCCCGCCGGGGCTCTGCGTGCCAGGTCCTGCTGGGGGATCAGGCTGGTGCCGCTGCGCTTGCTGTCTCCTTTCTCCAGGAACCCCAGGAGGGGCTCACTGGACGGCTCAGACCACTTGATTCAGGGCACTCGCTGGGGTGCGGAAGGTGAGTGCCGAGCGCTGGGCAGGGGCGCGGGGGGCGGGTGCAGGGGCCAGGCTTGGGGCCGAGCCCATCTCCGCTGGGTTCCTTGCCTGCATGGGCAGCTGCTTTGCCTCCTGCCTGGGGGCAGTGGCTGGGGCTGGGGCGGTGCTCAGGACCGGACCCCTGGGCAGCCAAAGGACACAGGGAACTCTGACCTCCCAGCGTTGGGGACAGGAGCTGGGATTCTGCTGGGGAAGGAGGGGAGGAGGCATTGCCAGTGCCGGATGACAGGCCCGGTGGCATAGAAACCGGTCCCTGCAGCATGGGGGGCGCCAGCCAGGAGCCCTGTGCCGCCTCTATGCCCGGCTCGGCAGGCAGCCCCAGGGACTTGGGTGCCAGGGGAAAGGGGGTGCTGGTGACAGGGCCGGCACACAGGACGTCTGTGGGGTGGCAGGCTGGAGGGCTGGCGCCGAGGCGTGGGCAGGGACCAGGGGTGCTGACCGGCCTCTACAGGATGCCCTCAGCGAGGCGCGCTGGCCTCTAGCAGGCTGTCCTTGGACAGGGGTGCAGAGGGTCCCCCCAGCTGGACCTGAGTCCCCGGCTCGTATGGGGGGCGTGGCCGGGAGTGGATGCGGGAGAGGAGCCTCGGAGCCCTTCCTCCGGCCCTTCCTCGAGGCTCCAGCTCTGCTCCCAGCCCACCTGGGCCCTGTTGGGGCTGGGGTCCCCCAGCTGCACACCCTCTCTACCTACGAAAGAGCTCAGGAAGCCTTGGGGGGCGGGGTGGGCTCAGCTTAGGGGTGGCTGTTATACGGCCGGGGCAGGACGGAGGCCGTCTGACCGGGAGTCCCAACCTCCCCGCTCACTCTCAGGGCCCTTTATCCTCTCCCTGAGCTGCTGTCTGCCTGTCTGGGGTGGCTGGTGGGGACACTGGCACCTGGCTCTCGGGCCTGGCTCAGACCGACACCCAGCAGCTTAGCTAACTACAGGGCCGGGGGGCGGGCTGAGCGTGTGGAGATGGGCCGGGGAGCGCAGCTGGGACGGGACCCGCGGCCGTGTCCCCCTCCACACCGGCACAGGCTCCATCCAGCTTTGCCAGGAGAGGGAGACCAGGGAAGCCGGCTGGGGGTGCCAGGAGGAGGACGGGGGTGGGGGGAGCTTCTTCAGCAACCGATCTGCTTCCTTTGGGGTTTGGCTGGAAGCTGCGCCTGGGACAAGCAAACCCTGCTCCCATTTTCAGCCCCCAACGCTGAGGGGCACGGGGAGGGGGGTGTTTTAGGGCTGGGGTGCCTGGGGAGGCCTCCCCCCTCCTCCTACACAGATCAGGCCTCTCCACCCTGCCTGCCCGGGTCCAACCCCTCGCCCCCGAGCCAGGCCCGCGGGCCCAAGAGCAGCTTCTGCGAGGGGTGATGGGGGTTTTTCTCCGCTTTCCAGAGGGTCTGGTTGGGAGTGGGAATGTCTGACAAGGAAGGATGACAAGGAAACGAGGCTGCAGGAAGGCGGGCATGAGAACGGGGCACGCGTTTAAAAATGCACCAGGGGGTTTGTCTGTTCCAAGTACAAATTTAGAGATTTAAAAAAACCAGCTTCCGCGCTGCCTGGGCCGCGTGTGTTACGGGGATGCCAGGCAGGGAAGAGGTGGGAAGGGCCTGGAAGGCCAGACCGGCGGCTGCAGGTGGAGCGCGCGGCCTGGACGGCACCCCCGGGGCTCAGCGCGGGCGCCCGCTGTCCCCCTGTCCGGGTGCCCCTCAGCCCGGCCGGGCGGGTGGGAAGGGGCTGCCCTTGAAGCCCCAGGCGTGGCCTCCGTCCCGGCCCTGCCGCTCGGTAGCCCGTGACCTTCACCTGTCTGCACAATGGAGGGGCACAGAGGCCTTGTCCCGGGTTGGGGAACCTTGATCAAAGGGAGATCCCTGGGGAGGGGGTACACGGCAGGCCAGCAAGACGTCCCAGGGGGCAGGAGCCCCAGGTCAAGGCACAGTGGGCGCTGATGGCTGTGCGGCTTGGACACTGACTTGGGGGGATGGACGTGACCACGCAGCACCAGAGGAAGGGTGCGGACGCCAGGCCTGGGTGGGTTTGCTGGAAGTTTCCGGCTGGAGACTGAGCCAACCCTGGCCGGAGGAGGAATGGGGGGCAGAAGCACAGAGGGGTCAGGGCGCCCACCCTAACCTGGGCGTCGGCGGGGGTGGGAGCGAGGCAGGCTGCTCCTCCCGTGGGGAAGGGAAGCCGTCCCCGCCCCCGCACCCCCAGGCTCGGGGGGCTGCCACACCCCACGTGACTCCGCAGGAGCCCGTGGGCCCTTCTGCCCTGCTGCCACCCCCGCGGGGCTCCCAGCCCACCTCCTCACCTCAGCCCGCCACCCCCTCCCCAGCAAGACCCCTGCCTCCCTCTCCTCACTGCATCTGTGATGCCCCTGGGAGGAAGGCTGGCGGGGAGGGGGCGACCCGGCTTGATGAGGGTACCCGCGTCGGGCGCAGAGAGGCAGCGGAAGGACGAGGAGAGGCCGGTCGGCGTGAAGCGCTGCACAAACGCGAGGGTGCAGCCCTCCCCCTGCTCCAGGAGCCTCCACGCGCAGGCGGGTCAGCAGAGCCGCCTCCAGGCTCCTGAGGCCGCTGGTCGGTAGCTCTGTCGCCAGGCCGCCTGGGCCCTGGCTGCACTCTCCCACTGCCTGCCCTTAGGCAAGTTACTACCTGTCCCCAGCCTCCGTGTCCCCATCCGCAAAATGGTGTCAGCAGTGCTGCTAACCCCAGACAGTTGTTGCGGGGACTGGGAACCATACACAGGTGTTTCCCCGCGGGCATGCTTTCTCCCCATGCGGAGCCCTCCTGCAGAGCTGTTACCGCCAGCATCCCCCATCGCTGCCGCCCCCGGCTGCCCCGGCCCCGGCCATCCCCTGCCGCGGCCTCCCGGGAGGTGCTGGGGTCTGCGCTGCCGGGAGAGAAGTGACCTGGCCCAGGGCTTCTCGAACGTGACCAGGTACGTGAATGGCCTGAGGTCTTGTTAAGAGGCAGATCCCGGCCCCATTGGCCTGGGCTGGGTCTGGGAAGCTCCTGGCGAGGCTGCTGCTGCTGGCCCGTGGACCACGCTGGAGTAGCAGAGGGCTGGGGCCCAGAGCCCGTGTTCCTATCCTGGGCGGGGGGGTCGCTCGGCCTGCAGCTTCTCAGCCCCATCCTCTATCCTGATTCTCTCAGCAGAGCCCAGCGAAGGAGGCTGGGGACCCCGCTGGGTCCACCCTCCTCTCTGTGTCCCTGTCCCTGGGACTGGGACAGAAATGCCCACAGGCTGTGGGGCTTGGAGCCCCGACACTGCCACCTCACTCGTTTCCGTTGCCCGTTCCCCCACCTGGGTGGGGACTTCCCTCCCAGACGGCGTGAATTTATTCCGCAGTGGCCACGCCTGCCTGAGCCGCTGTGCTCCTGGCATCCTAATGTAGGTCACCCCTTTCCTAACGAGGTAGAGGGTTCTGGGGGCCGGAAGGGGTCCTGGGTTGGAGGTGGGCTGGAGGGCAGGGTGATGGACCCCACAGCGCCTGAGGGGTGCTTCTGTGGTCCCCAGGGAGCGCAGGCTACAGTCCCATGGGCCTGTGGGGCCTTGTTCCCGTCACGTTTCTCCAGAGATCCCAGGGCGTGGGTCTGAGTGTGGAAAGGGTCCTGGGTTGGGGGCGGCCCTCGGGGGGCTTCTCTAGGCCCTGCTTCCGGGCTGGAGGTCCCCCCGTGCATCTGTCTGCCGGGGGCATGCGGGAACGGCGGGAGTGACAGCAGCTGAGGATGCTGGAGGGCTGCCAGCGCGCGCGTGCACCCGTGTGCGTGTGTGGGGCTGCACGCTCTCTGGGGGGGTGGTCTGCGTCACACGCTGCGTTGGGAGCCTGTGTGTGCACCCCGCTCAGCGCACACACGTGTCTCCCCCCAGGGGCCACTGCTGGGGGACAGGCCCCAGGGAGCGGGCCTGTGTCCCTGGCCGGCCGCGTGACCAGGCACGCTGGTCTCCACCTCTGAGCCTGGCTGGCCGCTGACCCCCTGACACCGTGTGGGCGCTGTGAGCTGCCGACCTGCGGGTCCTCGCTGGCGAGAGGAGTGTGGGACTATTCCAGGGGTCGGGGCCGAGGCTCACGGAGAGGGTGGACGGCGTCCTCAGTGATGGAGGCCTGGGAGGCTGTGTGCGAGCGCAGCCCACGGTGACCGCCATGTGACGGCTGCTGGCCTGGCACGGGCCCAGGCACAGAGACAGACACCCAGGTGTGAGACTGGGGGACCAAGAAAGAGGGGTCCCGCAGACGCGCTGGAAGCCGCCGCCCCTCCCCGCGGACACAGGGCACTGACGTCTCCCTACGTCTACCTGGGGCTCAGGTCCAAGCTTGGAGTCCCCTAGACTGCCTTGCAAGATGATGTATCCTGAATTCAGCAAATGCTAGCTCTCCTCCCCCGACCAGATTGACCCCCATGGAGGGCAGTGTGTTCTGGTCATCACCCTGAGAGATAAGGAAACCGAGGCCCAGAGGGTTTCCGTGATCTGTTTAAGTTACACAGCGAGGGAGCAGCCGGCAGGGATTCGAACCCAGAGCCCTCCCTGACCCGGGAGTCTGAGCCAGGAGCCCCGGGGACCTGGCCCTGGGAGGGTAGCTGGAAAGGACCCCTCAGCTGCTCTGGGCATCTGCTCCGCCCCCAGCCCAGGGCCCCAGATCCATCCTATAGGCATGTGGGTCTGCACCCACATCTGCCCAGTGCGACTCGCTCTGCAGCCTCTGCGAAGCCCCTGGTGGGGGGTGAAGCCCAGGTGACAGACAGGCCCCCCGAGCGGTCCCCCTCCCCGGCGGGCCCCATCCTGAGCGGGCGCCCTTGCCAGGGCCCAGCTGCAGGCCCCCGGGGCTGTGGCGCTCGTGGGCTCATGGGGCCAGGAGGCTGCTTGGCAGCGGTAAGCGGGGAGGAGACGGAAGAGGCCCCCAGGGCCTGAGGGAGACCCTGCTTAGATGCTGAGGTTCCAGCGGCTGCCCCCACCCCGCAGCTCCGCTCCGCTCTGCCATTAGCCCCTCGGGCTCCCGGAATTAAGGCGGCTGTGGGAGGGGAGCGGGAGGCTGCAGCCTGGGGCCCCCGGGTCCAGCGTGGCCACCGAGCAGGGGAGGCTGCTGGCCCGTCTCTGTCCGTTCGCCACCTCGCGCTGGGCTGGCGGCAGGGGGCCCGCAGTCCCCTTTCCCGCCCCTGTGACGGGCCCCTGGCCGCGCCTGGAAGGGAGTGGGAGCAGGGCAGGTCACCTGGGAAGGGGGAGGCCCCCTCGCCCCTTGGGAAGAGGAGCCGCTCTCTGCGCTGCAGCCTCGCCCTCTCCCTGCCCCTGTGCCCCGACGGCAGCGGCTGCAGCACGAGCCCCTGCGCTGATGAGGTTTATCCCAGACCTGCCGGCGGCAGAAGACAGAGCACGGCCGCTCACCCCCCGGGAGACCGCGGAGGGCAAGCAGGGGGCTTCCCCGTGGCAAGAGCCGGGCCTGGGCCTCACCCGCGAGCCAACGGCCGCCCCTACGCGGGGCCTGGTCTCGGCCTCCTCGGGGGCCATGGTAAGAGCACAGTGGGGCTGGGGGGCCAGCTGGCTCTCGATGATTTCGCGCCTGGGACGTGGGGGAAGCCCAGAGGCCGAGGAGGCCACGTGGCTCCGAACACGTTTACGAGATCATCCAGGGAGACAAGAAGAGGCGGGGAGAGGCTGGGCGGGAGGTGAGGGATGCAGGGCGGGTGGACGGCTCCTGCATCGCCCAGCACTGGCCTCAGCACTGTCTCCAGCCCCAGGGCTCCTGGGATGCCCGCCTGCCCCTCCACGCGCCCCCTGCTGTCGACGGAGGCAGAGGCTCCTGGCTTCTCAGCCCCCTTGCTCCTCTTTCTCCCACCCCCCTACCCCGCCCAGGGAATCAGAGCCAAGAACACAGGAGGGGAGGGTAAAGAGACACCGGGCCCCCTCCATAACCCGGGGCTGCACCGGCCTGACACCCGCTTCCGCTCAGCTCTCTCTCCCTCTCTCTCAGGACTGACCGAGCGGACAAGCGGCTTCTCTCTCCCTCGAGGTGCCGGGCCTGACAGCCGTGCAGCCACCATGCTGGCCCCGGGCAGCGGCCCCGAGCTGAGCACCTGGTTTGCCCCGCTGTGGAGGCAGATCTCTTGTGAGTGGAGGCGGGGGTCGGCTTAGCGGGGATGCAGGGATGCTCTTCCCAGGTGTCCATGGCCTGGGTCTGGGAAGAAGGGCCCAGTCCCGGAGCCCTGCCCACGGTGCCGGGGGAAGAGCTGCTTCTGAGCTCTGTGGCGGGCGGGTCGGGGGCAGGGGCTCCACAGGCAGCTCTGTCCCCCCAGGTGGGTCTGCTTCCACCCCCAGGGGCCCCAGCAAGTCCTGCTGCCCTAATGGCAAACCGCCCTCTCCTTGCTCGGCCATCAGCTGGGTGGGCCTGGAGGCCTCCCTTAGGGCTCAGCCCCCGTAGCTCCGAGATGGGGGGAACCAGGGGGCTCTGGGGACGTGACACTGGAAGGGGCCTTGGGGAGCGGGTCCAGCCCCTCCTTCTGCATATGGGGAGACAGAGGCCGCCCACTCCCCACAAGGGAACCTTGTGAGCTGTCGGGTGAAGGAAGCCCTGGGAATTCTCTTCACGAGGTGAAGGGTCAAGGCTACAGGGTAAGAGGTAAAAATGGTCTCGAGGGAGGTCCCTGACTCCTGCCCTCGCACGGTCAGCCCTGTGATGCTGCCGCCCCAAGACACAAGCGGCCTCAATTACTCACCCCGCAGAGCAGCTGATCCCGAGGGACCCAGCTCCCCTCTCAGCCTCCTTTGGAATCACTCAACACCTCGCGACACAGGGCTCTGTTTTCTTGCCACCAGAGCTTTAACGCCAGCCTGAATTTCTTTGGGGGGGGGGGGGGACAGTGACCTGTAGTTATGTCGGTCCTTTTGAGAGGGAGGCTGGATGGGTTGAGTGTTTTTCTGGGGAAAGTGAGGTCTGAGGAATTCAGTTGACTTCCACAAGGCACGGCGGGGGTAGTCTGACAGGCTGACCTGGCCACAGACAGCTCAGACAGCGAGAGGGTCAGCGGCCCTCAGGTGACCTCAGGTGGCCGGAAGGGCTTCCAGTTGGCGTCCATGGCCGTGCCTGTGCTCATTTCCTCCCGAGAACAAAGACGCTCAGGTGTCAGCCTGGCAGGTGCCTCTCAGGAGTCACCGATCCTCCAGGAAAGGGGGGTGCGGTCCCACCCTGTTCCTTCAGGGTCTGCCCTTTGGGACACCAGACAGCAGACCCCTACTAGACACAGACTCAGGACCGTCCCCTCCAGACCCCTGGTCAGAGCAGCTCTGCCCCTCCAGCTGGAGCCGAGCGGCCAGCACTCCTCGGCTGGGGCCTTTCCTCCCGGCCCGGTGGGATCCTCCCCTTCCACAGGGACACCCTGGGGGACAGTCGGGGGCTTTGCAGTCACTCTTAGAAGGGTGGGCCACGGAACGAGCTGCCCTGCGGGACTGTTCTCTGAGCACCCGTCCCCCTGCAGCCCTGCCACAGGGGCCCTGGGCAAAGCATGGGACCGTGAAAGGAATTCTGTCAACAGATCTGTCCTGCGGAAATTGGGGACAGGGGCCCAGGCTAAGGGCAAGCTGGCTGTAAAGTGAGAACAGATGTGGGACTTGCCCCGGGCCCACAACTTTGGGGGCTCGCACCCCAGCATCCTCCACGTGGACGTGGAACTCAGCATCTCACCCTGCCGTTTCCACAGTGGTCTCTGGGGTGGGGCCCGGGTGGGCCCGGGCTCCCTCGTCACCCTGAGTCGCTGGCCCACCTTGGATGTGGGACTCATGCAGACCGGGGAAGTGGTGGCAGGGGTCGGTGTGCCCCTTCGTGTGTGCAGCGCGGCCCCTCCCATGCACGGCCATCAGCCCCGTGCAGCTCCAGGTGGTGGTTGTGGGGGGTGCGGTGCAGAGGGGAAGGAAGCAGAGCCACTTTCTCTGGACAGAATCCTTCCATGGCAGCGGCCCTGGGAGAGGAACATGGGGCGGCCCCTCTGACACCCTCACATCCTCTGTCGCATCAGCGTCTGTGGTGTCGGGGCCGTGTGGGGACCCTGGCTGCCCGGTGGTGTCCGTCCACATGGACGTGCTGCGGGGGGTTAGTTGTGTTTCTACGTGGTCAGGAAGCGCTACGGCACCGCGCGTGGTTGGGCCAAAGGGGATCGGCGCGAGGCCGCGTGATGGGAGGCGGATGGGAGGGGAAGGCAGTGGGAGTGGCGACCCGCAGTCCTGCCATGCCCCGTCTGTCCCGCAGGGCTCACCTGTTGGATCGCCCTGTGCACGGCGGAGGCTGCCCCCGCCTGCCCCCTGCCCTGCACGTGCGACGGCCACGGCCTGCAGGTGGACTGCAGCGGCCGGGGCCTCGCCGCGCTGCCCGCGGACCTGCCGGCCGCCACCCGCAGCCTGCTGCTCCTGAACAACAGGCTGAGCTCCCTGCCCGCCGGGGCCTTCGCCGGCCTGTCGGGCCTGCAGCGGCTGGACCTCTCCAACAACTTCCTGGACGGGCTGCCGCGCGCCGCCTTCGGGGGGCTGGCCAACCTGACGGAGCTGCAGCTGCGCAACAACAGTCTCCGCGCCCTGGACCCCGAGCTGCTGCGGCCCCTGGCGCGCCTGCGCCACCTCGACCTGTCCCTCAACGGCCTGGCCCGGCTCCCACCCGGCCTCTTTGACGGGCTCCCCGCCCTGCGCTCCCTGTTCCTGCGCGCCAACCGCCTGCAGAGCCTGGACCGGCGGACCTTCGAGCCCCTGGCCAGCCTGCAGCTGCTGCAGGTGGGGGACAACCCCTGGGAGTGCGACTGCCACCTGCGGGACTTCAAGCACTGGCTAGAGTGGTTCTCCTACCGAGGTGAGCACGGGTCAGGTCGGGGAGGAGTGGGCCCGGCCTGGCCACCGGCGGGCACAGGGGCTCCGCGGCCCCCTTCTTCCCATCCCCTCCGCTCCCAGCCGCCTTGCTCTGCCCTGTCTCCTCAGGCTGACTCTCTGTAACGGGCTCTCACTTCTGTAGGTTTCAGGATGGACTTAAACACACAGTATCATTGTCCTCTGCCTCTAGGCTTCCCTGGCCCGGCAGGAGGAGGGATAAAACCACCCTCGCGGGCTTCCCTGGTGGCGCAGTGGTTGAGAGTCCGCCTGCCGATGCAGGGGACGCGGGTTCGTGCCCCGGTCCGGGAAGATCCCACATGCCGCGGAGTGGCTGGGCCCGTGAGCCATGGCCGCTGAGCCTGCGCGTCCGGAGCCTGTGCTCCGCAACGGGAGAGGCCACAACAGTGGGAGGCCCGCGTACGGCAAAAATAACCAAAACAAAACACCCTCGCTCCTCTGAATAATGCAGCCATCTCTTAAGTACCCACAGTGCCAGGAGGGTGGAATCGAGTTCAAATCCACAAATGCAGTCACATTTTCTTTCTGACGATGATCTCAACTCCTTCTCCCTAGAAGTTCTGTTATCAAAGCTTTTACTAAGAAGCCAAATGCTCCCCCTTTCGGTGACCCGGGAAAGTTCTAGAATGACCTTCGGAATGATTAAATGAAATGGACAAGGGCAGAGAAGTAAGCCTGCTGGCTAAAAGCGCCAGGGCCGGTTTGGCCTCGTGGCTCTGCCACGTCCTAGCTGTGTGTGATCTCGAGAGAGCTCGCTGGCCTCTCTGGCTGCACCCTCGTCTGTGAAATGGGGCCAATCTCAGAGAACCTATCTCAGAGAATCACTGTGTGGAGTAGGTAGGTAATTCATGGAAAGCGTCTGGAAAAGGACCCAGCATAAAGTGAGTCCGCAATAAAACTTACTCATTTATATGTCCACTGGCTGGCGGAAGTCATAATATTCACCGGGCTTAATTAGACACAGTTTGGTGTTCAGCAGGAAGTAGGGCCCCATGAATCTGCTGAACGAGTGAATCGATGTGAAGCGAACGCTAATGCTTTCGTCAAAGTCTTACTCCCTTTGTTTCACAGTGTTTCCACAATTTAATTATTTGCATAATATTCTCACGTGTTAGTTAATTAAAAACATTTTACAAACGATAAAGTACCATAAAATGTTAGTCCCTGTGATAATTTCTCCCGTTTTTGTGAGAGGAGAAATAGTAACACTTGCATGGTTTCCAGTTTCCAAATATCCTACCATGTACGTGACCCACTTGAACCCTAACTGAGCTGCAGCTGAGACGGCCATTCTTATTGACAGCCTGGAAAATCGAGACTCCTCAGCAATTCGATACGTAAAGTGACTTGCAGATGCCCTGGCCGGGAGGGAGTCAGCCTCAGGTTTTGGGAGCAGGGAGGTAGGGCGGCTGCGTCTCCATGCCCAGCCCCCGCCCGTGCAAAGGCCCTGGACACAGTTCACGGGATGTAAGCCTTGGACAGGGGTCTGGAGAGCCAGACCGATGTGTGATCTGCAGGGGACGTCCTTGCCCCTCCAGTCATCGGTCACCGGGAGCTGAAGGGCGTGGAGGGGGAACGTACACTTTAGGAACTTTTCACTAGTAGAGTTATCTTCCGCCATGCGCTCCTCCAAAACAACGCAGACCAAACCAGAACAAAAACCTGGGCCCTTTTCCTCAGCAACGGGGAAGACTGATGTCTATTGTGTGAGGAGACCGCGGCGATGGTCCTGCAGGAGCCCAGGCGCTTCCCTGGGGGCCGCGCCTGCGTCTAGATCTCGGGCTGCCCGAAGAGGCCAAAAGGGGGGCGTCTGGGCAGCTCCTCTTCCTCTCGCCCCACCTGTGCGCTGCACCCTCCCCGCCCAGGCCGCGGGTGAGCCTGCGCTGCCCGCACGCCCTCCTCTGCCCTCGGGGGTCCTCAGCGTGTCCTCCCAAGATGGCACTGCGCTCACGGGTGCTGTGGCCGGGCTGCTGAGGGGGCCACCACTGCCCTCGAGGAGGAAACCGCTGTCCCTGGGCCCCCCTCTCCCTCTTCCAAGGAGGAGTCTTAGGAACCGCGGTCCTGCCCGCGTGGAGGAGCAGGGCCGAGGCTCTGACCTCTGTCCTTTGTGTGGGCGGGAGGGGCGCGGGGGGAGCAGTTGCTGGGGAGAGCAGAGCCGGGGGTCACGGACGGCGGTCAGTGGAGAGGTCAGTTAGGACAGGCACGGGCTGCCGCCTGGCAGGGCTCCTGGCCCCCCTTTCCTGAGCACCCGGGGGCCAGCTTGACTCTGGGGGCAGGAGAGGTGGGAATGTTTGTTTCTCTATCAGATGGGAGCAGGGACACCGTCCGTCTTCTGAGGCTTCTGCGCGGGTTAAACGCCGTGACACGTGTACCCGCCTCCCCGTCACTGGGCGCCGTACGCCAGTCCCCCTAACCTCTCCCCTTCGCTCCAGGATTGATAGTGCTGCGGATGGAAACTAGGCCTCCCGGGCCTCTGTGTGGGGACCTGGGGCTGGGGGAGGGAGTGCCGGCCTCAGCCCCCCTTTTCTCTCTCCTGATGCAGGGGGGCGCCTGGATCAGCTGGCCTGCACCCTGCCCAAGGAGCTGAGGGGGAAGGACATGCGCGTGGTCCCCATGGAGATGTTCAACTACTGCTCGCAGCTGGAGGACCAGAGCAGCTCAGCCGGGCTGGAGGTCCCCGGGCCACCCTGCACCAAGGCCAGCCCGGAGCCTCCCAAGCCCAAGCCGGGCCCCGAGCCCGAGCCCGAGCCCAGCACCGCCTGCCCCCAGAAGCAGAGGCCCCGGCCTGTGAGCGTGCGGCGGGCCGTCGGCACCGTGATCATCGCGGGGGTGCTGTGCGGTGTGGTCTGCATCATGATGGTGGTGGCCGCTGCCTACGGCTGCATCTACGCCTCCCTCATGGCCAAGTACCACCGGGAGCTCAGGAAGCGCCAGCCGCTGATGGGCGACGCGGAGGGCGAGCACGAGGACCGGAAGCAGGTCTCCTCTGTGGCCTGAGAGCCCAGGGCGGGGCCGGGGGGCACGCCAGCCCCCCTCCCGCCCCCTTCCCACCTTCCCCCCAGCCCGCCAGCAAACGGGCCTGTGTCTCCACGGACACCGGAGCGTCCGGAAGGTATCAGTACACTGACGCTCCCCTCTGGACCACAAACGCTCTGGCCCACGGGCAGAAGAGATGTGTGTGTGCGAGCAAAGACTCCTGGACCCAGCGCCCCCGTACCGCTGCGGCTCCCGGTACAGTCACAGCCGGTGACACCCCCCTCCTCTGGCTCAACCCACCTTATCTGCGTCTGGGGGTGCGGGGCCGGTTTCTGCGACTCTCTTCT
The DNA here is from genome assembly GCF_951394435.1 of Stenella coeruleoalba. Taxonomy (NCBI): domain Eukaryota; kingdom Metazoa; phylum Chordata; class Mammalia; order Artiodactyla; family Delphinidae; genus Stenella; species Stenella coeruleoalba. The sequence goes on from NC_137157.1 coordinate 100,425,227, forward strand.
AAGCCAGGAAGATGTTGGGCCCAGCTTCCGATGGCTGGTACCACTGTGCATTCAGCCCAGCCCAGCCATCTGGACCAGCACTTGGCAACCCAGCACCACGCCCTCTCCAAAGCCATCTGTCCCTGCACCACCAACCACCCGGCTCCGGGTCACTAATCGTTCCCGCTCGAGCTCGGCATCACACACACAGTCACTTAGGGACAGAGGTCGTGGGACCTCGGGGAGCGGAGCCAGGCGTCCCCCGTGGTCTCAGCCCTCGGGCCACACAACCTGCTGCTTGCTTATGCAACCTCCTGCGGCGGATGGGGAGAAACCCAAGCCCACGGCGCGAGGATTCCTTCCAGATCCTCTCAAGAGGCCAAGGTGGTGCTGCCGGATGAGACTGCCCGTCACCATGGTAACCCACTCACACCTCTCCTGCTGGGATTTCCAGGGACGCCTGCCCAGAGGCCTGGAAGATGCAGCGTGTGTGGATGGTGGCCTCCCGAGAGCCCGGCCACGCACCACCGGACTCATCCTCCGCGCTGCCCAAGTACGTCCCCGCCAGGCCCCGTGGGGACGCGCACCGCTCCCACTCCCACAGCCTGCGGCCCGAGAACCGTTGCTCTGCACCTCCCACTGCCATGCCCCACCCTCAGCATCTCTGGGCCCGTGACCCCAGGGCGGGGACTGGCTCATCCTCTGTGACCCTCCTGCCAGCATATACCAAACAGACCCCGGGAGCAGCGAAAGGACCCCCCCGTCCTGCTCAGAGGTCTCAGTAATGGGGTCCTTTTCCCAGCGTTCTGTCAGCTCAGTCTGACTTCCCAGAGTCCTCGTGGCACCTGGACTGGGGCCCAAACCAGAGCAAGGGCCCAGGGGCCCATCTGCTCGTTACCTGTAACCCGCCCCCCCAAAGGGACAGAGGCTGAGGGTGGGCGTGGGAGGGGGCAGTGCAGGGTGGGGTTCACCGGTCCCCTTTCCGAGGTCTGCCCTCCTGGGGAGTGCGATCCCGGCGAGTCCTGGGCCTCGCTCTGCAGGACATCAGCCTCCCCGCCGCTTACGGAGGGTCAGGTGGCAGGAGGCCGGTTTCTGGCTCTGCGACGGCTGCGAGTCTAGGGAGTGGCCCGGGGGAGGCCGTCAGAACATGGTTCTGAGGCAGGACAGGGGTAGAGGGGGCCGGGTGCAGGCTGCCCACCGGGCTGGCCTGCAGTCTTCCTTCTTCTGGTGCCGGCTGACACCAGACCTGGGGATTTTCTAAAGGGAGTCAGGGAAGGCTGGACGTTGTCAGTGGTGGTGTCTTTAGCCTAAGACAGAGATTTTTAAAGGCAAAATTATATTTCTGGTTTGTTGTTTCAGATGACAAATAAAGCCTGTATTTTCCTATCTACTTCCTGGTTTCCTTGGGCGGGAGGGGACGCAGGAGCCAGCAGCCGGGATGGCGGCCCCTGCCCGCTGACCTCCCCAGATGGGCGCACGGAGTGTCCCCAGGCCCCTAAGGAGGACGGCAGCTCCCGCCCGAGGCCTGGCCTTGGGGCGCCCCCGGGAGGGCAGCGGGGGAGCGCGGAGCCCCGGGCCTGCTCCCAGCCCCGCTGCGAGCGAGGCTGCCCTGCGGTCAAGGGCAGACGGCCACGGGGTAGGAGGCGCGCCTTGGCCCTGGGGACCCTCCTGCTGCCTGCCGGGAGGGGCGGCTCCCCGAGAGCAGTTTAGGGGACTAGGTTTCACCAGCCTTGGAGGGGTGTCGCTGGGTTTGCAGGACGAGCCCCGTTTAATATCCTGTGCTTTTGAGGCTGACGTACAGACGACCCCTCCTCAGGGCTCAGCAGGTGCAGGATCAGAACTCGGGACCGGAGGGCGGGGGCGGGGCCGGAGGGCTGGGGCGGGGCCGGAGGGCTGGGGCGGGGCCGGGGGGGGGAGTGAGCGACAGCAAGGCCTCCGGCTGTCTGCCCACCTGCGGCCCGCCGTGGCCCACCTCGCCTGACTGGCCGGGCCTGGGCTACACGCGTCACAGTCTTCAGACCAAGATGGGATTCTCTTCTAGCCAGGAGCCCTCCCTTCGGTGACACCCCAGCGAGCCAGGAGCCAACCCCGGGGAGAAGGGAACCAGCAGGTCCCTGTTCCAGGAGTTCGGCTGGACTCCTTCCTGGGTGGGGGTAAGTGGGGAGAGGTGCCCTCCTGTGGCCCTGACCGGTACAGCAGAGCTGGGAGAGCAGGCCCCATGGGGGCAGGGGACCGGCTGCACAGTCTGCACAGGTGTGGGTAACGCGCAGACGCACTGTTCTGAGAGCGCCCCGCCGTCTGAAGGCTGGGCCGTGCGCACGCAGGCGGAACTCCAAGGAGAGGAGCCGTCAGGCAGCTCCAGACTGCAGGCCCTCCGCACAAAGGCTGCTGGGCTGGGGAAGCACACTTGCAGGTTACGGTACCACCATGACACTCGGCAGTATTTCCCAAGTGGGGCCTGGAGGGCACAGAGACTTGAAAGTGGATCCTGATCAAAACAGTAGATTCCTAGAAATTTTGCATGAACCGTTGAGAAATACCTGCTTAGACTAAGGTTAAGCGACGCCTCCTCATTCACCCGCCTGGCCCTTGGCTGTCCCCCTAGCTGCCCTTCCTCCTTCTCCCCAGCCCAGGGCACAAACATCGAACGTGCAGCCTGTGCGTCACAGAACACGCGAGGAAAGGAACTGCCGGCACCGCACACACAGGCTAGCTGGTCCGGGTCAGGGAGGCTGAGCCACAGGCTAGGAAGAGGAAATTACAAAAGGAGGCTGAAAAGAATAATTGAAGCATAAAGGTCTCCAGTGCCTCCTCCCTGTCCTATCACATCCGTGCCCCCCGAGCTGCAGAGCGATCGTCTGCAGTGAGTTAAACCAGAAGCACCCGGACACGGTTTCCATGGCAACCCCTCCTGGCTCTAATGCAGCGCCGAGTTAAAAATGATGTCAAATAATTGGAGAGTGCAGGGGAGCAGCCAGCAGGCTGACCCCGCGTGCCTTCTGCTTGCTGGGCTTTCGGGTGTGCGGGAGCTGAGAAGCCCACGTCACGGACGGAGCAGGGGCTACGGGACAGTCTTTAGGGTCTGGGATTAGCAGGCCAGGCGAAGGACAGAAAGGCGGCTGGGAAGGCGCGGGTCCCTCCAAAGTGCCCGGCGGCGCAGCCTCAGGACCCCTGTGACACACGTGTTTCCAAATGAGGCTCTGAGTGACCAGAACAAGCCCTTCCCTCCCTCCCTCCTCATCGCAGCGTGGACGGCCGTGCCCTTGCTGGGGCGGGCGGACGAAGGGGCAGCCTGCCTGCTGGGCCGCTCCTCCCTGCCCTTTGCCCTGCACTCAGCCTGGGGGAGAAGACACGAGGGGCCTGCTCGCCTGCCCCTGGCAGCTGTGGGGTCCCCCACAATGCAGGCGCCCGACCCCAGTGCCCAGGACGGCTGAGAGCTGTGAGGACCTCACAGCTTCTCAGAACACAGTGGGGTCTGAGACACGGAGACCGAGGGCAGGATCCTCAGGGCTCTCAGACGAGTGGGCAGGGGTGCCAAGGCCCTTCTTAGGCCCCAAAAAGCTGCAAAGCCGGGGCAGCTCGTGAGGCTGCCCGGGTACTCTCATGGCTTCTGTGGCCAATTGCAACAAAGGGTCATGATCCTGGGCCTTCAAGAGAGGCAGTCTGAGCTTAAATTCTAGTCATTGACTATTAGCTGTGGGACTTCGGGCAAATAACATGTCTGGGCCTCAGTTTCCTCATCTGTAAAATGGAGCCAAACCAGGTCACCGCCCCCCCCTGGGCTGGATGAGAACATGCACGGGAGCACAGGACTCACGTACGGGCTCGGACTTTAGGGTCTGAGTCCCAAGCCCACTCCTCCCCTGAGTGGGCAGTGGAGGCAGAAGCGACACAAAGAGGGTGGGAAGGAGGTCTGGGCAGGCTCTGTCCTGTGTGACCTTGAGCAGATCTCTCAACCTGTCTGGGCTTCAGTTTACTGCATGAATTCTGTTAGATCTAAGGCCTCACAGCTGTATAAACAAAATGGCTCAGGAAGACTCCACCTCCCCTCAGCCCCACATTTCATCTGGGAAAACACAGACCGTGGCCTCGCGAACCACGCACGGGGCCGCCTCCGTCACTGGGCCTCGTTCTCGACTCGGACTCACAACTGCCCGGCCTCAAAGCCCAGGGGCAGCTCCTACCTGCAGCGATGGCTGTCCTGTTGTCCATGGTCACGGCTACAGCTGTGCTCACGGTCACCACCATCGGCTTGTCTGTATTTTCTGGGGGGAAAATTGTCCAGTCACTTTCTCTGCACCTGAGGAGGAGCCGGGGTGGCGGCGCGGGCTGGGAAGCCCAGTAAACAGCAGGCTAGGACGTTCCCTGAGCGAGCGAGGGGCTGCCCGGGAGGCTGCCTGCTACCACCACCTCGGGTCTTTGCGGAGCGCCTCGTACTTGCCTCCTATGTGCCGGGTGCCGCCCACCCCTCCACGCAGCTCCGAAGCTGCCAGGTCAGTGTGTGGCCCCTGCCCGCCTGGACAGCGCCGCACTGTCAGGTCCCTGACGCTGCAGGTCTGCTCTGTCTCAGGGCCGCAAAGCTGTCTGCATGCAGCTGCCCCACTGGAGCTCGGGGACCCCGCGGGGACCCACCCAGGAGACTCGCGTGGCATCAAGGGGCCCCTGCGAGCAGGGGACGGGCTGCGCTCCCGGACGCAGTGCCGGCTGACCCTGCGCTGTCCTTCATCAGTTACATGAGTCAAGGTGACAACGACAGCCCCTTCGGGAAGCCAGATGCCAGGGCTGCGATGGGCACAGAGGCTGGCTGGCATCTGACACGTGCGAGGTGCCCCGTGAATCCTGGTGGCCTGCGTGCCACTGCCCGGAGGGTCGCTGCACGTCCGGGACACAGCCAGGCTCCGGGACCTCTCAGGAGAGCCAGGCCTCCAGGCGCAGAATTCAGGTGGCAGCCTCAGCTCTGCACCAGCACAGAGCTTTCCGGCTCTGAGAGGCGCGGACGAGTACGTGCCCGTGGCTTTTGGGCTCTACAGCCCTGGGAAAGGCACTCTTGCCTACGGATCAAGTGTGTCACTAAAAACCCCGAGAAAGGGGCACAGTTCTGCCACGTGCTCGCTTGTTAGAATGTCTTTACATCAAACGTTGCTTGAAACCAACAGGTCGTGAGACTCTTGACAGTGTCAGTCGTAGCGAAACTTAAATCCACCACTGGTTTCTCGTATCTGCCCCCTTGTCAGGATTACCCATCCCACCTCGCCGGAACCAAGTATCTCACAGAAATCAGAAATTACTCTGATTCTAGGAACTGACACGATGTAAGGTCGTCCTTGGCTCTAGGAATTGGCCATGACAAGGACACAAGAGACCAGAACAGCCGCAGAAGCTGGCTTCCCCGCCTTGCTTCTAGAAATGTCTGGACGATCCTGATGGGGTGACCCCCGCACCGTTCCCGGCTGCAAGCTGCTTTCGGGACAGACCCGTTGTGTGTGCTCCACGGGCTCGGAGGAAACACCCAGGCGAAGGTGTGGGGCGCTAGTGACGCGGTCTCTGGGGATAGCAGGGATCTCAGGGCCTGGGTCACCAGGCACCGGGTGAGTGAGCCAGCTACCAGGTGGTAGGGGGGCAGGCCCAGGCCTGGCCCAGGAAGCAGGGCTGTGGGTGGGGGCACCAGGCCTGAGCTGCTGGGGCTGCGCTGGGACTCTGCTCTGTGCTGGCAGGTTTCTCAGCGCCGACTGCAAAAGGCAGCTCCGTGTGGGCAGAGCTCGCCCACCGGGCCCAGGCGGAGGGCTGCAGTCAGCCTGGGTGGGCGGGGCCCTCCCCTCACCCTGCAGCCGCCCCTCCACCTCCTCAGGGGTACCCCCCATTAAAATTGTCGGTTTCTCCCTTTGGGGGAGGATGGGAGCGTGCAGGGCCCCTTGTGGTGGTCCCCAGCCGGCCCTCGTCATCTCGCTCTCTGTTCCCGCCCACCACCCTCCTGCCCCTGTGCCAGAGAGCTCCCCGGCAGCCCGCTCATCCTGGTGACACTGGCAGGAGGGAGCCCGTCACCGTGGGGGCGGGCAGGGCCTCACCCCAGACCCCCCGGGACCCCGTGGGGCCCTCCTGTTCCGGGGGGCGCCGAAAGGGGGAGCTGCCTCTGTGGCTGTGGTGCCAGTGCGGGAAGGGGCCCCTCCGCGGGTGTGCCCTGGAGTCCCAGCGCCTTACACACAGTGAAGTGCGGAGAGACCCCCGGTGTGCCCCCCGCTGTGCGGTCCGGGCGAGTCAGGCGCCCTCTGAACCTCAGACTCTCCTTGTGTAAGAAGAGGGCGTGCACACCGCATGAGCGGGGCGGGGAAAAGCGTTCTGTGAAGCACGTCAGTGACACGCCGGGCGGAGGATGCCGAGGAAGGGCATCTAGAGGGCAGGTGCTGCCTGCAGCCGCGGGCGGGGCCCCGGGGCCTGGGCCTCCCCAGCCGGCAGCTCAGCTCGGGGAGGTTCCCGTCGGGCGGCGTCAGGGTGGTTTTGGTGGCGGCGGTGGCAGGAGGCTATTGGCGGGCGGGCGGGCGGCCTGGAGGGAGGACAAGGCTTCATCCCAAGTCGGCTCCCGGCCGCCGTCTTCCTCACGTCTCCACTCCTCAGCCCCAACCTCGGCTCGCTCAGCCAGGACGCCGAGGATAGTTGCGGGCCCCCTCACCCCACGGCGCTGAGGCCAGGACCCCCAGACGTGACCCGTGGACCCTCTCTGGGCCATGGTCACTTCAAGTGCGGATTGAGAGGGTGAGGCTTTGCAGCCCCAGGGTCCTTTCTGTCCTAAACACTGTGCGGCTTTCTGGGCGCTCTGTTAAAGCCACTTACCGTTTCCCGTTCGGGTTATTTCCCAGAGTGGGGGCCGGGCTGGGAGCTGGGGGCTCCAGCTCTGAGCCCCCCTGGCCCTTGGACTGGCAGGCCTGTGCTGGCTGGGTGCCTGAGGCCCAATCCGCCATCATCTCTCGCCCTGCAGCCCCCAGAGGCCTGGCGGCCGGGAGGCGCCCCGTTATTACCAGGAGCTGCCGGGGAGCAGGCCGGGGCTCAGCCACCCCCCTGGGATATAGTCTGTTCCAGGCAGTACAGCGGCCCCCCACGGAATAAAGTCTGCTCCTTTCGCGGCTTGAGCAGCTCTCAGAAACACTCAGATGTCTGGAAATACACGACTCTCCAGAGACCCATTGTCCCGACGTCCTCCTATGCGGAATCTGGGCTAGAATCCAGCTCCTCCTGACTTTTGGGTCTCCTTTGTTACAGTTGAACTTTTGAACCGCGTCGTTGATTGCCGGCCAGGGAATGAAACGATCCACCCAGGGTGCAGGTGGAGGCCAGCGGGGTGAGGGGATGCCGAGGTCTGGACGTTCGGTCCTGTATCTCGTGGCGGTCTCCCACCCCAAGCGCGGTGGGAGGAGGGATGCCCTGGGCCCCGCCCTGGAGCTTGGGGTGTAGATTACCTCGTCCCTCTGCCGAGTAGAGGTTGAAGACCATGCTGCCCGGAGGCTGCTCGGCGGCCTGGCGGTACCACAGAGGGAAGTGGTCCAGGGTGAAGATGCTGGCCTCGTCCGCCGGCGTCAGGAACCTCCTGCAGCGAGAAGGGCCTGTCACCTCCCCCGGACCCAGGAGCACGGTCTTCCCATCTCCTCGCTCCTACGAGGTCATCGTGGCTGGGCCAGGGGGGCGACTCCCCTCTGACTTGGTGTGGTTGCAGAAGGAAAGATTAGCCCCTGAATGGGTGTTGCCCCGGAGGATGCTCCCCAGTCATTCCTGCCTTTTCCGGAATCAAATGCTGGTGCAGCTGAGGGCACATCGTAGGAATGGTGGAGGGCCTGTGTGCTGAGAGAGCCTTTCCACCTCTCTGTGCACTCCTTGCCTGCAGGGTTCATTTATTTGGGGTACAGCCTAATTCCTCTTTGTCAAGCTGATTAGCATGTCTGCAGGAGGGAACTGTATAGTCATAGAGGGTCATAAATTCCCCCAAAATGGTTACTGCAACAGCTCCTGCCGCAGGCAGTGGAGTCTCCTTTTGGGGGGCAGCTCAGTCTCCTTTTGGGGGGCAGCTCTACCTTGCTAATTACGGTTTTGCACTGCTGGGCTCAGCCCGCCGACAGAAGGGGGTGTTGGCCCAGGGCAGACTGGGAGGGAAGCAGGGAGAATCTGGTAGGGATTAAAAGAGTGACTGTGTAACCTGCAGGTGGATAACTGAGGTTTGATTCTGGGCATGCTTGGCTCGGGGCTCTCAGAAGCCCACCTGCCTGGCTGCACCGTCCTGGGCTGCACTGACGCCAGGGGCCAGGCAAGGGGAGCCCCCTGGAGGTGTGCAGTGCACGCGCGGCCGTTCGTGGGGCTGGTTCGTGACTCAGGAGGGTCTGTCTGTACCGACTTCCCTCCTCCGTTCTTGGAAGCCTTTTGGAGAGGGTGCAGGGGTGTCCGAGACCCTCCCCTCACACTGCCCGGTGTGGTCCCCGGTCCAACCGGGGCCACAGGAAGATGTGGACGTGCGTTTTTTCTACTGGGGGAGGAAGTTTAAGGGGATGAGGGTGGTGAGCTTGGGGAGGAAAGTTCCCAGGTGGCTCGAGGCCTTCGGGCGAGTCTGCAGTTCTCCCACTGGATCTGGTCCACCTGGGTCACCTGTTGTGTCTCTAACCGGCGGAGGAAGGGCTGGCCAGGCAGGATGCTTCCTGGGTTTCCACCTCTCAGGGAGGGAGTGGGGAGGGGGAGGGCCACCGAATGCGTCTTCCTAGAAGCGTCTGCTTCCTGGAAATGGCGGGTCAGTCTTGGAGTCCGTGAGGAAGACCCCCGATGGCGTCCTCCTGGGGCCATGGGTGGGCGGGAGGCAAGGACACTGGGGTCAGGTCTGCGCAGGAGACCTCTTGGCTGTCCCCCCAAGGTGGCCGCGGGCCCCCCACCTTGAGTCTCGTGGTCTGCAGAGTGGCAGGTGGCTTCGCTCCCCTAACCACAGCATGCTCCCCCGGGCACCCCCTTTGCTGCAGTGCCGGGTGGGACGCCCTGGTGGGCGGGTCCCGGGTGGCTTTGCTGGGGGCGGGGCTTCTCAGCCTCAGCGCCGCCGACGTTTTGGGCCCGGGAAACGGCTGGGGGCCGTCCAGTGCGCTGCGGGCCGTGCAGCGGCGTCCCTGGCCTCTACCCACTGGACGCCAGTAGCAACCCCCTGCCCTCCCCCAGCTGTGACGTCCAGAACTGTCTCCAGGGTAGGGGGCAGAATCACCCCCATCTGAGAATTTCGGGCTTGGGGGAGGGGAAAGTTGTCGACAAAAGGACGGGCACGGCCGGAAGATTCAGCCCATTGCTCAGAGATCTGTCCCGGCGGGAAGACCGCATCTGGTTCCCCTCTTGGGAGTGAATGGGGATGAGCCCAGGATGGGACCAAGCCTGGCTGGAAGGGGTGCTTCTCCGGCTGTCCCAGTCTGTAAACCCGAACCCTTCCTCCCCCCGTACTCTTGGAGTCCGGCACAGGTCTGCCCACAAACCACAGGGGCACCCCAGGGACCCCGCTCCCTGGCCTCCGGCAGGACTTACTTGTCAGAGACCTTTTCGGAGCCCACGAACAGGCTGCTTCTGAGGAGGCCGGCCCGGGTGCCCAGGAAGGCCATGTCCACCACATGCTCGGACTCACTGCGGGCAGACAGAGCAGAAGTCATCACCACGTGCCCAGGGAGGAGGGATGGGCGTACTGGGAGGACCTGCAGGCCTCTCCCGGCGCCGGGCCTTCTGACTGGGGTGGGTGGGGGCAGGTGGGTCAGTCTCTCGAGGGGATGCTGCTGGCCGTCTGCTGTGAGCATCCCTGGGCTGCACCTGCCCTCATTCGTGGGTCCCCTGGGCCTCTGCCCCTCTGCGTGCATGCAGCTTTGCGGGAAGTTAGCTCTGGAAGACGGAAGGAACCCAGGAAGAGAGATTTTGTCCCGGGACCTAAGGAAAGTAACTCCTTGTGACCAGCACACACTTAGTACCCCACCATGTGAAGCCCTTTGCAAACGTTTGCCTTATTCCTGAGATGGGGAAGGAGAAGACTGTCCACATCCACAAAGAGGAGTCTGGGCAGAGCTCACGCCTTTGCCAACAAGACTTGGGAGAGCCCGCGGGCTGGAGGGCGCTGTTCCTTCTCTCACGGTCCCGGAGCGGCCCTGTGGGGACAATGCCCCACCTGGGAGAGTCACCTTTTTTGAAATGTCAACCTTACTGACGTATAACGGACATAAAACTGTAAGATAGTTGAAGCGTACATTATGGTGATTTGATACAGGTGCACATTGTGAGAGGATTCCCTCCATCGTGGGTGCGTGTGTGTGCGCACGGCGCGTGCATGTGAACATTTAAGTTCTACTCCCTTAGCTAATCTCAGTTACACAATCCAGTGTTCCAACTAGAATCACCACCCTCAGGCCTTATTCATTTTACAGCTGGAAGGCCGTGCCCTTCACCAGCCTCTCCCCATGCATGTATCCCACCGCCAGCCCCCGGCAACCGTTTTTCTACTCCATGTTTCTATGATTACACTTTTTTTTTAGATCTCACATATAAGTGATACAGTGCAGTATTCATCGTTTTCTGTCTGACTTATTTCACTTAACATAATGCCCTCTAGGTTCATCCATGTTGTTGCCAATGGCAGGAATTTCCTCTTTTTAAAGGCTGAGTAATATTCCATTGAATATGCACACCACACCTTCTTTATCCATTCATCCATCAGTGGACACTTGGGTTGTTTCTGTGTCTTGGCTACTGTGAATAAGGCTGCAGTGAACAGGAGGGTGCAGATACCTCTTCAATAGTCTGCTTTTGTTTTCTTTGGATAAACATCCAGAAGTGGGATTGCTGGGTCCTGTGATAGTTCTATTTTTAATTTCTTGAGGAACCTCCATACTGTTTTCCATAGTGTCAAAATCAGTTTACATTCCCACCAACAGTGCACAAGTGTTCCCCTTTCTCCACATCCTTGCCAACACTTGTCATTGCTTGTCTTTTTGATAATAGTCATTCCAACAGGTATAAGGTGACATCTCACTGTTTTTTGTTTTTTTTTAAATTTATTTTTGGCTGTGTTGGGTCTTCGCTGCTGTGCACGGGGTTTCTCTAGTTGTGGCGAACAGGGGCTGCTCTTTGTTGCAGTGCACGGGCTACTCTTCGTTGCAGTGCACGGGCTTCTCTTGCTGCGGAGCACGCGCTCTAGGCGCGCGGGCTTCAGTAGTTGTGGCTTGCGGGCTCTAGAGCGCAGGCTCAGTAGTTGTGGTGCACAGGCTTAGCTGCTCCGCGGCATGTGGAATCTTCCCAGACCAGGGCTCAAACATGTGTCCCCTGCATTGGCAGGCGGATTCTTAACCACTGTGCCATCAGGGAAGCCCCCTTGGTTTCTTCTTTATTCTATTTATACTTGACTAAAGAAAAACTTCTCCTCAACATCTGTTTATCCTGAGGTATAATTTGTAAGAAGAGGCAGGATAAAGAATCGTGTCTCAAAAAAAAAAAAAAAAGAATCGTGTCTCTGTTTCTTCACCAGTTGGTACAAGTATGAATAGGTTTCCTAACATCTTCCAAAGGTGACCAAGAAGGTTTTTCCTTCAGTGTTACTCTGAGCGCAGGATTTTAGCATGTTTACTGTGCTCTTACCTACTGCTGTTGTTACGGTGATGCTGGTCTGACTGCCTCTCGTCTGGCCGGCGAGAGCCCCTTCAGTGCGGCTCTGACGTCCTGTTGGCAAAACCTCCTTCGTCTTTGATGACTTGCCCCTGGGATGACAAGGTGCCCCCAGCTCATTCTGTCCACCCCTTGCCCCTGACCTGGAATCAGACACTTCTCCAGGGATCACTGACTCATTTTAGTGAGAACTTCTTAAAGTAGATATTGGAAGTCCACAAGCTGGGTCTGGGGTGCTCACTGAGGTTGGTCCTTTCAGTGGACGAGGATCCCCTCTTTGTTTCCTTCAGGGAAAATACATGAGTTCATCGATATTTCCAACTTGTATTTAGGGTCCCATCTAAACTTCTCTGATTTAAAAAATTTGCACCTCTTTTCTCGTTTGTTGAAAATCTTGTTCCTAATGACATTAACAATACTATGTGCTCTGTCTATCCATGTAGTTTGAGAAGAACAGTTTTTAAGATTTTGTTTAGTGTTTACAGTTCTGTTTCCAAGTCCCTTGAGAGAAGCCCCCGACGTGTGGTCATCGCACGAGCCTGCTACACAGCCAGGTTCACTTGTTTCATTTGCTTTCAGATTTTTAGAGCTTATTTCTTAAAAGTTAATTTTGTTTTATAATGATATAAACATTTACATGGTTCCAAGGTCAAACGCAAAATAAGGCATATTCAGAAGTCTGTTTCTGTCTCCATCCCTCTGTTCCTTCACTCTTCCTACAAGTAACCCTTTTTGTTTACTAGTTTATTTTTCCATTAAAATATGTAGATATATCTGCACATACATATATGTTTATAGACGTGTAAGTAACAATGAAGATACATTTGCATTTTCTCTTTTAGATAAACAGCAGGGTATTATTATACACAATTTTCTCCATTGCTGAGACCTTCCGTGGCAATATACATAGTTCTCAGTTTTCAAGGCTACATAGTATTCCATTAGGTGGAGCCACCAGGGTTTATTTAACTAGGCTCCTACTAATGGACATTTAGGTTATTTCCAATCTTTTGCTGTTACGAACAGCGCACGTGTATGTCTTTGGGATGCATTCCCAGGAGCAGGATCGTTGGCCAGAGTGTACATGCGTATGTCACTTTGGTAGCTACTGTCAGATTCCCCTCCACAGGCTTTGAAACATTTTGCATTCCCACCAACAGCGCACAAGAGTGTCTGATTCCCCACAGTCTCGTGACAATGCCCGTCAGCAAACGTAAATGGTTGTCAGTCTAAATGACAAGTACAACCTCAGTCCACCTTCAACTTGCAATCCTTTTATTATGAGCTGGATTGAGCACTTTTTCATACAACTGAGGACGAGCTGCATGAAGTCTCTGAACTGCCTCTTGGTCGTTTTCCCCGTAAGTCGTTGGTCGTTCACTTCTCTATTGTTGAAGTTCTCTACCACACATATGTAATATAGGGACAGTCACTCTTTCTTTGTTTTTTTAAGTTGCCAACATTTTTCCAGTGTGTCATTTCTCTTTTCACCTTGCTCATGGTTTTTTTTTTTTTTTTTTTTTTGCCAAATAAACATTTTATGTTCTTAAATTTATCAGTCATTCCCTTATGGCTTCTGAATTCTGAGCCATTGCTGGGAAAGCTTTCCCCACTCCTAGATTGTACAGCAACAGGCTCATGGTTTCTTCTAGCGCTTATATGGTTTCATTTTCTACATTTAAATCTCTGAGTCATTTGGACTTTATCCAGGTCTACGGTGTGAGGAAAGAATACAGCGTTATTGCTCTGCAGATGGCCCTCAAACCGGTTAGTATTACACAGTCCCTCTGTCCCTCCCTGGTCTGACACGATGCCCTTGTCATACGCTAAATTTCCACGTGCATTTAGATGAATTTGTGGATTTTCTTTTCCATTCCCTTGGTCTGCCTGTCTGTTCCTGTGTCAAAACCACACTTTATAAGTTGCAGAGGTTCTGTAGCGTTTTACTGTTTTGTGGGACCAGCCTTCCTTTGTTGCCTTTCTTTTTCAGCGTTTTCGTGGCAACTCTTGCCTGTTCTTCCGAATGAACTTCATTCCGCCTGTGTTTTCTTCTAGCAGTTTTATGATTTCAGGTCTTACATTAAAGTCTTTAATCCATTTAGGCTGATTTTTGTGTACGGTGTGAGACAGTGGTCTAGTTTCTTTTCTTTCTTTTTTTTTTTTTGCATATGGCTGTCCAGTTTTCCTGACACCATCTGTTAGAGAGACTGTCCTTTCTCCAGTGTATATTCCTGGCTCCTTTGTCAAACAGTACTTGTCCGCATAGGTGTGGGTTTATTTCTCCGCTCTCAGTTCTGTTCCATTGATCTATGTCTCTGTTTTTCTGCCAGTACCATGCTGTTTTGATGACCCCAGGTCATCTCTCCTGAGATATTCTTTCCCTGGTCAAGAATATGTGTTCCTCAATGTTTCCCAACATTAAAAAATCAGCTAATTTCTGAACTTGGAAAGATAAAGATTGTGTCTTCTCTCCAAACCTGGTGAGCCAGCCCCCACTGTAGAAGGCAGGACAGCACAGGGGCCAAGAGTCTGGACCCTGGAAACAGGCTGCCTGGTTTTGACTCCAGCGCGGCCACTTCTGAGGCAGGTGACCTTGGGCAAATTACTTACCTCATTCTGCCTTGGCTTCCTCATCTGTAAAGTGGGGATAATGGTAGGACCTATACTGTAGGGTTGTCGTGAGGATCAAAAGGCTTAATGTACACTAAGCACTTGGAACAGTGCCTGGCCCTCTGTATTCTTCATTCTTCAGTTTTATTTAATTTTGAATAGATAATACAGTCACATGGCTCAAATTGGTATCAAAAAGTTATATACTGGGCTTCCCTGTTGGCGCAGTGGTTGAGAGTCCGCCTGCCGATGCAGGGGACGTGGGTTCGTGCCCCGGTCCGGGAAGATCCCACATGCCGCGGAGCGGCTGGGCCTGTGAGCCATGGCCGCTGAGCCTGCGCGTCCGGAGCCTGTGCTCCGCAACGGGAGAGGCCACAACAGTGAGAGGCCAAGTTATATAGTGAAAAGTGTCCCTCCATCCCTGTTTCAGTTACCCATTCTTCTGACCAGAAGCAACCAGTGACAACTGTTTCCTATATAGCCTTCCATAGATATTTTATACATACACACCCCCTATATTAAGTTTTTCCCCCTTTGATAGAGATGGTAGCGTACCACCAGGCACTGTTCTGCATCTTGCTTTTTAAACAGGTGTTTGTTCCTATAAGATTCTGTCGGTGTTTTCATGAGGACAGCACTAGGAGAGGTCTGACGTCGTCCTGATGTCGAAGTTGACTCTTACTGTTCAGGAACAGGTGTGGCCCCTGCATCCTTTACCTCATTAGTACGTTACACCCTCCTGGCACTCACATGCACACACACGCTCACACACTCACGTCCATTCATCTCTTCTTTCTACCTTCCTGCTAAACACCAGAGCCCCAGGTGACGAAGAGCAGAGGGGCAGAGGAAACCCATGGGGCTTGGACTCACCTTCCCTGCTGGAAACGAGGCCCCAGTCGGCTTGAACCGCTCTCTCCGGGCCCCTTGGCTAATGGGCTCTCACAGCCAGAGCCCGGCCCGAAGGGAGGGGTTCTGGGAACTGGGCCTGGGGCGTGGGCTGGGTGTTCCCTGGGAGGGGAGGGGGCAGCAGCAGGGGCCTTGAGGAAGCTTTGTCAAGTCCCTGCTGTCCCGGGGCTGTCCCTCCCACACCTTCCCACCCTCCTCTCAGGACAAAGGACACAGCGGGAGGCCCTGCCTCAGCTCAGGGACCCCAGCCACGGACGTACTCGGAGGTGTTGAGGGACAGTGCCGTCCAGTGCGCCTCCATGGGGGCCGTCACCACCGCGTCAAACAGCAGCTCCTGCAATAGTTCCTCGTCGCCTGGGGCAAAATACGGAGACCACCCTCTTACTCCCCCGTGGTCGGGAGCTCAGCTCAGCCCCACCCAGGGGCCCTGAACTTCAGGCACGAGACGTGCTTCGAGCTGGAGGAGGGCAGCTCAGGGGGCCAGGAGGCCGCGTCCTCAGCCTCCACCGTGTGGGCAGAACCAAGGGGCTGCCAGGCCTTTCCAGCTCTTGGGCTCCATGAAATCAGGAGGCCCACCCGCCAGCCGCCCTCCCCTCCCCTCCCTCTCGCCACTGGGCTCCGTCGTGCCCACGCCTCCCCCCCGGGGCCTGTGCACACGTGGTCCAGATGCTCCCGCCCCCTGCTTGCGAGGACGGCCCTTTCTTTTCCCTCCGCCCCTCTAACACGATTCTTACGTTCACTGTGGTGAAATCCACCCAGCACACACCCGACCGACAGCGTGCGGTCTGGGCATTTACACCTGCTCGGAGACGGGCGGCCCTCACCTCCACAGCACAACGTTCCCCCGACCCCCCAGGAGATCCACTCGGTGGCTCCTTTCTGTCCTCAGCTGCAGTGACGCCTCCTGACGAGGGCCCCCCCGGCCACGGTTAGAGCAGCCCCCTCTCCCCCAGGGCACCTGCTCACGGCTTTACACCCCCTGCATCGACACACTGCCGCTTCCCGGTTACCTGTCTCCTCCCCTAGAGCACAGGCCCCGTGAGCACAAGGGCCTGGCCTCTGGGTCACAGGCAGCTTCACTGCCCCTCTGCCCCCCAGGCCCGGCGCAGACTTGTGGGTGGAATGAATGAATGAATGAGGCCTTGTCAGGCGGACACGGGAAGCGGGGTCTTCTCCCCAGCGGGAGGCTGATGGGACAGGATGACCCGTGCCTCCTTCCAAAGAGGAAGAAAAGGGACCATGTGGAGGGTGGCCCTGTGACTCCCCAGCTGCGTTAGTGCAGGGACGTGGGGTCACCTGGGAACCCGGCTTAGGAAACACTCAACAGACACAGCGTCCAGGAGGCGAGGACTTGAGGGGGCAGACATCAGCTACTGGCTGGGGGTGGGGACGGACCTGATGGGCAGGCCAGCATCCTTCACTGTGGGAGCCTTAACAGTGCCTGGGCGACAGACGCTTAAAGAGACCCCGCTCCCTGCCGTGGGGACACACCTGTGCCCCTGCAGGTCCCAGAGCTCTCAGTCACCGGCGTGGCCCCAGTGAGGCTGGCTCTGTCCTCTCCTTTGGGGACTCCCTGTTCTCCCTAAGCCATCGTGAGGTCTGCAGATGGGGCCCCTCTTCCCAGCCCACTGTCCCCACGGAGTCCTGAGCTTCGGGGCCGGAGAGTCACTCACACTCCAGGGCTGGGTCCCGCCCGGTCAGGAAGCGGACCACGGCCTCCAGCTGGCTGAGCCTGCGGTGCTCGGGGTCGATGTCCGTGACGCAGTAGATCCTGGAACCCACGGAGCCCGTTACCCAGAGCCCACACCCTGCCCTGTTCCCCCCGCCCCGAGCCCCCGTCCTCACCAGTCGCTGGCCAGGCTCAGGTCCGGGTGAAGCAGGTCGTGCAGGCCTGAAAGCAAAGTCCACGCTCACCCACTGCCCAGAGTCTGTGTACCGAGTGCTCTAGAAACAGCGTCGGGGAAGGGCTGGGCCGCGTCCTGCCTCGTTCCCGGGCAGAGCGGAATCTCAGCCCACAGGACGGCTGGGCCAGCACAGGTCCCGCCGCTGTCACTGTCACGTTGCTTCTGAAACGCTTTCCTTCCCACTGCCTCCTGGACCCGCCCGATGGGATCGCCCTCAAGGAGACATCGGCTTCCCTGGCTTCACTGTACCGAACCGAGCCGCGGGGCCCTGCGTGTCTGTGGCGGCGGGCTCAGCACGTGTTTGTTGACCGACTGAATGGACGAATGCCCTCCTGTGCACCCACTGGTGCTCAATTAAGATCTGTTAATTGAAGGAAAGGATGATGGCATGCCGAGGGCCTCTGTGGAGTCACTGAACATGGTGCTGGGCAAACGCACACAGGCGGACAGCTCAGGGGCGACGGCCTTCCCCACCGGAAGCCCGTGGGTGCCTGGTGGGTCTCACCACAGCGAGGGTAAGGGATGTGCCCTCTGTCCTGCAGTGGTGACATCTGGGCACGTCTGGGAAGAGGAAGAGGAAGGAAGAAGGAGGCCCAGGGAGTTTGGTTTCTGGGGGGACAGTGGGAGACAGGGAAGGTCAGTGTCCTGGCGTCATGGACACGAGCCGTGACAGGAGCCTGGGGGAGGCTCCTCCTGGGACAGCTCCCGGCAAAGTGACCGCAGATGCGTCTGGGTGGGCTGGGGTCAGAGGGTGGGGCAGCACAGCCCAGAGCAGACCCTGAAGCTTCGGGCGAGGAGAGATGAAAAGGGGCCGCAGGTCACGGAAGGCCTTTAGCAGCGGCACTATCCAGTTTGGATTTATAGAAAAATCCCTCTGGAGAAAGTCAGAGAAAGGAAGACCTGCGGGTGTGGTTTCCAGGAGAGAGTGGGAGTGAGCAGGATGGAGGGGAAAGACGGGGGGATGAGATGATCCAAGGGTTGGAAATGGAAGAACAGACAGAACGTGAGGTTCAAGGGCTGTGGCCGCGTCGTCCAAGGACCTCCTGACATGTCCCAGGGCCCACGTGGGTTTTGTTCTCCCAGGGCGCCCAGGCAGCTGCAAGTCCAGGGCGGGTGGGGGTGGAGGGTCTCTCTCCCGTCCTCCTGCAACACGCCTCCCCCCATCCCCATTCACATCCCACAGGCTCCTGTAATGGGTGGAATTATGTCCCCCAAAGATGTGTGAAGTGTCAACCCCAGTCTCTGTGGACGTGACCTTATCTGGAAATAGGATCGTGGCAGATGTAACCAAGTTAAGATGAGGTCGCTGGGCTTCCCTGGTGGCGCAGTGGTTGGGAGTACGCCTGCCGATGCAGGGGACACGGGTTCGTGCCCCGGTCCGGGAAGATCCCACATGCTGTGGAGCGGCTGGGCCCGTGAGCCATGGCCGCTGAGCCTCCGCGTCCGGAGCCTGTGCTCCGCAACGGGAGAGGCCACAGCAGTGAGAGGCCCGCGTACCGCAAAAAAAAAAAAAAAAAAAAAGATGAGGTCGTTGATAAGAAGGGAAAATTGAGACTCACGAGGGGAGAAGCTGTGTGATGACCAAGGCAGAGTCGGGAGAGTGGCAGCCACAAGCCCAGGGCCAGTGGGAGCCGGGAGGGGCAGGAGGGACACTGCCCTGGAGGCGCTGGGTGGAGCGGGGCTCCCAGAACAGAGAAGCTGGCCAGTTTTGGGGGCAGCTCCAGCAAACGGCTACGGATCTGCCCACTCGCCCTCCCAGGCCTCTTCTTTCCCTCTGAGTGGTCTGACAGGTAAACCCTGCCCTGTCCAGCAAGGCCGCCCAGAGTCTGACCACCTGTCTGGCAGGTCTTAGACTCCGCGGGTTGTGGCGACTGTCCAGCAGACCCTGCGGGCCCTGGAACCGGGGATGCCAGGCCCCTCTAGCCACGTAGCCCTGCCCGCAGAGCCCCTGCCTGGATGGCCCTGCCCCGTGTTCCCGGAGAAGCCAGTTTTCCTCCGAACTGTCCGCCAGTCCTGGGCGCCGGCCGACCCACCTTCTTCCACAGACGTGTTCCCCAGGAGGACGTATTCGCCGTGGCCGCGGGAGAGCACCACTCCCAAACTGTTGGCAGAGTGAAGGACGCCGGCTCACCACCAGCTGGTGCCCACGGCCCAGCCCAGCCTCGTCCTCTGAGCCTCCGAGCCTCCCACACCCACGACAGGGCGCACAGCCAGCCCCCGCCCGCCCTGGCCCTCGGCGTCCCCTCCAAAACACAGGCAGCACTTCTGTTTTGTCATCAGCCTTTTTCCTGGGAAGGACGCTGGACACGACAGGACAAAGGCCCCCTCCACTCTCATTTTGTCAGATTCACCCTGGACCTGTCGGGGCCCCCAGGGACGGGGAGGGGTCTCTGTGTCCCACACGTCCCGCAGTCGGGAGGCCCCTCCTGCCTGGAGAATCCCACCATGCCTTCGTCAGGAAAAGCATTGCTTCTGAACCTTGGCTGGATACCTGAACCACTTGGGTCGGGGGGCTTTACAGGGTACGAGCGCCCGGGCCCACCCCAGGAATGCCAAGTAAGGTAAGAAGGAGGACCTGGACGCTGGCGATGTTACAAGGACCCACAGGTGCTCCAGGAGCAGTCAGGGCTGGGAACCACCCTTCACTGAGAAATGGGTAATTCAGAGAGAAGCCCCATTTGTTCCCTAAACTGTATGATACTAGAGTGAATATTTATGTGGTGGGAGGGAACCTGAGAGCTCTTCAAATCCCATCTTTCATCTTACAATTGCTTATGATTGCGTTGCTTAAAATCTCTAGGTCGATCATGTCATTTAATCCACCCAGTTCCGCCCAAAGGCAGCTGTAATTACCCCTACTTTACAGAGGTGGAACCTAAAGCACAGAGGTTGAGAAACTTGACTAAGGTCACAGCCTGTGCGTGGTGGCTCCAGGCCCTGCGCACCGGGCTGCACTGCACACCAGGCTGCACTGCACACAGGGCTGCACTGGCACAGCAGGTGCAGACCTCAGAATGCAGACCTGAGTCTTCTTCTGTTACCACAAAATTGCCAACTACCTAGAAGTAAATCCACCTCCAGACCTGAAAGTCCCACCTGAGCTGTCGGCTTTCATGTTGCACCCATCCCTCCCCTGCAGACAAGACCCGGTCCCTCACCTGAAAGGCGTGTCACTGATGTCCGTGAAGAAGTAGTCGTTGGTCAGGAAAAGAACTCGCTTCTGAAAGAGGCACCAGGAAAGGTGCTTGCTGGGGAGGGAGCGCCAACCGTCCCTTCCCTCCCTCCCCTCCTGCCTCCCTTTCCTCCCCTCCCTCCCTCCCATCCCCCTCCCTCCCCCACCCCCTCCCTCCCTCCCATCCCCCTCCCTCCCCCACCCCCTCCCTCCCTCCCATCCCCCTCCCTCCCCCACCCCCTCCCTCCCTCCCATCTCCCTCCTTCCCTCCCTCCCACCCCTCCCTCCCTCCCATGCCCCTCCTTCCTGACCACTCCCTCCCTCCCCCACCCCTCCCCCCTCCCTCCCACCCCCTCCCTCCCTTCCCACCTGACACCTGGTGCTCCTCCACTACTTCTTACATCCCCCCAACCCCACCCCCTCACATCTCCTCTCAGTGACGCCACAGGCAGATCCCCTCCCACCAGCACGCTGCAGCCCCTGGGGGATGCCTGAATGCAGGGCCACGGTCCAGACCTGCGTTGTCCCATATGGGGCCACAAGCCACCACATGTGCGACTCAGGAATAGAAGTTTCAAATTTTAGGAAATGTCAGTTAACTAGAGAGCCTGGGTGGCTGGTGGTCCCTGCACTGGGCAGCGACTGTGGTTCAGGTGGGACCAGAGAAGGCTGCCAGCTGAGCTCACACCTGTACGAGCCACCTGCACGCCCCGCCCACAGCCCCCCCCCCCCCCCCCCCCCCCCCCGCCGGCTCCGGAGCCCAGAGCCCTCAGGCCACGGCGCCCTTGACAGCGGCTCTTTCCTTTCAAAGCTGCCACTTTTAGGTTTAGTTGAATTTGCACAAGTCAGGGCATGGGGAGGGGGCACAGTGGCTAAGGACGGGCAAGGGCATCAGACAGACCTGGTCGAAGCCTAGCCGGCCACTCACAGGCTGTGTGCACTTGGGTAAGTGACTTCACCCGGGCATCGCAGTTCTTGCTCGTAAGTCAGGGGTAACGAGAGCATCCCCTGCATAGGCCACTGGGCGGTGGTGAGGATGCTTTTAGCGGGCCAGTACGGGAAGAGCAGTGTTCACTCCGGGCTCCGAAGCCCTGCGGGCTGTGCCGTCCACAGACACAGCGGATGCTTCTGGGAAAGCTACACACTGTGCTGGGTTCGGGAGCTGTTCTTATTTCCTTCACCTCTTTCTGGCTTTTTTACTTCCACGTTGGAAACTGGAGTAAGATGTTGCAGGGGACGTGGCGGGAGAAGGTGACAAAAAAGTTTTACTTCTATAGGAAACCAGCTGTGGACCAAACCCAAAAGATCAGTTCCCAGCACGGGCCTCATCTTCCGTGATGCCCTCCTGTCCCCGCTGCTTCAGGCAGACCTTCTGGCAGTTGGGGGAGGCCCTGGGAGCTACGGGGCAGCTGGGGCCCAGCAAGGGAGGAGATGGGGCTGGCTTGGGGCTGGCTTGAGTCTGGAACTGGAGAGCATTTAAAAATTGTTTTCATACTCTCTCTTTTTCCTAATGGAAGAAAAAGGTGAAACGCGCCCATCTAAGTGTGTCATTCCATTAGCTTGATAAATGTACACGGCCATGCAATCACCTCTGTGCTGGAGATACAGACTGTTTGCATCCCCTGCAATCTCGTTGCTTCCTTCGGTTTCAATCCCCGCACCTTCCATGGGCGCGCTCTGTTCTGAGCTCCATCCCCCAGGCTAGGTGTCCCTGTTTTCGTGTCACATGTCCTTTTGTGTCGGTTTCTTCTGCTCAACGTAATGTCCTTAAGACCCATCCGCGCTGCTGAGCGTGTCAGCAGTGTGTTCCTTCCCTCTGCCAAGTAGTAAGTACTCCAGGGTGGACTTGCCTCTATGTTCACCCCTGGGTGGTCATCTGTGGTGTTTCCAGTTTGGGGCTATTATGAATAAAGCTGCTGTGGACATGTGTTTTCATTTCTCTTGGTAAATACCAGGAATGGAATTGCTGGGTCATATGGTGAATCATGTTTGCCTTTAGAAAACACTGCCAGTGTCCCAGTTATTTTATTGTACTTTGACTAGCAATGCATGAGTTCCGGTTTCTGCACATCTTTGCCAGCCTTTGGTGTTCCCAGTCTTTTGCATTTTAGCCATGATAGAGCGTATGAAAGTAGTTTTAATCTGCACCTTCCTGACGGCTAAAGTTGCTGGGCATCTTTCTGTGGGCTTGTGGGTCGCGTCTGTTTCTTCATTCGTGAAGTGTCTGCTCAAGTATTTTGCCCATTTTTGTTGGGCTGTTCGTCTTTTTGTTAATGATTTGGAGAAGTTCTTTATCATCTGGACACAGTCTGTGCCTTGCTTTTTCATTTTCTTAATTGTGCCTTTCGATGAAGTTCAATTTATCAAATGTTATTTAATGTTTAGTGCTTTTGGTGTTCTGTCTAAGAAATCTTTGCAAAACCTCAGGTGGTGAAGACTTTCAGTTACATTTTCTTGTAGGAGGCTTACAGTTTTAGGGTTTACATTGAGAGCTATGGTACATCTCAAATATTTTTGCGTACAGTGTGAGTGTGTCTCAACGTTTATTTTTTTCATGCATTTATTCAGTTGTTCCAGCACCATTTGTTGAAAAGATTTTCTTTCTCCATTGATTTGTCAAAGTGTCGTTACTGAAAATCTACTGATGACACGTGAGTTTATTTCTGGAGTTTCTATTCCATTCCATCAATCCATTTGTCTATTCGTATGTCGATACCATTCTGCTTGGTTACTGTAGCTTTGTAGTAAATTTTGAAATCAGGTAGTGTGAATCGTCCAAATTTGTTCTTTTTTTCGACAGTTCTGACCATTTTAGGTCCTTTGCATATTCATATAAATTTTAGAATCACCGTCTTCTATGTCTAGAAGAAGTCTGTTCAACTTTTTATTGGGATTGTGTTGGATCTATAGATCAATTTGGGCAGAATGGACATCTTAGAAGTATTGATCTTACAACCCATACACATGGTTATATCTTTCTATTTATTTTTTTCTTTGACATGTTTTCTGCAGTGTTATGCCATTTTCAATGTAGAGGTTGTATATGTCTTTGTTAAATTGATTCCTAAGTATTTTATATTGTTTGATGCTATTGAAGTTGAAACTTAAAAATAATTTCATTTCCCAAATGTTTGCTCCTATATATAATACAATTGATTTTTATAATATTGACCTTGTATTCTGTGAACTTGCTCAATTACCTGTTAGTTCCAGCAGCTGTTTTGCAGATTCTCAGGATTTTCTATGTAAACAATCATCTTACTGTGAACAAAGAGAGTTTTACTTCTTCCTTTCTGATTTTTGTGTCTTTTATTTTGTTTCTTTGCCTTATTGCAAAGATAGGTCCTGGAAGGTCCAGAGCAGTGTTAACAGAAGTGTTGAAACCAGATACCCTTACCTTGTTCACAACCTTAGGGAGAAAGTGCTCAATCTTTCATCATTAAAAGTGAGCTTTTTCACAGATGCCTTTTATCAGATGGAGGAAGTTTCCTTCTGTTCCCAGTTAAATTTTGTCAGATGCTCTTTCAGTATCAGTTGGGATGACCATGTGGTGTTTTCCTTTAATCTGTTCATGTAAGGGGATAACTCCACTGTGTGTGGCAGTTGCCATGTATCCTACAAGTTACAAACCTTACAATACAATGTCAACATTTTTGCTTTAAATAGTCAGTTGTCTTTTTGAGAAGTTAAAAAATGAATGAAGTTTTAACTTCACCCACGTATTTACCATTTCCAATGCTGTTCATTTCCTTGTGTTGATCTGAGTTTCCATCTGTGTCATTTTTCTTCTGCCTGAAGAATTCCTCAAGCATTTCTCCAAGTGATGAACTCTGATCTCTTTTATCTGAATCTGTCTTTACTTCACCTCTTTTGGAAGGATATTTCCTCTATATGCGGAACTTTCGGTTGACAGTTTTTTCTTTTGGTTTTTAACAACATTACGTTATTGTTTTTGATGAGAAGTCAGCCATCATTCTTACTATTGTTTTCCCCTATTACCGTTTTCCTCTAGCTTTTAAATAAATTTTCCCAGGAATTCC
Organism: Stenella coeruleoalba; assembly: GCF_951394435.1. Taxonomy (NCBI): domain Eukaryota; kingdom Metazoa; phylum Chordata; class Mammalia; order Artiodactyla; family Delphinidae; genus Stenella; species Stenella coeruleoalba. Next base: position 100,449,487 of record NC_137157.1, read on the forward strand.
CTGGTGGCACAGTGGTTAGGAATCCGCCTGTCAGTGCAAGGGACATGGGTTCGAACCCTGGCCCGGGAAGATCCCACATGCCACGGAGCAACTAAGCCCGTGTGCCACAAGTACTGAGCCTGGGCTCTAGAGCCCGCGAGCCACAACTACTGAAGCCCGCGCACCTAGAGCCCGTGCTCCGTAACGAGAGAGGCCACCACAGTGAGAAGCCTTTGCACTGCAACGAAGAGCAGCTCCCACTCACTGCAACTAGAGAAAAGCTCGCGCACAGCAACGAAGACAAAACGTAGCCAAAAATAAATAAATAAGTAAATAAATTTATTAAAAAAAAAGATTTTCCCTTCTCTTTGATTCACAGCAGGTAGACTATGGTGTGTTTAGGTGTGGGTCTTTTTTTTTTAATTCTGCTTGGTTTTGCTGAGAATCTTGCATCTACTGGTTGATGTTTTTCACTAAACTCAGGACATTTGGGGCATTAGTTTTTCAAATACTTTTTTCTGTTCCGTCCCTTCTCCTTCCTTCTGGGACTCTAAGGACATATGTTAGACCACTTGATATTACCCCACAGGTAACTGAAGAATAATTTTTTTAAAAACTTTTCTTTCTGATCTTTACATTGGATAATTTCTATTTGTCTTCACAGTCACTGTCCTTTTCCCCTCCCATCTGCTGTTAGTTCCGTCCTGTAGGAATTTCCTTTCAGGTGTTGCACTCTTCAGTTTTGGAATTTCCACTTGGTTCTTGTGCTGGTCTTACACTGTGTCAAGTCAGCTAAGCTGGAATTACATTTTTTTCAGACTCACTTCCCTGTATGGTTCCAAATTAGGGTTGGCCAGATGAGGAGTCTGCATGAGATTTGTAAGGGAGAGCAAAGCCGCGGCCGTGTTACACACTGGAGTGGGTACAGCACATGGGGCCCTGCGGCAGCTCACTCTGCTCTGCTGGCTTCCCTTCTTGGGACGGGCAGCTGCCACTGGACCTCCTCCTTCAGTCTCTCTGAGATCTGAGCCAGTGAGCATGCAGGCCCAGGTGAAGGGCACGAGCTCCTTCTGCAGGTCCCACATCCTTGTGGCTGGAGATAGTGAGAGACAGATGCTGGTTTTAGTTTGTCCTCATGGGTTCCTATTCTTCCTCATGGGTTCCAGTTTGTTCTTGCTTTCTCCCACATCTCATCCAGTTTTCCTTCCCAATCGCTGGCCCTGCCAACCTACGATGACTTCAAGCTCATGACTAGAGGCAGAGACACCTGCCTTCTGTAGACATTTTTACCAGCTCCCACCATTTCATTAGGTCTACCCCCTACAATAAAACCCTATATTCATATCATTTGTAGTGGTCCTGCTTCTTTGATTAAATCCTAAACATTTCTCTGCTGAGATTCTCCATCTGTTCACTCATGATGACCATCTTATCCTTTAATTCCTTGTGCATATTTATCATATCTGCTTGAAAGTCCTTCTTCTAATTTCAGTAGCTGGGTCATCTATGGATCACAAATAAGACTGCTTTATTAAGAAGGGAAACGTCATCTTGTTTCTTCATGTGTCTGCTGGCTATTGTGGAGAATAGGTTGTAGATACTCTGTCTTCCTCCAGGGAGTGTTGATTTCTACTTTACTCAGCAGAGAAATGGCTGGCTGACCACCTTGAGCTTGCAGAGACTTGGATTACATTTTCCCTAGGGTGGGTCTGCTTCAACTTTGTCTTTAGGTCTAGGGTGAATCCCTTGGTCTTGGGACATAGTCTTTGCTCCCAAGGTGTAGTTCTTCTGTGCTTTCAAAGAAAATTCTGAGGTATTTACTGAGCCTCCTCACCCTGGTGTGACTCCAAATTTTCCCCACGACCACAGGAAGCGGTGAAGTCCCTGCTCTGACTTCCAGCTCTCAAGCTGTTGCCTGGAGTCCCCCTGGAGATGTGTAGCTTCAAGGTCAGTCAGGTATTGGAGAGGAACTTGCATACATATGTTAGGGCCAGCCCACCTGTGACTCCCTCATTTCTGGGGTATCTCCCCTCATTTTATGACACTCTGGGAGCCCAAAGTCTGTTCTCTGACACTTCAAGATGATAACAACAGATCTCTGCTTGACTTCTAGTCGTTGCATTCCAGATGGACTGGGGTGAGCCCTTTGGGGAAAGAGCCATATAAGCGTACACCTCACCCCGTGCACTTCTCTCGCTTCAAGGGTTGAAGCCTCTTTAGCTCGTGGGCTCCTCACAAGTTGGAGACCCTAGATATTGGGCCAGACTGTGTTTCTCACATTTTTGGAATTAGTTGCACACGCTTAACAGCATGGATTCCTAGCCGAATCCTTCCGAGGGGCCCGCACTCTGCAGCCTGCCGTGGCTCCCAGGCTCCGCAGCACGGAGGCTTGTCTGCTTCTCTCATTTACATTCCTGAACTCGGCTGATCTGGTCCCGCAGGCTTTTGAGTCTGTGGGCCCTGCTCTCATCATGCTGGGCTGCTGCCACTGTCCTCAGTAGCACTACCATAGTTGCCTGTCTGGAGTTTAGGGGAGATGGAGAAAGGTCTGAATTAATCCCTGGGAAATAAGGACGCATGCAAAATCCCCTGGAGAAAATGACCAAGCAGGTTATGGCCTGCCAGGAGAATGGCTTGAATGATATCGGATATTCCCACAATGCTCTAAGAAAGCCTCCCTGGGCCTAGACCTGAAGGGTGTTTCTGCTGAGGACCCCGTAAGGTAGACGTAGGCTGAGCTGAGGGAGGGGCACCATCACCACAGCAGTGAGAGGCTGGATTCCACCATGGCGTGCTTCCTACCAGCAAAGTGTCCCGCCTACACGGGCAGGCACAGGAGCTTCCGGGCATGAGAGTAAAGAGAGGAACGATTGATTAAAGAGGGCTGAGTCATGGTGTAATGGGTGGAGGGAGAGGAGAAGACAGTGAATTTAAAGAAGGGACAGAAAGGCATCTCTAAAGAGACCCGGGAAATCTTTCATTCTGGAGAGTGAGTGGAGAAATCAGGGCCTGTCCTACAGGAAGGCCTTGCACAGCCGTGGTCGGGAGCGTGTGGTCAGAATCAGACCCAAGCACACAGGCCTGGAGATTGATCGTCTACCTCAGGGGTCCCCAACCCCTGCGCCGCGGGCCAGTAGCGGTCCACGGCCTGTAGGAGCCGGGCCGCCCAGCAGGAGGTGGGTGGCAGGCGGGCAGGTGAGCAGAGCTTCGTCCGCAGTACCCCTCGCTCCCCACCGCTCGCGTTACCGCCTGAACCATCCTCCTCCCGCCCCAATCCGTGGAAAAACTGTCTTCCATGAAACCGGTCCCTGGTGTAAAAAAGGCTGGGGACCGCTGGTCTACGTCGCCCCGGGCAAGTTTTTGCTTTCTGAATTTCTGCATCGGTAAAATGGGGATAGGACAGGACATACATCACAGGGCTGTGGGAAGTGAGTGAAGGCTTATGGAGTGTAGTCCAGCTTCTCATAAAGGTGAGCTGGCATCATCATCATGATTCGTTGCAGTGGAGGTAAGGCGAGAACTCGATGCGCTGGGAAATGTCCACCCTGGTCGTGACCACGGTCAGCATCACCCTATTTCTTCATGTCAGAGCACCGCATGCCCGGAAGCCTTTGTCAAACTGCAAATTTTACCTGGACGGTTTATTAACAGCAGTGAACACATTCTGAAGGGCTGGACAGCAGTTTCAGGAGACGTCCAGACTGCCTGGATCTGGTTAGGACCACCCCTCGGTCGCTTTGAGAAGCGTGAAGGCCACATGAGGACGCGGCACTGGGAGCCCTTCCCGAGCTGGCCTGAGTTAGACCTCGCCCCGTGCGTGGAACTCACGTTGTAGCCTGGAAGCAGGTCCCACCTGATGTGCTCTGGCAGTGCCGGGTGGCTGCGAGCTCCCTGGTGCCCAGGAGCAGGGGTCCGGTTGGGATAAGGATGGGGGCGCGTGGAGGAAACCTCTGCCTTTTTGGATCAAGAGAAGGACCTGCTGGGCCTGGTGGGACATCAGGGATGTTGCCCAGCCTGCCCGAGGGAGGCCCCTCTCAGCCCGGAGCTTATGAACAACAGGCAGATCCCACAGAAATGAGACGTGTCCCAGTGAAAACCAGCGCACGCATCTAAAAGGAATGCAGAGTTGCTTTCCTTCCCAGAGCTTTCCTGTTAGGCTTCCATGGAGGTCCGTGTTTGTGGAAGAACTTGGATCTAATTGTCGCCGACCCATGCCCGCGTTCTCTCCGCAGAGGCCGATGGGCAGCGGAGGGGATGCGGGGGTGGCCGTGAGGGAGGAGGTGACATTTGCAAATACGTCAAGGGACAAAGCCCCGTCAGTGCAAACGCAGGGGGACCTTCTCAACGAGAAGATGAAGTGGTCTTTTGTAAGCGATGCGCGGGTCTGTGGTGACAGGAATGGCACGGCTGCGGGGACCTGGCCTGATTCTCTGTGGTTGCCATGGGTGGAAATTGCTCTACGGGGTAGCAATTATTTTCAACCTCTTCCCATATAACATGTTTTACAAGAGCTGCTAACGATTGGCAAAATTAACTGTCACTTTCCCCCTTTCCACCATAAACAACAAAAGGGCCACATGGCAGGCAGCAGGAAGACTTGCGAAGGGCTGGGCTGGCCACGGCCTCGCTCTGCGGCCCCGAGAACCAGGCCCTGGAGAGCGGTAGCTCCCCGGCCGGTGCTCCATGGGGCCGATGCCCGCTGGGCCGGGCCCCCCACTAGGGCCCTCCAGGCTCCAGCAAGCTCTCAAGGCTTTAGCTCGAACTCAGCCAGGTCCTTTGTCACCACCACCAACCCCAGTTAACCATGACGCCGCTTCCTGGGAGCAGACCCCAGTCTTTCCCTCGAGCGCCTTACCCCTCTGTCCAGCGGAACCTTCACGTCCATGGAGAGAGACCCTGTCTCCCTGTTGATCATGGCTGTTCTCAGCTTCAGGGGGAAAGGTAATAGAATTAGTAATAGAACAGATAATAGAACTCGGCTCACACAGGACCATGAAGCAATGAACACTGCCTTGGAGGTGACCCCTGGGGACACGCTGCGTTTTCCCCCTTCTCCTGCAAGCAGGCTACAGGTGGCAATATAGACCGGCTGCCAGGTTCCCTTTAGCTGGAATTCTGGAGTTCACTCAGAGGATGCTCCCAGTGGGCTGACGGGCGAGGGAACACGGTGGCCGAGCCCTGAGATGCAAGTTTTCCAACACCCAGGCCAGCCTAAAACGCCCTCACACCCGAACTCTGTGGCTCACAGACGTGTGCTCCTTCAGCCCCAGAGGAAGAGACTCTTCTCTCTGTGGACGGTGGGAGGGCTGCCCGTTAGAGGCACTGCTTCTGCTTTGGGCCAAGGGAGGGGGCTGAGCTCAGCGCCTTGGCCCCGGGACCCGCTGTCCAGCCAACCGACCCCCTCCCGGCCGCCCACTCACGGTTCCGGCCCGGTCCTCCCACTCCACTTCCGAGAGGTCCACGCTGTTGTAGTTGGGCTTGGGCTTCAGTTTCTTCCCCTCTCTGTACTGAGTGCGCCAGTCAGGGGGAGAGACGGGAGGTTAACACCAGCCCCGGCCCTTCCAGAAAGCCTGTCTGACACAGTCACAACCCAGAGAAGCTCAGCGATTCCTCGTGGTCGTGCGGGCCACGTTCCCCCCAAGGCAGAGCGGCCCTGGCCAACCTTTGAGTCAGGTGGTCTCCCGGCCTCGGGGAGAGTATGTCACACACCAAGGAGCTCCCATCGTGAGTGCGCTTGTCCTAGGTTTGGACTCGCGTTGTTAGAAACCTCTTCCTCATGCAGAGCTGAAACCTGCCTCCCTGTGGCTTTACCCACGGGTCCTAGGCCTCTCCCTGGAGCTACACAGAGAGCTTCCACCCGACACCCTGAGGGTTTTTGGGGATGCTCGTCACTGCTAAGACGTCCCCCCCCACCCTGAGCTAAACATTCCCAGTTCGCAGACGCCTCAGCTCCCTCTGATTCTCTTCCGTTTTGTCAATGTCACTCTCGAAGCAGAGTGCCTGGGACAGTCGCTATTTCAGGTGGGGTCTGACCAGTGTGGGGTGGGGTGTGACCCGTGCAGACCAAAACATCGTACGGCTCTGACCGCTGCCTCTGATTCTGCTAATCCAGGACAGCTACCTCGCCCGACAGGTCAAACCGAGTTTTCAGCCCATTAGATTCCCTTGACCTTCCTTGTGATGCACTGTTAAGTCACAGCTTTACCATCTTCTGCTTGGGCATCGAGTATGCTGCACGACTTTCCATGCATTCCTAATATATTTCATCTCCTTAGTTCCAGCCCATCGTTTTAGAAGAATACTTTCTGAATACTAATTTTCTCCCTTCATGTATTAACCATACCTTCCACATCCCATGGCATCTCCTTCTGTGTTTTCATCTTGTTGATAGAATTTTTTGTGTGCAGTTTATTGATTGATTGATTTAAAAATTTTTGGCTGCATTGGGTCTTTGTTGCTGCGCACGGGCTTTCTCTAGTTGCGGCCAGCGCGGGCTACTCTTCATTGTGGTGTGTGGGCTTCTCACTGCGGTGGCTTCTCTTGTTGTGGAGCATGGGCTCTAGGCGCGCAGCCTTCAGTAGCTGTGGCTTGCGGGCTCTAGAGCACAGGCTCAGTGGTTGTGGCGCACAGGCTTAGTTGCTCTGTGGCATGTGGGATCTTCCCAGGCTGGGGATCGAACCCGTGTCCCCTGCATTGGCAGGCGATTCTTAACCGCTGCGCCACCAGGGAAGTCTTTGTTGATAGAATTTTTGAGCGAGCAGAGCCAAGGACAGACAGATTCCGCAAAGCCCGATAAAGCCCTCCATCCAGCGTGACAGGACCATTCATCAACATTCTTTGAGTGTTATTATCATTTTCTGGCCCTGACTTCTCTCTCTCTGACACCAAGAGAGATATCGTCAAGTCATCTGCTGTTAGGTCTGTAGCATTCCCCAGGTTTAATTTGGTGATAGATCAAAAAAGTAAAGAGGAGGGGCTTCCCTGGTGGCGCAGTGGTTGGGAGTCCGCCTGCCGATGCAGGGGACACGGGTTCGAGCCCCGGTCCGGGAAGATCCCATATGCCGCGGAGCGGCTGGGCCCGTGAGCCATGGCTGCTGGGCCTGCACGTCTGGAGCCTGTGCTCTGCAGCCGGAGAGGCCACAGCGGTGAGAGGCCCGTGTACCGCAAAAAAAAAAAAAAAAAAAAAAAAGGAAAGAGGATAGTTTATCATCAGGGTCATTAGGAATTAAGCAGAGGTCTCTATTTAGCAGGACGAGGCCCCCCACAGATGCTTGAATGGCTGACGTCCCCCATCACTGTGTATCTTGCTTCAGCAAGTTTCCTCTTTTCTCAAGAAAGTGTCTCCAGTTTCTTGCCTGTGCTCGAACGATGTTCCCATTCTTGGCCTGTTGAAAGTCTATTCTCATGACAAGCAGCCCTGCCCTGCGCTCCTGTTCAGGGCGGTGCTCTTGAGTAAGGAGTGACCCTCCCGGCTCATTGCCACCTCCTAATTCCTAAGGATATCTGAAAGGCCATCCCGGGCTCCTCAGGAAACCGTAATTCCGCTTCCATTACTCCTAGTTTGGGCACTGACGTGGAAACATTTCAGGCCGAAAGTATGGCTCCGGCCCCTCCTTTATTACTAGGCGTGTCCTCTATGACTTTTCTTTTTTAAACTCAGCTATTCTTCTCCTCGACGCCTGTCATGAAGGGATCGCTCTCTCCACGGGAGTCTCACTGTGCTGGCTTTGCTGTATGGGATAATGTTCTGCGTGGTACAGCTCTCTCATCGTTTCATTTGTGTAAGTCTGTTTCCTTAACTGGACCATAAATGTCTGTTGACAGCGTCTCGGAGCGTGATTAGGTCAGGCGTGCGACGGGCCCACAGTACGCATGGGTTGCTTGAGACCTTATGTTCATCCACACTACATAGATGTGAAGAGAGGTTTGGGACAGGTGCCCCTTAATTCTAAAGGGCCAACATTTTTGTTCTTCCCCAATGAGTCATCTTCTTGGCCCTGGGGCTGCCCCCCACGGGACCCGCTGGTAGAGGTCAGTGTTCTTGGTCTCTCTCAACTCTGAACCCCTAGCGTTTCCTTAAATAGCTCAATCAGTGCCTTTGGTCACTCAGCGTCTGTCTGACCCGAACGGACAGCAGTGTGGCCTAGGCTGGTCTCTCCGTGGCACCTGGGCAGGAGAGAGCTCGGAAAGGCGCCCGCGGTGCTGCTGTCCTCAGTGCCAACCTTGACTCCAGAGGAGACTGGTGGAGGGGAAGGGTCGCGATGCCGCTGGGACCCCAACTCCCCTCCCCGCTTCCCAACAACCACACTGGGAGGTGTGGCCACTACTGCCACGGATGGAGGTCTCGGGGAGCCCCCCGGCCGGGGAGGCAGCACCTTAGATAAAAGGCTGCTGCTTTCTCTCCTGGCCTCGGCCGCTCATCTGAACGCAGGTGAAAACGCCATGGGCTCCCGCCTTGGGATGGAGGGAGCTGGAAGGGGGCAGGAGCCCTGGGGACACATCCTCAGGGCAGCCTCAGCTCTGCTCCCCAGCTCGTGGGGGACGCCTCCTGCCGTTTGTAGTGTTAACTTGGCACTTACGCCCTTGGGGTGGCCCCTGGCGATCTGGGGACACACGGTCAGACTCCAAGACAGAGCGTGGGGTGACTGACGGGGTGACAACGGGGAAGGAGACAGGTCCTCCAGGGACACTGCACACTCATGACAGGCTCCCTGCAGACTGGCTGCTACCAGTTCGTGCATTTCTGCCTTGTCTCTCCTGCTAGATCATAAGCAATTTGAAAACAGGGACCATGACTTAATTTTTTTCCTGTAGTCCATCGGGTTCTTCAATGGAGCTGAAGGCGTGTTCGTTGTTTTAACCGTCTGTATGAACTACCCCCACATCCCGCACAGTTAAGACCCCCGAGGCAAATAGGATCGGTACCTACCAGGGGTCGAAGGTCAGGATGTGAGAGGATGTAGCCATTGTTAGTGCTCAAAAAGGCATAGCCGTGCACCCCGAGCTAGGAAGACAGGGATGGAGGGGGTCAGGGGGTATCTGTGCAGGAGGACTGGGGCCGGGCAGGGGGCGGGGCCACGGGCGGGAAGACCACCTCTCACAGCCCCGTTTTGGCGACAGTATGAACAAGCTGGGCAGCTTCCAGCCGCTCACTCTGAATTCTGCTCCAGCTGCTCCAGTCGGCAGTGACCATAACAACGAACGTCACCACCTGCCTCCTTCCACCACTGCTCTGGGGCTTTGATTACACAGCCTCGCTCCTCCCCAGATGGGGCTGCGTGGTGCGCAGGCGGACCAGGACGGCACAGACGTGCCGAAGGCCACAGAGCACGTCGCGGCTGCCGTGACCAAGCGTCCCAGGGGCCCAAGTTTCGGTTCCCCTGCTCTGTGTCCAAACGTCTCTAAGGGCGGGATGTCCGGGGGTGGGATGTGGGGGGCAGGATGGGGGGATGTCTGGGGGTGGGGTGTCCGGGGAGGGGGAATAGGGCGTCGGGGGTGTGACATTGGGGTGGGGCTGAGGGGCGGCCGCAGGCCCCGTCCCAGCTGTGAGCTTGGCTGCACTGCCTGCAGGGAGCCTCCAGAGCCTGGTGGGGTGGCTCCTGGGAGGCCCGTGACCCTACCTGGGGGCCTGACCGGGCTCACCTTGTACTGGGGCGCCAGCTTCATCAGCTCTCTCAGGGCCACGTCAGAGCCCACCACACCCAGGAGGATGCCATGGGATCGCTGGAAGGAAATGCCAGCTTCAGGGGAGACCAGGCTTCCCATGCACGAGGCCAAACTGAACCCACGGCCTTTCCAGAGCCCGGAAGAGGAAGCCACTTGGACCTAAGGTGGTCTTTGCTCTGCAGTTAGATTTTAGGCAGAGCTCCCTGGAATAAAAATCTAGAACCTACTAGAAGAGGCCCCAGGAGTAATCTCAGCCGCTGGGAAGATTAATGTCCAGTATTAACATTTAAGTTTAATATTTAAATGAACTACAAAGTTGAATGAAATATGAGCTTTCACAGGAGAGGCTGAAGTACTGGGATCCCAGGGCCCCTCATCTAGGGGCCCTGAAACGCCCAGGGCCCGTGAGGGAATATTCCCTGGCCAGGTAGAGGACGGACGGCTCCCACACTCCCCACCAGAGCCCGTGAGGAAATACTCCCTGGCCAGGTAGAGGACGGACGGCTCCCACACTCCCCACCAGAGCCCATGAGGAAATACTCCCTGGCCAGGTAGAGGACGGACGGCTCCCACACTCCCCACCAGAGCCCATGAGGAAATACTCCCTGGCCAGGTAGAGGACGGATGGCTCCCACACTCCCCACCAGAGCCTTTACGAACAAGCCAGGGCCTGCCCACACTAGCAGGTTCCGTGTGCTTTTGCCGGAAGCCTGGCAGGTGACCCCTCTGGCCCTGATCCCCAAGCCAGGGTCCCAAGTCCAGAGCAGCGGGTCAGCGCCAGGCTGGATGAACAGAATCACGGGGCGGCTTCGGGAAGTGTGGCCCCTGCCCCATCCCCTCCCGACCCAGAGATTCTGACATGGCTACTTGGGCACAGGGCCTGGAACCTGACCTTAAACCCTCCCAAGGCGGCTCTGAGGCCACGTCAAGAGCCACAGGTCTAACGACGCCAGGCAGCGGCTGGAGCTCTAAGCCGGGCAGCCGCTCGTGAGCAGACACTTACCGTCTCGTTCTTCTTGCTGAAGACAGGCATGGCCACGGTGGTCAGCAGCGCCATGCTCTGCGCCTGCGGGTAGAGAGCTGTCAGGGGGACGAGCGAAGGGCAGTGTCCACAGACTGGGGACCCAAGCCGCCACTTCAACCACAACTCAGGGGCACCTTCCAACGGGAGGAAGAAATTCCCAAGGAGGCTTCCCTTCTCTGCATGAAGACAGCTGGGGGAAAGGCTGGACGGGGAAGGCCGGACAGGGGAGCGGGCTGACGTCACTTAGCGAATGAAGCCCTAAGCCGGAGGGGGCCCCAGAGCCCCGAGTATGCGGCCCAGCCCCTGAGCACACCCAGGCTCACCCAGGCCTCTGGTCTCGGCCATGCCAAGGATGAGGGTGCACCCGTGGGACCAGCCCATCTGTGCATGAGCCCAGAAACAGAGGCTCAGACAGCAAGAGGACAGGCCGAGGAGTCAACAGGGGACAGGTTCTGGTCACTGAGATGCCAGATTAAGTGTCAGGTAAGAGTCCCTGGACATTTCTCTTAAAGGTGGGGTGTGCACCCCTCCCTTCCTCCACCTGAAGCCTAGAATTCGTCCGCAGTCGTCCTGACCCCACTAGCCACCTGGACTATGTGGACCCCAGGGATGGCAGGGGGCAGGGGGCAGTGGGAAGGGGCCAGGGGGCTCGTCATCCACTTTTTACGTGTCCCCTTTTACGTGAGGGGGACACACACTTCTCTCCTATCGAAGCCACTATTTCCAGATGTCTCTTAATCCCAGCCTGCTATGACGCTGCTGGAGCAGGTGTCTGCGTCTGTGTTGGGTTTGAGGCGTGTCAGGAAGGCCCCTTCCCTGACATCTCATCTGACTGTCTACCTTCCGTGTCTGGTCCTGCATGGGGGAGAACTACAGGAGGTCTTGCTGGAAACTTGGGCCCTGAGGGAGGCCGCTGGTTAAGCCGTAGTGTCCTGAATCACTGGTTGGCCCCCTTTCTTCCCAGAGCAGGTGAGGATTATGGGAAAAGGGAGGGATGAGTCTGCAGCAGATGGCTCTGTCCACGGGGGTGCGGCCCTGGGGGGGTGGTCTGCTCCCGGGGCTCCCGGGCCAAGGTGTCGCTCCCCCAGTGTCTCTCCAGGACGTGCTCTGCCCACCCCACTCCCAACCCAGGAGTCACCTCTCACTCGCTGGGGGCCCCACCTTGCTGTCCATGTAGGCTTCCGTCCAGGTGATGTCATGGTCGTGGTTGATGACCATGGGCCGGCTGAGCACATGCAGGTACTCCATCACGTTCTCCTGGGCATCTGCCAGAGTGGAGATCTGCGTGTAGTAGCCTGTGGAGGGGAGGGGCGGATGGCTGTGGATGCAGGGCCTGTGCACCCCCAGCCGCGACGGCTCTTGGCTGGGCCCCTGGCTGGGAGCTGCCCTGGGCCGCTAGGTACCACCTTCCCCAAGGCTGTCCTCTCCCGGGGCAACTGGAGGCCAGTGGTGCTGCGGGGGCACGAAGGCCTGGCCCTGGCTGGACTTGGCAGAACCTTGAGGCTCCCCCTGCCCGAGAAGCAGGGCCTCAACTCAGGGCGCGAGGCCACGCCTCACTCCCTGCAGGGCTGTCCTCAGCGGTGCCTGCAGGCAGCTCTGTCCCGGGTCTGTTTTCTGAGAGCCCCACCTCCTCCTTTCCCTGACTGCTGTCGTCCCTCAGTTACTGGGAGGGGGCCGCAGCTGAGGCGGTATTTAAAAGAGCAAATGCCGGGCTTCCCTGGTGGCACAGTGGTTGAGAGTCCGCCTGCCGATGTAGGGGACGCGGGTTCGTGCCCCGGTCCGGGAAGGTCCCACATGCCGCGGAGCAGCTGGGCCCGTGGGCCATGGCCGCTGAGCCTGTGCGTCTGGAGCCTGTGCTCCGCAATGGGAGAGGCCACAATGGTGAGAGGCCCGCGTACCGCAAAAAAAAAAAAAGAGCAAATGCTTTACAAGGCTGTGACGATTTATCACGTGACCGCTCGTCACCTCCCACAGAACACTGTCGCCAGCTCTGGGGAATGGGACAGCTTTCATTCCCAGGGTGCCTCTTGTCTCGGACCCTTTGACCATGCTCTTCCCTCGGCCCAGAACACCCTTCCCCGCTCTCTGCATCTGACTCACTCCTACCACTTCTTTCTGTCTCACCTTAGAACCCTGTCCTTCAGGAGGCCCGCCTGGACCCCCCAAACGCGGAGGGCTCGCCCCTCGCCCAGAACCCTGGGCAGCCTGTGCCCCGCTGCCCCTCAGCGCGATGCAGAGGTCCCGTCCCGGATGCTCATGTGTGCGCCTCCCCGACTGGACCGGGCCTTCCTGACCACGTCGACCCACTAGGGCCGGGAGAGTCAGCCACCCACAGCAGGTTCTCGGATGTCCTGCTGGGATCGAGGAACCCGAGTCGGCACCTCGAGGCCCGGGTCTTGGGTTCTGGCCAGAGACAGATGAGGGCTGCCACACACAAAACCTTAATCTAAAGAAAATGACGGTCTCTGCCTTTTGTCTGGAGCAGAAACAGAGCACACGGGCTTCATCTGCAGCAGCAGGAACGGAGGCTGGACATCAGAGACGACTGACATTGAAAGGTCGGGCCCATGTCTACATGGTTTTCCGTGTGGCAGTCTGGATAAGGCTTATTTGAAGAGACAGCAGAACGGGAGTCACCACCTCCAGGCGCGCTGCGAGAGGTGTCACGGGGGTGAGAGCCCCGCAGGGAGCGATCGACATGGGTCTTGCTTTGTCTCAGCAGGAGGGGGGCGGATGCTGTCACCTTTGCTCTGGGTCCCTTTGTGGGAGGCCCAGCTGAGCACCTGCGGGGTCCGGGGATGCCCTCCCACCTGCGCTCAGGTGAGGCCGCCGGACGCCCTGCCTCACGTGGCGTCACCCACCTTTGTTATTGCACGCGATCCACTTCAAGCGGTCAGCAAAACTTACTTCCTTCCCGATCAGGTAAGTGAAGAGCCGGACCTGGTGGACGAGACACGGCGGACTCAGCAGAGTCCCGGCTGCGAGAGGCCTGACCGTGTCTGTGTCTGAATCTGGGACCGGGTCTCTGGATTCTGCACTTTCACCCCTTTGCATCAGGAAGGGCCCGGGGCCCAGGCTCGCCGGAATGCCCGCCCGGCGTGAAGGCTTGCCCGGCGGGGCTCACAGCCAGCAGTCTTCTGTCTCTACCATGCCCTCGCTCGGGGCCTGGGGCTCACGGGGTGGGGCGTGTGGACACGGCAGAAGGAGGCGCTCCCCCGGCCCCCGGCCACCCGCCCAGGGAGGAACCTTGCGGTGCGGCCAGTTGTATTTCTCCAGCACTGTCCTGTGGTCCTCCACGGCCCCATCGGTGATCAGCATGATGGCCTGGTTGCACAGGCTTCCTTGCCCGGCCTCTTGGAACTGCGTGGAGGACGTGGCCATGACTCCCCATCTCCCCTCACCACCCCAGCGCCCCTGCTCCACCAGCTGCCGTACCTGCTGCAGGATCTGGAAGGCCTCACTGAGGGCTTGGCCCACGACCCCCACACCTTTGACCATCAGCTTGTCCACCAGCTGTTTGAAGTGCTGTCCCGGGGAAGAGGATGGGGGAGGGTCAGCCGGTCAGTGGACCAGGGAACCTTCCCCTTTGGTCGTACTTTCAGAGGCTGCGCAGAGCTATTCACCCAGAAGAACAAGATTGCAGGACCCACCCCCTACTTTCATGGCTGGACCCCTGCAGCGGATGTCTCTCAGATGCCCCCAGGGTAAGCCGAGAGGGTGTGAGTGGCCGGGTGCAGGGCCACGCTCCCCCCTGGATGGAGATGCTGGACCAGCACAGGTACACTCACCTCTCTGTTGTCCCGATCCGCCTGGACCAGGGTCCCTTTAAAACAAGGCTCGATGTAGTGGATGTAGTCACTGTACTGCAGAGAGCAGAACACACAAGATCAGTTGGGAAAGTCAGGGCCCAGTGACGGAGCTCGCAACTCACGGCGGGCCAGGGGTGGGGTCACCCGGGCCCCTGTGGAATATGACCTTGGGGGACCCCAGGTTTTGGGCAATTTTCTCTGAGTAGAGGGGAGGGAACAGTAGGGCCTTAACTCTAAACGTTCTCCCTCAAATCCTGGCCCTTGGCATCTTCCCAGGAGGCCAGCTGGGTGCCGTCCATCCCTGGGGCTCACGGAGACCAGGAGTTACCTAACCCTCCTCTCCCGTTTCCTTCTGTTTGTCCCTCCACTTCATCACCTTTTGGGGGCAGGTGGAGCGACCCTCAGGAGAGTCGCTGTGAAAGCAGGACCAGGGGCTGCTGGCCCCTCCTCCCGACCTGCCTGGATTTGGGGAGGATGGAAGTAGGGCCCTGGGGTCACCCATCCTGCAGATGCAGGAGGCTTCTCCCCAGTGGCGCCAGGCAAGGGCACATGGGCGGGGCTGAGTTAGGGATCTACTCGGATACCCCTTCATCTGGACTGGACCCCAGCCTCGTCTGAGAACCTGAGTAAATCTACCAACTCCGAGAAACGGACATATGCCTTTCCCACGTAATTTCAGAAACTGTGGACGCCTGGAAGCCTGTCTTGGGTGGGGAGTCCCAGCTTCAGGGGATAGGGTCCTTCACAGCACGAACCATCGGGTGGCCGTAAGTACAGGTCATTCCGGTGCAGGCAGAGGACGGGTTTTCTGGAACGGGAAGGCGAGTTTACCGAGATGATGTTCACGAAGTCGTTTTCCCCCAGCGTGTCCAGGATGGTGGAGACCGTGTGCTTGGCGATGGCCATCCGCAGCCCCTTCATGCTGCCGCTCGTGTCCATCACGATCACGATGTCCTTCGGGGACGTGGCAGCTTGTATGTACCTTTAGCAGAAAGGAAGGGACAGGCCGACGGTGGGAGAGCCGAGCCGGAACCGCCGCCGACCGGGTCCCCCTGGTTTCCATTCAGACTCTGGCTCAAAGTTCAGGTCAACGCCCGGGGTTTCTCAGGTCTGGAACCACTCCGTTCTGGAGCCATTTCGGGTGCCGTGGCTGGGACTGTGCCCATCGAATGGTCAAGTGCTCATGGTGACCCTTGTCTTCTTTGTTTCGGGCCAGCCCTGGTCCCGGGGTGCTGGCAGTGGGAAGGGAGGGAGCTGGCTGCCCCCTCAGACTGGGTTACAGATCTGCCAGAGGAGGGGTGAGGAAGGAGGGGAGAGCCTGGTGCGAAGACAGCTCAGAGCCCTGGGAGGAGGTTTGGGGCAGGGAAGACACATGCGGTCAGGGCTGGAGCAGAGCAGCTGTAGGGGGACGGGGGGGACGGGGTTGGGGGAGAGGGATGCAGAAGGACACTCTTCTTCTCCTGTGTTGAATTAGTTCTACCTGCGGCCCTGGGGGTGGGGGTGGGCTCAGGGCAGGAGAACGAGGCAACACCCGAGGCTACAGAAAGATGCTGGCCCCTGACGCCTCGCCCCGGGGACGCTTACCAGCCGCGGTTCCGGCAGTCGAAGGTGATGACCCCGTTCTCATCAGGCGTCCATTTGATGCCTGGGGAAAGAAAGTCTGGCTTCTTCGCTGGCCCGAGAGGCTGCTCCAGAGCTTCTGCCTGGGTGCTGACAGCCGGCACGGCCAGGACCCCCAGGGCAGTAGGTCAGCCCCTGTGAGCTGAGGGAGGCCGGCTCTTGGAGGGACACTCACCTCCCAGCGGCCCCGATCTAGAGTTGGGTTAATTTCATAGGTAGGACCCCGCCCCCCCACCCAGCCATGTGGTTCCTGGGACTCATCGGTGGGGCTAAACTTCCCCTCAAACTAGACGGGGAGGCCCAGGGGTGTGACTTTTATTTAGCGTCATTGCCATCCAGCAGAGCGTGCACAGAGCAGGCGAGAGCCGGGGCTCTGAGCTGCAGCCCACCTGCCTCCAGGCAGATCAGCTGCTGGTGCTTGCGCCCTCCCTGTTAGCTGCGGGGGGAGGTGATTTGGCTACAAGACTAAGCTCCCCAAGGTCAGGCCTTCCCAGGTCCTGGCAGGTCTGACACGGATTCCCGGAACAGCAACGGAGAGGGGCGGCTGAGGCAGAAGTTCTTGGCTCTGAACCCAAACCTTAGAAGAGGGCTTTGGTGGTCCCGGGTGGGGTGCCCTCAACCCCGAGCAGAAACAGAGGTCAACCCTCTCAAGGGAAGCTTTCCCAAGTCGGGCCCCACAAGCCAAGGTCACCACGTGCGTCAGAAACAGGCCCCTGTGGGTGAGAGGCAGCGAGGCAAGAATCATGAGATGCGTCCTCCCGGGATGACGGGCGCTGCTGAGACAGGGAGGCGAGAGCGTGGCCGTTGTGGAAAAGGACCGAGGGTGGCCTCTAGCAAGAGGGCTCCACAGGCCCCGTGAAGCAAAGCGCTCAGTGAACGGAGACCCACAGGCGTGAGAGATGAGCTCTGTCCCTGCTCCACTGATGTAAGTACGTGGTTTCCAAAGGACAACGCGGGCGATCACCCCCCACCTAGCAGAGTCACCGAACTCCCAGTTCCCTGAGAGACACAGAGAAAGGCCTGCACACGTTCCTAAGTTGTTTCTGCAGGAAGCAGACACCACCGATGAGAACTGCTGACCGCGGGCACGTGGGCCCCAGACTGGCTGAAACCAGGTGGACAAGGCTCGAAACCTCGCTCGGACGCCAACTAACCCGAGAATCGAGCGCGAGCTGATCAGGCTCCTGCACCGTCCCCGGCGCGGCCTTTAACCCCCCTCCCTAGACGTCCTCAGGGAGCTGGCGCCCTTTCCCTCCTTCTGCTGCACCAGCTCTCCTTTCGATTAAAAAGCTTTGCTCGCCTAGGAGTCTTGTGGGAGTGATGTTCATTGCTGTGGCCTTGCTTTCCCAGAACCTAGAGAGAGCGCCTGGGAACTCAAACAAGGGATGTTTGTATCAAATATCAACAGTGAGAGTATCTAATTTGCAGGGATAAAAACAGGGAAACATTGGATGAAAATAAGTCAGGGTGGGGAGGTGGAGGTGCAAGTGGGAGAGTTCTAAAGCCCTTTTTTGACTGCGAGGAGGGTGGAAATAGTATTTTAATTGTTATATCTCACGTTAAAAATGCTTGAGGGCTTCCCTGGTGGCGCAGTGGTTGAGAGTCCGCCTGCAGATGCAGGGGACACGGGTTCGTGCCCCGGTCCGGGAAGATCCCACATGCCGTGGAGCGGCTGGGCCCGTGAGCCATGGCCGCTGAGCCTGCGCGTCCAGAGCCTGTGCCCCGCAACGGGAGAGGCCACAGCAGTGAGAGGCCCGCGTACCGGAAAAAAAAAAAAAAAAAAAAAAATGTTGATAAAACAGCAGGGCTAATTACTAAAAGAATGGGAACAGAGGAATAAGCTCCAAACTGACAGAAAAAAGAGACGGAAGGGGTAGGGGAGATTTATCAAAAAAACATAAATCATTAAAAAAGACGAAGAAAGGAAACATAGAACTAGAGGGGTGAGTAGAAATTTAAAAAATAAGATAATAGCATGCCCAAATATATCAACATAATACATGGAAATGTGCTTAACTTGCGAAATGGTAAAAGAGGTGTCAGTTTGCATAAAAATTAAAAAGCTATAAGCTATTTTCAAGAGATATGGCTAAAACAAAATGACATAGAAGATTGGAAGTAAAAGGATGGAAAAAATATATATATGTCTGGCAAATACCAACTGAGAACATACTGGTATCACGCTATGAATACCGACAAAACAGACTTAAAAGGTGTCATAAGGGCTAACAAGAGTCAAGCAGACACAACACCAGCAAAGACACAGAAAATCTAAACAATACGGTTGACAAGCCTGATCTAATGACGTAGCAGAAGTTTTCATCCAGCGATGGAATATTTACACAACGTGATGACATACTAGGCTATTAACTAAATCCCAGCTAACTTCATATATTCAGTACCACATACACTGTGTCCTCTGACTGCAAAGCAACTGAACTAGGAATTTATACTAAAAAGATAAATATCAAATCCCTATGTATTTGGAAATTTAAAAAGCACACAGTTAAATAACTGAGAGATCAAAGAAGAAATCACAGGGGAATACAAAAATATTGAGAAGCAGACAATACAATAACTAAAACACTACGCTGACACCAGAAAGCACAGGCAACAACTTCCGCGTATCAGAGGACACAGTCGACGGAGTGCAAAGGCCGCCCGTAGAATGGGAGGAAATATCCGGAATGTATAGAGAACTCCTGCAACTCAGCAGCGACAGCGACAACCTGGCTTACAAATGGGCAAGTTTTGTGCTTGCACACACGTTGACGGCTCTGGAAGCCCCGATGTGGCGGGATTTCCACCCTGGGGAAGGCTTGAGGGACAGGGGAGTTGTCTTCAAGCATCTGAATGGCTGTTCCATGGAAGAGGGATGAACTTGTTCATCAAGACTCCAGAGAACAGGAAAAGAACCAAATGGCTTGTTGTGGATTTGGGCAGAGACAAGAGGTACCACTGAGGGGGACCGGTGAGCCCTGAGGTCACTTTGTGCTCCTCCTAAGAGAGGCCCAGGGGACACACATGGCTGTCCTCAGGACCCTTTGAGACAGGCTGGGACCTGGCACCTGGGACCCTCTGCTGCAGTGCTTGCACCTGGAGAGAGTCTCCTCCAGCAACAAAGAAACTATGAGGGACTAAAAATACCTGCGTGCCTGCAGAGCTGGGGCAAATTATGGACAACACGATACAAAAAGACCAAAAAAACCCAACTGCCACTTCTGAAGGGCCGGGAGCAAAAGCAGGGTACTGGGCATGCCCCCTGCTCTCAACACCAGAAAGGGGTGGGCAAAACACCTAAGCCGCCCGTCCAGCCCGACCCCTGGACACACCCCTACCTTCACCCCATATAAGGAACCAGCTCGCCTCGCCCCTACACCCCCCAGGGGGTGAGCAAGGGAACCTGTTGTTCTCACTCTCTCTGCCGCAGCAGGGGCCCCAGTAAAGCCTTGCCTGAATTTCTTGTCTGGCCTCTTGTCAATTTCTATTGACTGGGGAGGTCCAGAACCCTGGCCAGTCGCACCTTCCGGTTCCTATCTCAGAAAACAGGGCAATATTAAGGCTTTCTGGACAGGGGGCTAAAATAAGACGAGTGGGCATGAGCTGTGATGGTGAATTGTTTTAAATGAGAAATAAAAGAAGGCAGCGCTCTTGGAGGCCCCGTGGAAGGGGCTTCTGTTTTCTGTTCGTTGGTAGACAAGGGGGCTTCCCCGCTGCCTGCTGGGTTGGCCGCTAGCCTGTGACACTTCCTTCCCCGCTGCTGAATGAGTGACTCTGCCCCACTTCTCCAGGGAAGATGGGAATGGCTTTGCCCTCATTTTCGCCTCCCATGTGCTTCTCACAGGACAAGAGTCCAGGTGGGCACTTACTGGCTGCTTACCGAGGCGTCATTTGTTCATTCCTTCATCAGCTTGAAAGTGTGCTTATCAGGTTGTGAAGGGGACGGAGGTGGGGTTGGAGGCGCTTTTGGACCAGGGTCCATCTCCAGTGCCTCCGTCGCCTTGTTCCCAGAGACGGAGCCCCGAGGACCGTGGAGATGCCTCCCAGCGGCCTCACCTGGGTAGATGCGGAAGAACCCTGTCGAGCTGCCAAAGTACTGCCAGGTCAGCGTCGGGTCTCTCTGGAAGTTCTCCACAAAGACAGGGTTCAAGGCTTCGGACATGTAGATTCCATTCAAAATATCCGGGTCTGAAGGGTAAGATTATAGGAGGAAGTGCAGGGGAAACAAGATCAGTCTTCCCCCACGGAACACGCGTGCACACACGCACACACACCCGTGTGCCCACAGCCTGCAGCGACGCCGCCCACGACTGCTGTCCACACCCGCACTCCTCTTCCCCCTCCCCGGGGACCCCCGTTTGCTCCGGGCGGGGCTGCAGGCTGGGGTCCGGCGGGCACCTTTGTTGTAGACATTGGTGGGCAGCTGCACGCTGCTCAGAGACGTGTTCACCAGCAGGTTGCTGAAGTGCGCGTTGGCCTCCAGGACGAACTCGGCCCCCAGCTCCACGTAGGCGCCACCTGCGTCCTTCTCATTGATGAGGACAGAGTTGTAATAGTTAAACTAGGGCGACACCGAGAAGACGGGAGGGCAGGGGGCCCAGGGAGGGGAAGGGGAGAGAGAGAGAGAGATAGAGTCACATGTGATGGATAGCGGACAGACTGACCGCCACGTCCACACTGGAGGAGGATTCCGGCCACGATCACTGATTCGGGGCAAATACCCATCCAGACATTGGATCAGATGGTTGACTCTTCTGGGTTTTGGTATAAACTGTCTAGATTACGGCTTCAGTCCCCACTTTGGCGTATGTGGACGCAGCCAGCGCTGGAGACTGACAGGCGGACACAGATTCAGGGAGAGGTGGACAGACGGAGGCAGCCTGGCCAGCACCCCGAGATCTTGCAGGGGGGAGGGCTCCTGGGGGACAAAATGGGGGTCCCTGCAGGGGGCTTCCCTCTGAAGAGAAGGCCTGCAGCCTGGCCTCTGGCCAGCCATAAATATCTCCTCAGATACAGTGGTTCAGAATCAGACCTCTACAGCTTCATACAAACCGGTGCACATTGAAGGATGGAGCCGGGCCTATGCAATTCCCACCCCATGTCCCACCCTCAGGCGGCCCCAGCCCCTGGGGCGCTGGGACATTAGGCACCGTACCTCCCAGGGCTGTGGGAGGGGACGACTCACCACCAGGGACTCGTTGAATTCGTGGTTCAGGTCGGCCTCCTCGGCAGCCTCGACCAGATTCTGCGGGCGGGGATGGGAAGGGGAGAGTCAATGCGGGAAGGAGGCCAGAGGCCCCGTAAGGTCCACTGCCAGGGCCCACCCGCGAGAAGTGGGGACAGACTCTCGGACCAGCACCTGCGCACAAATGCACACAGCATCACTAGTCACAGTAGCCCGAAGGCAGGTGCATGTCACAGGGACAGGAAGCCAGTCTGAAAGGTGACACACTGAGTCCTTCCAGCTACATGACACTGTGGGGAAGGTGAGGCTGGGGACACAGCACAAAGGTCAGTGGTCGCCAGGCGTTTGTGGGGAGGGACGGATGAGTAGCCGGCAAACAGGATTTCTTAGCGCAGGGAAACTACTCTGTATGATCTCTGATGATGGAGACACGTCGTCATACGTTTGTCCAAACGCCCGGAACGTACACCGCCGAGAGCGAACCCTCGTGCAGACTGCGGACTTTGGGTGACAATGACGTGTCAGCGTAGGTTCGTTAATTGTACAAACACACCGTCTGGTGGGCGTGTGGATAGTTTTGGGGGGGCTGTGTTTGTGGAGGGGGGTAAATGGAAACTCTCTGTACTTTCTTCACAATTTTGCTGTCAACCTGAAACTGCTTTAAAAAATAGTCTATTAAAATGTGTGTATGTGTGTCCATCTCTCCCTCTGTATTCAGTCTGTACACAGTCAGCAGCCAAAGGTGGAGTCAGCCAGTGTTTGACCTTCTGTGTCTGGAGTCTCTCACTTAGCACAATGTTTCCAAGGTCCATCCGTATTTTAACATGTATCAGACATGTTTAACATGTATTCATTTCTTTTTCTTAATAAATTTATTTATTTAATTTATTTATTACTTTTGGCTGCATTGGGTCTTCGTTGCTGCGCGCGGGCTTTCTCCAGTTGCAGCGAGTGGGGCTCCTCTTGTTGCGGAGCACGGGCTCTAGGCGCACGGGCTTCAGTAGTTGTGACCCACGGGCTCAGTAGCTGTGGGGCACGGGCTTACTTGCTCTGAGGCACGTGGGATCATTTCTTTTTATTTCTGAATCATATTCCATTTTATGGATAGCCCATTTTTGTTTATCTGCTCATCAGCTGGTGGACATTTGGGCTATTTCCAAATGGAAATTGGTCCATCTGTGACAACCTGGGTGCCCCTGGAAGACGTCAGGCCAAGTGAAATCAGCTGGATGCAGGAAGGCACATACTGCATGGAGTCACTTACGTGTGGATCTAAACTGGTCAAACTCCTAGAAACAGAGGGTAGAATGGTGGTTGCCAGGGTCAGAGGGAGGGTGAAATGGGCGCTGGTCGAGGGGTACAGAGTCTCAGCTGTGCAAGATGAGTGAATTGTGGAGAGCTGATGCACAGCAAGGTGGCTTAGGTGACAATATTGTAGGGTGTGCTTGACCTTTGCTAAGAGGGCTGTTCTTGGGCGTTCTCACCTCTCATACAAAAAGAAAGAAAGGGGTGGGGAGGGAGGAAAATACCATTTATCCTTAATGCGTTGTATCCTTAGTACAATTACCATTTGTGAGTGATGGATAAGGTGGCTGGCTTGGTTGGGGTGACTGTTTCACAATGGATGTGTATATCGGGCCATCAGGTTGTACATCTTAGTATACACAACTTTTGATTGTCAATTATACCTCAGTAAAGCCGGGGGTGGGGGAAAGGAGACCAGAGCTCCTAAGCTGGCTTTGCCAGGGGGAGCCGCTGCCCTCCGGGTCTCTATTTACACTCGTGTACACTGGGCAGAACCAGCGTTATCCCCAACAAGGAGGGAGGGCCCTCCTCGCTTCCCTACTCCTGACCCCCAATGCCGAGATGTGATGAAGAAATTCCATGGGGCAAAGATTATTTGAGTGCCGCTCTCCAGGCAATTTCCCCACGGGCACCCTCATAGAAGGGTCCGTGGCTGTGGCCCTGGGGGCACCCCCAGCAGGGAGCAGGACCTCAAGCTTGGAGAAGGTCCACAGAGCAAGTGCCCCCCGGGTTGGTTTTCCATGTTGAGGCTGTGGAAAGGATGCGGTGCCCCTGGAGCCCCCGGAGCCCAGCGCCCTGGGCTCTGGAGGTGTCTCAGGACCTCTTGTGCTCTGGCGCCAGGAGGGCTGGCACCTAAAGAGAGGCATCCCCGTGCCCCGGTGTCTGCACTCCGCCCAGGCCAGCTGACTGAAGGAGGCGGGTGTTACTACTGTGTTGGCTTCTCTGGGGGTCAGCCTCCCCTGCTGTGGGTGGTCCCCAGGTATCCCTCATTGCTTCCTGACGCTAAGAGCCCCTGCCCTAACTAAGCCTGCAGAGAAGAGGCTGCAAATCGTCACAGGTGGGAGAGGGGGCCCCGGCAACCTGCGGGGAGGCGGGGAGATGGGCGGACACCGGTGGGGCTGCAGCCTGTCCCCCACCACGGCCACCCTCGCCCATCCTCTGCACAGCCTCGGCCTCCCTGGCGGGTCCGCAGCCCAGACCCCTCTCCTCCCTCCTTGTTCTCCTGGACCCCCGAAAGGAGTTCCTTCGGGGATAACGCTGGTCTGGGGTGGCCAATTCCTGGCACACAGCACCTGCTGGTTTACACCCGCCAGGTCCCCACAGGGGTCAGGGAAGCACTTCATGCCAGGGAAGTGACACGTCCCGTTTCTACCAGGCCAAGCCAGGTGGCTGTGCAGTGACGAAACACCTGGGCCCTGGGCCCCCATCAGGGCAGCACTTGGGTGCCATGAAGGGCGGGTCTGTGTGGCAGGAGGGGAGAGGCTGGGGGAGGAGAGAGGGAGTTCACGCCACCCGCTCTCACCCCCCTACGCTCCCACCCTCCAGCCCCCGCCATTCACTCAGCCCGTGACTCCTACGCCCTCACTCTGCCCTGCTCTGTCCCATCACTGAACCGGAGGTCCTGACGCAGGTCCTTCTCAGCACCGTGGTTGACCCTCCAACCCTGGATGCTGTTCCCTAAGGCAGGGTGCCCGCCCGGCCCTCCCCACTCTCCGCTTGCCCCCCACCCCGTCCTTTACAAGGGTCTTGTGGCTCATGGGCTACAAGGCAGGAGAAGGTGGTGTAGCGGGGCTCAGGGAGGGGGTTCCGTGTCCCATCAGCCCGCAGGCCTGAGCACCTGGACGGCCGCCACTTTCCTGCGGAGCATGGTCTCCATGTCCTCTGAGAACTTCCTCACCAGCTCCAAGCCATCCACCTCCTTGATCTTCAGACTGGGCTCCACGTCCTTGTATTTCTGTTCAGGGGACGTGGAGAGACACACACCTGTCGTCTTGTACCTGGACGTCCATCCCCGGCTGCCGGCGGCCTCCATCCTCCCACTGGTGCATTCACACTGGGGCCAGGATGGCCCTCCGTCCTCATAAAACCTCCCCCAACAACCGACAAGGGACACCTCTTATCAGATGTCCTCGGATTCACATCCTTCAGAGGGAGGCTGAGTCCCAGAGAGGTCGTGAACTTGACCGAGGTCACACAGCCAGCGCAGGGGCTGCTCTCAGGGGCTGTGAGGCTCGTGGTGTCTGTGCCCCCCATGCGCTGCAGGGGTGGGTGCTGCCTGACTCTTGGCCAGTGGGCCTGGGGGCATTAAGAGGGCCGCTGAGTCGCCATCTGGGCCCCCGGGAGGTGCTCCCTCACCGTGTGTCCTGGGTGCCACCTGGGCACGAGTTACTCAGTTCCCCAAACTGTAAGATGCGTCACGTGCAAGGCTTTTACCCAGAACGGCCACAGGGTGGGGGGAGCCTGTGTGGGGTGGCGAGGGGAGCGGGCATGGCTGCTGCGGCCCTGCGGTCAGGACAGCGGGCCCCCAGCCTGGGGGAGGGGACAAGCACGGCCATAAAAGCCAGAGGCTCCCCTTTCCGCAGCACTTAGAGAAAGGTGCTGAAGCTGCAGTGAGGCTGAGATGGTGACTATTGATCTCAGCGACTCGCAGCAGGACGGCAGCGCCATCCTCAGCACTGGCCTGGGAGTCGGGATACCAGCGGGATGGGAGCTTGTGGGGGCTGAGCGAGAAGCCGGCTGTCAGCCTGTGCCCAGGGGCCAGGCGGGGCCGGACTGGACTCGCTGGGCCCCGGTGGCTCTCTAGTGCTTGGAGATGTGGCGGCAGGTCGAGCACTGGGTGGGCGGCTCTCTGTCCGAGGGTCTTCCCACCGACCTCTCTCTGCCCCGAGGCAGCAGGCCTGTGTCCGGTCCACCAGCTCCTGCTTCTTCTCCCCTTTGTTCCTCACCCCACCATCTCTTCCCCCCATCCCATCTAGGCGTGGGTTTCCCAGGCCCCTGAGCTGACACTACACTCTTGGCCACCCGACCGTACTGTGCACCCCACCCCCCGACTTGCTCTGTGTCTTGGGCAAATCATTCCCTTCCCTGGGCCTCAGTTTCCCTATCTGAAATGGGGGTTGGGTTAGATGACCCCCAAGAGCCCTCACACCCAGACGTCCTGCTTCTCCACCAGGACGGCTTAACGCCAGCTGCCCCGGGAGCCCCAGGGTGAGGGGGGGCGGTCACTGACCTTTTGCAGCAGAAGGGAGCCCGAGTACTTGGTGACAGTGTCATACAGGTCCCTGCCGAAGGTGTCTGCCCACAGCTTCACTCTGCAGGACGGTGGGAGTACGTGTGTGTGCACTCACGCTGAGCACACACAAGGAGACACACGCAGAGATGCGCACACACAGGAGGCAAGTGTCTACATGCAGAGACACCCGCCGATGCACATATACAAACCCGCACAAACATGCAGGGACACACATAACACACACACGTATACACAGATGCACACACGCAATCACACACCCTGACGTACACCCAGGAAAACACACCGGCAGCTGTGGTCCCTCCCGGCCAGGGCAGGGGCCCAGAGGACCCATCAGGCTTGGCAGCCACACTGTGATGCCAACACCCTTGCTGGGGGGCAGGGGCTGACCGCCTGGAGCCAAGCCTAGCCCCCCGCCCCCGAGGGCTGGAGAAGAAGGGACGAGATCGGGGTTGACCAGGCAGGGGGGGGGACCCCGAGGACTCACATAGCTGCAGCTCCTCGGCCAGTCGTCCCCCAGCTGCCCTGCGCAGGGAGCGT
Organism: Stenella coeruleoalba; assembly: GCF_951394435.1. NCBI lineage: Eukaryota > Metazoa > Chordata > Mammalia > Artiodactyla > Delphinidae > Stenella > Stenella coeruleoalba. Next base: position 100,475,865 of record NC_137157.1, read on the forward strand.
GAGGCAGGGAGGCTGAGGCTCTGAGCTGAGTCTGAGAGGCCGGGGCCGGCGGGCAGGGAGGATGAGGCAGCCTCACGGGGAGACCCGCCCCCACAAGTGCCCCGAGATCCCGCCCTTGGTTGGGGGCGAGGCCACACGGGGCTGTGCCTGAGCCTCTCCAGATGGAGCAAAAGGAGTTCCCCCACGTGATCATGCCAAGGTCAGCATTCGTTCAGTCACTCAACCGACAATGATCGAGGCCCTACTATGTGCTGGGCATCGTGCACGGGCATGAGTGGTGCCCAGTCTTTGCCTTTGTGGAACAGTTAGTTAGAGTGACACCCCTCCACGTACAGAGGGCACCATGCACGTTTGAAGGGGCACCATCGAAGCTGGGGGAGGGGTGGTGGTGGTGAGGGAAGGCTTCCTGGCAGAGGTGGGCTCTGACTCAGTGTTGAAGTCCGGGAGAGTCTCCCCCATCAAAGAGATTTGGCCGAGAACTCTAGGTAGAGAGGACAGAGGAGCTTGGAGGGGTCAAAAACTGGAACAGGGATGAACAAACCTGACTCCACGGTGGATCTGTTTCTTTTATTTTAACCTTTGTATTCTATTGCTTTTGCTACGAGTTAAGGTTGCCTATAGCCTGAAATATACAGCACAGCCCATTCTCAAGACTCTGACCTTTAAGGGGGTAGCACTTTTCATGCATATAGAGATAAAAAGTTGCAGGAGAGAGAGTAACATTTGCCTTGTTGGAGGTTTTTCTTTTTTTCTTTCTTTGTCTGAGAGGCACTGCTTGGGGGATCGTAGTTCTCCCACCAGGGATTAAACCCAGGCCACAGCAGTGAGAGCACCAAGTCCTAACCACTGGACCACCAGGGAATTTCCTTGTTTGAGGTTTATAGAAACATCGTGACCTGCCCTATGTGGACAGCTGTAAGAACAAAGGACTCCTGGCACCAAGAAGTTGGCAACAACCGAACACACCGCCTCCCCTTTTAGTGTAACAGCAGCCTGAATTCCAACCCGGGTGAGACGGGTCTTTGGGACACTGGTCCACTGCCCTCTCGGTCTGCTGGCTTTCCGAATAGAGTCGCCATTTCTTTGCCCCAACGACTTGTCTCTCGATTGGCCTGTTGTGTGGCGGGCAGTAGGAGCTTGGGCTCGGTAACAAAATGGCTTCCAGGTCTCCAGCTTGGGTGGTTGCGCCGATGGTGGTATTATTGAATAAAATTAAGACTATCAGGACGATCGGGGAACAAGCTGGGGAGGGCAGAAGGTGACGCGTGCAGCTTGGGAGAGGCAGGAGGGGAGGTCCCTGCAGCGAGGCTACTGGGTGCCGTTGGGCAGCTGTGAGCTGCCCGGCTCCAGAAAGCACCCAACACATTGCATCTTTTTTTGGGGGGTGAGGGATGTGGACCATTTTTAAAGTCTTTATTGAACTTGTTACAATATTGCTTCTGTTTTATGTTTCAGTGTTTTGGCTGCGAGGCCGGTGGGAGCTTAGCTCCCTCTACCCGGGATCGAACCTGCATCTGACTCCCCTCCCCCAGCCCGGGCACTGGAAGGTCTTAACCACTGGACTGCCGGGTAAGTCCCTCGTATTGTATCTGGAAAGACACAAACTTGAATTTCAAAGCTCCGGTGATGTTCAGGAAGAGCAGCCCGTGGCAGCGGAATGTGGGTCTAGCAGGGGGAGTCAGGGCTGGGGGTCACTGGTTGGTAGGTGGGAGCCGGGGTTCTGAGGCGGACGGGCTCGCAAGGAGGGGGTGCTGGCTGAGAAGGTCTGTGAGTGAAGGGCAAACCCTGGGGAGCAGTGGCGCTCCCGGGGCCGACGGCGGGAAAGGGGCGTTAGAGGAAGACAAAGGTTAACGTGGGCGCGCGGGCAGACCCGGGAGAGCGCTGAGACTCAAGAAGGGAGAGCCGAGTGTCGGGAGCAGGCCAGGAGGTGAAGCCAGGAGTGTGTACTGGGTTGGGCGGGGAGACCTTTGGGAGTCCTGGTGGGAACAGATCTGGGAGGTGGGAGAAGCCGGGCAGGCAGGAGAAGCCGAGCCCTGAGTGGGAGGGGAAGGCGTGGGGGAGGCGCCGGTCTCCGGGGGGAAAGACTGGGAAGGATTCACTGGGGGGCAGGGATCCGGAGCCCGGGGGAGGTCTGGCTGCAGGGCGGTGGGCGCGTGCAGACACGGGCGTGGCTGTGGGCCCTCCCCTCGGCGGACGCTCGGGCGCCCCGTGTGGCCGGTCCCCTCTACGCAGGCCTGGGCTCCAGCCTTCGCTAGCCGGCGCTCAGCCTGTCCCTGGAGCTTGCCTGTACTGTTAGCTGGGGTGTGCTCCGGGATGACGGTTACTCTCAACACCTCCCCCCACCATGAAGGGCTCAGGCTGGCAGGGGGTGTGGAGGTGAGGTCCCAGCCAGGCCGGCTCGAGTTCAAGTGTGGCACTACCATTTGCAGGCTGCGCGAGTGTGGGGTGGCCGTCTGACCTCTCTGAGCTCGTTTCCTCTACTGCAGAGTCAGAAGACCGTTCCCCACCTCACTGTGTGGACTGGAGGGTCATCTGCGGACCACCTGGCAGCACCAGGCCTGTAACAGCTAGAGGTGGGACCCCTCGACGGGGACAGAGCTGCTCAAAGCCCGCCTTAGCTCAGCTCCACACAAACCCCAGGTGTTCGTGGGGCTGCAGGACCCCCTCTGTCAGACACGAGGCTGGCAATAGCCTGACTGTCCTCGTGGGCTCAGGTGTGATGAGCAGGTAGCCCCTTCAGTCCTGAATGTTCTGCTCCCACACGGATCAGAACTGGCCTTAATGGAACCGCCAGAACTAAGGACTAAAGGCCAGACACCCCCAGAGAGTCGCACATTAAGTTAGATTATACCAAAGTGTGAATGACCGATAGCTTCCCTGCAGCTGGTCTTAGTGACAGGATGTAGGACTGGGGACTGGAGGGAGGCAGGCAGGTGTAGAAAGGGAATGGAGACACCCCCCGGCCCCCACCGTGCACATCCACCTGGCTCCTGGCTGCAGAGCTATTGGTCGGTTTAGGACCGCTTCACCCTCTCAGAATGTTTCCTAACGAATCCTTGTGGAGCTGAGATGGTCACGTCCAGCAACTCAGCTCCTACTAGAGCTGCCTCAGTGTGCGATCGCCCTGGAAGGAGCCTCGCCCTCAGGGTCTGGGGACACTGCCTGCCATCCCAGGAGGAGTGTGGGCCCCTGTGCTCAGTTCACCTAGGACTGTCAGGTGTCTGGGCAGGGGGTGAAGGTAGGGCCCCATATGGCAGAGATTTGGGGAAGAGAAGAGGCCGGTGAAGAAAAGGTCTTCACAGCAAGACAGGGGGAGCAGGCAGCCGAGCCCTGGAGAGCCTGGGGGCTGGGGGAGGCCGAGGATTGAGGTTGGCTGGGGAGGGGAGGGAGGGAGGGCTTTATGGGTGGGGGGGCTCTTGAGGCTTACGTTTCCAGAGGAATCCTGGCCTGCCCCCGCGTGGGGGACAGGGACGTGCTGCACAGCAGGCACAGGGTGACCACCGTCTTCTGCAGGGAGGCCCAGGCCTCTGGCCACCGGTGGGAGGGCATCTTGCCGTGGGTGGAGCTGGGAGCTGGGTGGACCCTGGGGGGTCCGGGCAAGGTGCCCCTGCTGGGGTCGGGCCAGGGAGAGGAAAGAGCAGCCTCAGACCCCGAGCTCTGTCTGCCCAGATCCCTGGCACGGCCCCGAGCCTTCTGCCTTCCGGGTCGGGGAAAGCCTGGGGTTCCCCAGCCTCCAGTCGGGTCCTGGCTGCAATGCCCAGTGTGGATGGGGGTCCCTTCTCTGCCCTGCAGCCGCAGGCTTCCAGGAGAGCGGCTGGTGGGAGAAGGTGTGACGAAATGAACTGGTTAATCCACGGGCCTCCTCTCTAATCCCCGCCTGACAGCAGGAGGGCGGTGGGGGTGACTTCGGCGGGATTACCCTGGTTTCAGAAGGCAGGGCTGGCTCACCCCCACCCCACGAGGGTCAGAGCACAGCCTCCTGTGTTAAAGAGGCAGACCCGTCCCTGGAGAGCACCTTCTGCAGTGACACTGGCCCTGGATGCGTGTCCAGTGCTCTGACTTACCAGGAGCTGTGGCAGACCTTCTCCTTAAACCTCAGAACGGTCCTGGGGGTAGCGTCAGCATCCCTGTTGGCTCGGGGAGGCTAGGGGACAGAGGGGGCCCTGTGCTGGCTCCTGTGTCCAGGCCGCTGACTTGGGCCAGGTCAGAGGTAACGTCCACAGCCTGGGCCTCACCTCCCCCACATCTCACCTGCCCCGGTTCTAGGCTGGGGACCCATTTTTCCGGGAAGCTCCAGGCCCCTCCCCTGCCCCCAACCCTTGTATGGAATGAGCACCTAATGCATGTGAAAGGAAGGCAGTGCAAGCCCCGCTGGTCAAGGCCTCCGCCCGTCTGCATTTCAGCTTCTCCGACCGATGTCCCCTCTGCCGGGTGGTGCCGGGGGGGCCCTGGGCCTTGGGGTCCAGCTAAGAGGAAGCCAGTGGGGAAACAGTTCGGCTTGTGTAGCCACCTGGACAGCTGTGTGCAGCCATCCAGGGCAGGGCGGCTCCAGGGACACTCACCGCCTGCCTGCGGGGCTGCTGGCCTCGTGACAGGACACCCAGCTGCCGCGTGAGCGCCCCGCAGTGCCCCACTGGCAGCGCACGGGAGTGGACGGAGAAAAGCCCACGAGCCGGTCCACGGAAGGTTCTTCCAAGGCCGGAAGCTGCCAGCAGGGGACCTGGTTCTCATCGGGGCCTGGCTCTCCTGCTAGGAAGCGGTTGATGTTGACTGTCCGTAACTATAAGCATGCCATACGCTGTCGCCTCTTCCGACGGGAATTACACACGACAGAATCTGATCAAAATTCTTATGTCTGCGGGTCCAAACTGGTGATAGCACCACGTGAGGCCACAGCGCACGCCTTCCACAGGTCAGAGGGCTTCTTGGTGTATCTTGTCCTGACAAACCTGCTGGTTCCAGCAAATCGGCCCGCAGGGCTGCCACCGACAGAGGAATGCCAGAAGCAAGTGTCCCCATGGCAAACGCCTGTGTGTCCCCGGCGGGGAGTCCGCGCTGTGGGCGGGGCTCCGTTCAGGCTCAGCTTGGCAGGACAGCGATTTCTACAGGCACGTGAGTTGTTCGTGAGTTTCAGATGGATTCTGCGTACCTTTCATTACAAATCGTACCAAGATTAGAAAAATTACCATAGAGGCGTGTTGGTCAATTAATAAATAAAAAGAATGTGTAATTTTTCTAGGTTTTGTGATTTTTGTGGTATTCATCAACTTCTTAAAATTTGTGATTTGGAGTGACTCTTTCATTTTCTTTTTTTAATTTAAAACACAGGGAGATCAGCTCGGTGCTTTGTGACCACCTAGAGGGGTGGGATAGGGAGGGTGGGAGGGAGGGAGACGCAAGAGGGAAGAGATATGGGAACATATGTATATGTATAACTGATTCATTTTGTTGTAAAGCAGAAACTAACACACCATTGTAAAGCAATTATACTCCAATAAAGATGTTAAAAATTTTTTTAATTTTTTAAATTAAAAAAATGAAGTATAGTTGATTTACAATGTTTCTGGTGTACAGCAAGGTGATTCAGTTATAGATATACATGTATATATTTTTCAGGTTCTTTTCCATGATAGGTTATTACAAGATATTGAATACAGTTCCCTGTGCTATACAGTAGGTCCTTGTTGTTTATCTATTTTATATCTAGTGGTGGGTATCTGTTCATCTCAAATTCCTAATTTATCCCTCCTCCGGACTCTTCCATTTTAAATAAATGCTCACTTTCCTCTCCACTTGTGTGTCTGTGTTCTGTCTCTACTGTGGGTGACCATCCCCACATGAAGGGAGCTGTGGCCCCCGGAACGGCCCCTGCCTGTTCTAGCACCTGCTGACCGCGGCCATGACCAACTCTAACAGTCTAAGCCTGGGACCTGCTAGAAATCTCTGTCAACGTCACATGGCTCATTTTACAGGCATGGTGGTGGCCTGGGTCTACCCAGCCTGCTGGGAAGCCCTCAGAGTTCCTGCAAAGAAGCTAGGGTGGTGGGTAGAGCGCGAGGTGTTGCCCCTACCAGCTGTGCAGAGAAAGATGCCTTTCTAATAGCTCTAAAATATATCTTGCTGTGTATGCGTTGCCAACTGTGGCCCACTCCAGCTACTGGGCCCCTCTTGCTGCAGGACCTTGTGAAACCCCAGGAGCTGTGGGGTGCAGTGGGGAGGGCAGAGGACTTCAGAGCTGAATCCTTCAGAGGAGGGATTTCTTAGCAGGAATAAAATGAAGGGTGGGACCAAAGCAAGAGCTAAGGGCATTACCAAGCTCAGAGAGCCCTCTGGCCCTCAGACCTCAGGGCTCACCCTTCATCTGTCGTCCAGGAAGGCATATCACTTATGCCAGGGAGGAGGGAACTTACATGCGGCTTCATTCTTAAGGGCTATGAGGGGAAGAGTATCCCAGCTTTTCCTTGGTCAGTCTTGCATCTCAACCCCCATAAATTTAACCCACTTTCCTAGGGCATCTTCCTGGTGTCGGCCCCTCACCAGGCACTGGAGATGAGAGACACAGTGTTGGAAGGAAGACTGGACATGATGCTTGCTATACATACTTAGAGTCTATCCATGGAGGCTGGTCTCAAACCCACCACTCAGCTAAATCAGGCTGAGTGCTGTGAGGCATAAGTGATGCATTTGTCACCATAGTGGAAGGGACAATCATTTTCTCCTTATGGTGGGAAAAAGAGGGAGAGAAATTTTAGGGAAAGCTTCATAGTGAAAGGGACATTTGAATTGGGCTTTAAAGGATGAATAGGAGTTCACCAATAGGAGCCTCCTGAAGGAGTCATTATAAGGAACAGATAGGATATAAGATACAGAAGGAACAAAAGTAGGAAACCATGGGCATACTATGTTGTGTATACTTTTTAGGAAATAGTGAGATATCAGTTGTTTATTACTGCATACTAAGTTATACTCAGTGGCTTAAAAATAAAAGCAATTATCTATTTAGCTCCCAAATGGGTATTTTGGGCAAGGCTCAGCAGGAAAGGCTCATCTCTGTCCCATGCACTGTCAACTGGGGCAGCTTAACGGGCGCTGGAGGATCCACCTGCAGGGTGGTTTACTCACACGACTGGCAGCTTGGTGCTGTCTGTTGTCTGGGACCTCAGCAGGGGCCAAGGGTTGGGAGACTGACTTTCCCTCTTTAGGGGCTGCTTGGGTTTCCTCACAGCACGGTGGCTGGGCTCTGAGAGTTAGATCCCAAGAGAACGCAGTGGAACCCTTTGCCTTGTGGTCTGCTTTGGAAGTCACGGAGCCTCGCCTCGTGTATTTCACGGGCTACCAGTTGGTAGCCAGGTTGGGCTGGGCTCCAAGGGAGCAGATGCGGACCCCAACTCTCAATGGGAAGAACAGCAAACATTTGCACACCTGTCTTAAAACCGCCACCTCGAGGGTAGTGGGGTGGGAGCGGGGGAGGGTGTGAGGGATCAGGGATGCAGAGACAGGAACAGGGGAGAGGACGCTGGGGGAAGTCAGGCTGTTCCTAGACTGGGCAGCGGTTATATTAGCTCTCTCCAAAATCAAAATCAAACTTAAACCTCACCCGCTGCGACCCCGCATCCATGGGACAATAGTGATTTACAAGTTTGGCAGAACAGGGAGGTGGGGGGACAGGAAGGAAGAAGAACAGGGTCACAAAAGATGTAAAAAGTCTGTAACCCAAGCTCAGCTCCTGTGCACACAGGCCACACGTTCCCACCTTTGCCCAGAGAGCGCTGGCTAGTGAGCTGTTCCCGGGCCTGCATTGTGGGAGAGAAGTGTGTGCCCCCAGCCCTGCCCGCCCTGTGCACACCCTCCCCCTGCACACACACCCTGCACACACACCCCTCCCGCACACACACCCTGCAAACACACCCCCCTGCACACACACCCTCTGCACACACACCCCTGCACACACTCCTCTGCATACCCTCTGCACACACACCCCCTGCACACACACACCCCCTGCACACACACACCCCCTGCACACACCCTTGCACTGCAATGCTTGGTGAGCACCCACATGTCCTCTGAGCAGTGGAAGGACAGACAGATAGAAGGAATAAGGGCTCCAGGCTTAGCTCCACAGCAGAGGAGGAAAGGTCAGTAGTTCCCATCATTCCACATCAATTTTCCTTCCTTCATCCAGCAACTGTGAACACACGCAGCTGTACTGGAGGCCCTGTACCCAGGCTCAGTCTCCCCGATCGCTGAACCCCTCCCCTCCGTGCTCCAGGGGACAGCGAGGAGGACAGGTGGCGATACAGGGATGTGTGTCGACAAAACATCAACTATCGCAGCAGGGATTTCATAACAATTTCTTTAGCAATTGAGTCCTTTCTTCCAAAGAAATCTTTGCAGGAGGCAAAGAAGGCTATTTCGGTCACTGGCAACCCCATCCTCTGGCTGCCCCGCACCCACCTTGGGGCCAGCCGTGACCCCTCTTTCTCCTGCCGGCTCTGCCTGTGACTACATCCAGAGCCCGCCCACTGCTGCCCAGCCCAGGCCCCCGGGCCCCGGCCAGCCCAGCTCCTTCCCTGGCTCACAGCAGCGTCCTGCCCTCTGCGCACGTTCGCGCCTTCTGTTTGGTGTCCAGGCTCCTGCCCCGCCCACGGGGGTCGCCTGTGTGGACCACGCAGCCGAGTCCAGCGGGGAGCCAGCAGGAGCCTGGAGAGAGCAGGCGCACCCCAGGCCGGCCCAGCACTACCACTCCTCTTCGCGGGCTGCCCCCGCATGGCTTCCTCCCTGCACTAGTCAGGACTTTACAGAGAGCCAGAACCGGTTGGGTGTGTGCAGCAAGGGAAACAGATTCATTACAGGGGAGGCGCTCTCACGACTGTGGGCCGACCAAGCCTCGGGCTGTGTACCCGGGGACGTGGAGAGCGGTGGTGTCACTGGGGCCCAAAGACCTGACAGCTGGAGACCTCCGAGAGCCGCCATGTTTCAATTCAAGTCCAAAGGAAGGAAAAAGCGATGTCCCAGCTGAAAGGCTGTCAGGCAGCCGTCTGTCTTACTTGCAGGAGGGGTCACCCTTTGTTCCATTGACACCCTCAACTGACTGGACGTGGCCCACTCACACCAGGGAGGGCAAAGTCTATAGATTATTTATTTATTTACTTTTCTTCTGCTTCTTTGTTTTTTTTGCCACACTGCACGGCGTGTTCCCTGACTAGGGATTGAACCCGTGCCCCCTGCAGTGGGAAAGCAGAGTTTTAACTACTGGGCTAACAGGGATGTCCCAAGTCTATAGCTTGATAGACTATAGACTCTTCATCTCATCCAGAGCGCACCTCATGGTCACAGCCAGCATGATGTTTGACCAAACATTTGGTGCCTGTGGCCCAGTCAAGTTGACACGTGGAATTGACCATCACACCCCCTTAGACTCCAGGAGTAACTGCTTCCTCCCCATGACGTGGAAGGAAGTTACAGCTCAGCTGCTCCTAAGCCCTGGGTTACTCTGTGTGCCGTCTCCATTCGTACGTTTGAAAAGAAACTTTTCCCCAATGATCCCATTATGAGTGTCCCGCCTGTTTCCTGCAGGGCCTCTGACAGCTGGCCTCCCGACTCTGCCCTTACCCCTCTTCCGTCCATTCTAAACCCAGCCGCTGAGAGTCCTTTATTTATTTTTATTTATTTATTTATTTTGGCTGTGTTGTGTCTTCGTTTCTGTGCGAGGGCTTTCTCCAGTTGTGGCAAGTGGGGGCCACTCTTCATCGCGGTGCGCGGGCCTCTCACCGTCGCGGCCTCTCTTGTTGCGGAGCACAGGCTCCAGACGCGCAGGCTCAGTAGCTGTGGCTCACGGGCCCAGTTGCTCCGCCGCATGTGGGATCCTCCCAGACCAGGGCTCAAACCCGCGTCCCCTGCATCGGCAGGCAGACTCTCAACCACTGCGCCGCCAGGGAAGCCCCCGAGAGTCCTTTTAAAGTCAGCCCACGACGCTCGCTCAGAAGCCCCAGCGGCTGCCCGCCTCACTGAGAGTAAAAGCCAAAGCTTTTACTTTGGGAGGAGGTGAGGGTGAGGGCTCTTCCTCCCCTCCCTTCCAGGGCCTCCGAGGAGCCCCCCAGGGCTCTTGCCCGGCCTGGAAACCACCGGGCAGCCACGCAGGGGCATCCGTCTCCCCCTCATCTTCCAATGAGCCAGAGGATGTCACGGATACCTGCACCCACTCAGAGCAGCGTGACCCGCAGTTACCACGAGCTGGAAGGACCTGAGTGCCCGTCGACAGATGATGGAGAAACACAGTGTGCTCTTTGCACGCAGTGGAAGGTGACTCAGCCTTAAAAAGGAAGGAGATTCTGACACCTGCTACGCCCTGGATGGACCTGAGGACACTGTGCTCGATGAAATAAGCCCATCACAGAGGACAGGTGCTGCGTGAGTCCACTTATATGAGGTCCCTGGAGGAGGTAAAAAATCATAGAGAATCAGGAGGGTGAGGCCAGGGGCTGGGGGAGGGGACGGAGCTTCAGTTTTATAAGATGTAGGGTTCTGGAGACGGTCGCACAATGATGTGAATGTACTTAACTGTATTGAACTGTACACTTAGAAATGATTAAGGTGGTAAATTTTATGTTATGTGGGTTTTTTTTTTAAATCACAATTTTTTAAAAAGTAGGGGGACAGGGAGAGGGATCTGCAGCTGCCCTGGGCAGAGCCAGAGTCTGGCCCCCTGCTCGGTCCCCCAGAGACTGCGTCTCATTTTAAAACACCCACTGCTGCAAAGTGCTAGTCTGGCTTCTCGAGACTGAGGGGAGAGTAAGTGCTCAGATTCCCAATGCGTTCAATCACGCGCAGCCAGTCCTCTCTCAACCTGGGAGGAGGGGCGGAGAGGCAAGGCCAGGACGCTGTGTGTCTAGCTCACAGCGCCTCCTCTAGTCCCACAGGCATCCTCCCTACCGGTCACCGGAAACGCAGCTGGGATACAGGCGACAGCGTCAGCCTAGATTTGCTGGTGCCTTCGCCGCAGGACACCAGCTCCCCGACTTCTGCCTGCAGAGTCTCAGGCCCCTGGAAGCCCGGGGCAGGGGGCGTGGGCTCATTACAGGCTGGCCAGGCCCCTTGGGGACCTGCTGGGTCTATCAGTACCTGGAAGAGGACAGTTGGAGGAAATGAGTGTGCTTGGGAGGGGTGGGGGAGGAGGCCCGAGGGGCCTGGGGAGCTGGGGGACTTGTGGTAAAGCACTTGGTGAATTTCCACGCTCTCTCAGCCCCAGGAACAGCGCGCAAGGGAAAGTTCAAGCTACCAGCCAGCGAGTCCCTGCCCTGACCCACAAGTGAGGGCTTGCTCTGAGCCAGGCCGCGTCCCCCATCTGACAGGCTGTGGGTGGGACATGGGGCATTGGCAACGTGACATGGTCCAGGCCAGAGGCCAAGCAGCACCCGCGGGGACAGGACAGAACAGCAGCTTCACTGTGGGGACACAGAGGGAACCCAAAGGCTCTGTCCTCCAGGCTAAGGTCAAGTGTTGACCAAGGGGGCTTGGAGTGGCAGCTCGGGGAGGGGCTCCGAAGGTGCCTGTAACTGGAGGCGGGGCTCAGGGCAGAGGCTCCCTTGCAGGCTCAGGCTGGGCTGGGGTGTGGCGTCCTTGCAGGCTGCCTAAGGCCCCATCCCACGGCAGATGGCCTGGATCAGAACAGGGTTTGCATTTGCTCAGCCTGGTGAGTCCCAGATCTGCCCGTGAGGGGCCATCCAAGTGACTGTGGCCAGGAAAGGACACAGTGGCCCTGAGAGCTGGGGCCACTGCACTGGATTTAATAGGAAGGCAGGACTCATTTGTAATTAGCCTGTAATTACCCTTTTAAATAAGATAAATGTTTTCCTTGCAATCTTATTTATATGAGTCATTTGTTTAGCAAACTTTATAGGCAATAAGAGCTCAGGCTCTGGTGTCCAGGCTCTGGGTCTGAACTCTAGCTCTATTTCTTCCTCATTCTGTTGTCCAGGGCACCCCGTTTTTATTGACTGTGGAACAGATATGACATTTCCTGTCTGCGTCCGGCAGGGGTGTATTCAGTGCAAGTAACAGGAAGCCCACCTAACAAATGAGGACTTGTCAGCACAGAGCCAAGGTCTGGGTGTTCCCTCTCTCCACCTTTCCCTCATTTGCACGCTGCGTTCATCCTCATGCCTGTCACCTCACTGCCACAAGATGGCTGCTGCCCTTCCAGACATCATGCCTGAGTTCAAGGCAGGGGAAAGAAGAAGGGCCTTGCCAGATGCTGCTGTTCTTTTTTTTTTTTAGCAGGAAGGCAGTCTCCCAGGAATCTCACTGGCCCCCTCTGCTGGCAGATTAAGCTCTGGCCCACTGGCCAGAAGTGAGATGCACAGTTACCAGGAGCTGCAAGGTAGGCTGGAGAGATGGGAGGGGGATGGCCCCACCCCCTCTAACGAGTCCTGGTGTCTCGCCGGGGCTGGGCATTGTTAGCAAGGAAGAGCAGGGGCTGGGTGTCGCGGGCAGCACGCCTACCTCGTGCCCTGAGTACGGATGAGATCCTGCCTAAGTTCTCAGCTCACAACTTGGCACTCAGAAACGTTCCCTATTATTAGTCACAAGTAAGTTCTCTTCCTGTGCAAGGATTGATGGGCAAATCTCTACTCCCAGGACACCTTCAGGGGAGTTGGTGTGCCCCTCTTCTTCAGAGGAGGAAACACAGGTAGGCCAGGAAGGGCAGGGAGGATGTCATTCACTGGCCGGCGACCTCCAGTGGGATGTCCCGGGTCTTGCCTCGGGGCGGGGTGGGCTGGAGTTCCAGTCCACGATGCCCTTGAGCGCCTCAGAGGACTGGGGAAGGGGCCCCTAGCTCTGCCTTGGGAACAGAGTCACAGAAGTTCAAGTGGGAAACGAGAGGCGAGCCCCTCGGTTTTTTTCACTCTCAGTTCCCAGACAGGACGAGGCAGTGGTGGCTGCCCTGCGGGGCTGGGAGCCTGGGACGGTGTGCAGTGCGTCCCCACTCACTGACCGTGCTGGGCAGCGCCCACTCACCACTCGGCCCTGTGGCCCCCCCGGCCCTCCCCGTCCTGTCACTGTCCTCCCCCCAGTCGCCCACGAAGGAGGGGCGGGCCACTGAGAAGCACGTGTGGCAGCAGCATCCCCGGGGGACGTCTGTGCACTCCTCCGCCAGCATCAGCAGCTGTGCTGAGCTGCGGCGTGAGTGGTGGAGGTGAGCGAACACAGGCAGCTCCTGGCACTGGGGGAGCCTCGTGGCAGTTCAGGGAAGCACAGCTGGAGGCTCATCGCCTAAGCCTAAGCGCTGCCCTCATTTCCCGGCAGCGGAGGGGAGAGCACGGGGGCAGGAGGCAGAGGGCGCCGGGGCCTCTGGCACCAGGTGCTGGCAGGCTCACTTGGCCGTCGCCACTGGCCTCTGGGTCCCTCGGTCTCTGTCCTTCTGCCTCACAGCCTTGACCTCTCCCCTCGTGGGGCCTCTGCCGGTGCCCCGGGGAAGCCACATTCCTGTAGCTTTGCCTGCGAGCCGTCCCCGGGCCCCTCCTCACTTTCCCACCCTGCTCCCCCCTCCCCATTTCTCTGCTCATTTTCTCTTCCTGTTCTACCGTTTCTCGAGCCCCTGCCATGCACCGGCTCTGAGCGGGCTGGGGCTCAGGGCCACCAGGATGACGGTGGTTTCTGCCCCTGGGGAAGCCCACGGGCTGCCGAGGAGGCAGACACAAGAGAACCTTCCGACCTGCGGGGAGTGTGGGTCCCCAGGGCTGCAGCAGGTGCCCCGGCCTTTGCCCCGGCTCTGGGCCCCGTGAAGGAGGACGAGTCTGACAGCAGCCTGAGAGTCCCCAACACTGTGGGCCCCAGGTCCTAGGAGTAGAAGGTAGACTCTTCCTGGCCTGCATCTTCAGGGAGCTGTCAGAGGAGCATCCTAAGTATGCCAAGGGTGTGGGAAAGGAGTGGGTCACAGTTAGTGCTTTGGGCTGAAAGTAACAGGAAAACCTCTACGCAGCTGACTTAGATAATGACAATTCAGTATCTCACATAGGAAGTCTAGGTGGTTCCAGGGTTGATTAACACAGCAGCTGAAGGGTGTCACCAAACATCCCATTTCCTCCATTTTTTTCCCTGGAATCCTCAGTATTTGGGGCTGTCCTCAAGCTAGCTCCCCTCATGGTCACAGGATGGCTGCCACTGTTCCAGGCATTGCACTCAGATCTTTGAGGAGAAGGGGCACTGATTTTACCTGTGCTTCTCTCATCCATGAGGACCCCTCACTGTAGACATCACCTAGCAGACTCCTTCATTCTGCAGTGGCCAGACTGCACTCTATGCCCACGCCTGAAGGACTTGCAGCCATGACCAGCTTGAACCAATCACAACTCCCCTCCTGGCTGTGGCCGGGCCCACCTCCCCCAAGAAAGTGGTGGCAGAAAGTGTCCCCCAAACCTGAGGCCTGCTGGAACCGGGGGTGGGGGGACGGCAGTTGTGTGATCAACCAGCACGGTGTGCAGCGGGCTGTCTCTGGCCAGTGAATGTCCCCTTCAGGGTTTCAGGACGGTCTGGGCGCAGCCAGTCCGCAAGGAAGCTGCAGAGCATCAGCGGGTGGGGAGCGGCGTGGCCTCCGCCCGCCCGCGCTTCCCTGGCGCCCACGCGGCTCGTCCCCCGAGGCCCGTCGGCAGTTTGCTCCGTCGCTTCCCTCCCAGTGAGATCTTCCTGCGACCCCGGCCCAGGGCAGCCCTCACAGCACCTGCTGGAGGCATCCTCCTCAGCGTCTCTGCTGGACGTATGTAGTTCACTTGTCTCTCTTGCTAATTATCCATCTTCTCGCGGGAGGAATACTGTTTGCTTTCCTCGCTATTCCCAGAGCCTAGATCAGTACCGGCATACAGTAAGTGCTCAATCAATCCTCCTCCCTGGTGGCAGATCAGAATCCCCCGGGGAGCCTGCAGGAAAAGCAGGTCCCTAGGCCGCCTCCCAGGCCTGCGGATCCAGGTCTCACGTTGTGGGCCCAGCGCCTGGAGCCCCTCCTCGGCTGTCCTGCACAGACGTGGGAAAGTCACTCAGGAGAGGGAAGCAGGTGGTCAGCCGGGGACCGGGTTCTGCACAGTCCTCCAGTGTGAGGACAAAGGCGTCCCCTGTACCGAGCACCTTCCGTCCCCAGCAGTGTCATCCAGTGCGACACAGGGGTGACCGCGCGGGGAGCGCAGGGAACGGGGACAAACAGTCACATGGTGGAGAGTCAAGAGTGACTAGAAACGGCAGATTCGACGTGTGGACGGCACAGGAGGAGGAGTGAAGACAGCCCTAGTGGGAAGAAGGGAGGTTTATAACACGAGAGCCCTGACGTAAATTAAAAATATATGCCCGGGGCTTGGCGGATTTCTTAAAACACAAAAAGCACTAATTGTAAGAGAAAAATTAATAACTTAGGCTTCATGAAGATTAAGAGCATTTATAATTGTGTCAAAACGCACCATTAGAAGATTGAAAGGCAATGGCCCACTGAGAAGGCGTGGTTCTCTTTCCAGTAAGAGAGACTCCACGGGGACACATAGCGGATGAAGACAAATCCACACTGAAAAATGGGCTAGAAAGTGCTCGGGCGCGTCCCCAAGACCACACGTGAGTGGCCAGGACCACACATGCAGCATCCGTGCTCCACACCTGGGGTCACCTGGGAAACACAGACTAGACCACCAGACACCGTGCACCCCGCCAGAGGGGACCTGTTAGAACTGGCTGTGCTGCTGGCGGGGAGGGTCACAGGGCATGACCTGCAGCCCATCGGGGGGCCTGCTTCCCTGCGACCCCTCCGTCCACGGGGACAAGCCCAGACGTGCGCCAGGAGCCGTGCACAGAAATGTTCACGGCAGCCCTGGCCACATGCCCTCAAAGGCTCACCTATGGGCTTCCCTGGTGGCGCAGTGGTTGAGAGTCCGCCTGCTGATGCAGGGGACATGGGTTCATGCCCCGGTCTGGGAAGATCCCACATGCCGCGGAGCGGCTGGGCCCGTGAGCCATGGCCGCTGCGCCTGCGTGTCCGGAGCCTGTGCTCCGCAACGGGAGAGGCCACAACAGTGAGAGGCCCGCGTACCGCAAAAAAAAAAAAAAAAAAAAAAAAAAAAGGCTCACCTATGCCTGTGAAATTCGGGAAAGGAATCTACCATGACAGGAGTCAGAAGCCTGGGCTCTCCGGGGGCTGACTTTGGTGGAGGCCGGACAGGACATGTTCTACAGCTCAGCCTGGCGGGGGTCACCACACGCGCCCAGACATGCACGTACAGGTGTGTGTAAGGCTCACTGAGCCGTCCGCTGAAGTCTGCACGGTGGATGTGTACATGTGACAGCTCCACGCAAGTGAAACACATTCACGCGCACAGAACAACACGTGCTTTGGAAGCACACGTGCAAACAGTAGGGCCCACGTCGGCTCAACGGAAGGGCTGCGGGTCGTTGGGAAGGAAGGGACTGGACTTGGGGTCAGGACAGGCACAGGGAGAGATGACCAGAATGAGAAGCGCTCTTGTTCAAACCGATAATGGAGGGTTATACACACTAAGGCGTACGACTAATTAGCCCAAGACAGGGACTGAGAGAGAAATTGTGAAAATAAAGGTCTCAGCTAAGAACTCCCGGCCCCCGGTCAGCAGTGCTCACCTTGGTGTCCGAGGAGGAACCCTTCTGCGTGAGTCAGGCCACCAGTGGCAACTCTTGGTCTGGGAGGGCCCCCTGACTTGTGGTGTTTCGGGAACATAGTGGTTTGGGTTGAACTGTGTCCCCGCAGATGTGTATGCTGAAGCCCTAACCCCCAGGAATTGGGAATGTGACCTCATTTGGAGCTCGGGTCTTGCTGGAGCAGGGAGGGCCCTAATCCCACACGACAGGTGTCCTTACGAAGGGGACATTGGAGGCAGAGGCAGGTATCCCACGTGAGGGTGGATCAGAGCCGGGGCGATGCTTCTGAGCACCGAGGAGCCCTGCCGATGGCCAGAAACCGCGGGGGGTGAGCAGGGGCGCAGACCAGGCTCTTCCTCGCGGCCCCCAGAAGGAACCAGCCCTGCCGGCATCGCGGTCTGACATCTGGCCTCCAGACCACAGGACAATGCATCTCTGTTGTTTAAGCCTGTGGTGCTTTGCTCTGCGGCCCAAGGAACCCGGTGCAGGCGGGCCACCAGGGTCTGAATCCCTCCCTCTGGGTCCTGGACCCTCCCCGCTAATGGGAGGGAGTCAAGGATGACGGCCCCACTGGGCGGGAGGTGGCTTGAGTTGAAGGGTGGGGACACCCGGGGGTGGATTTTGGAAGGGGTGTGGGGTGACTGCGGGGCACCCCCCGGGGCAGCACGGGTCAGGGAGACATGGCAGGGCGATCAGGGCAGGTAGGCAGTTAGGAAGGATACCAGGGGGCAGGTGAAGGGGGCCGGTGCACGCACACGTGTGTGCATGCGTGCGTGTGCACCCGTGTGCATGTCCTGAGGAGACTGAGAAGTTACAGGGAAACACAGGGAGAGGCACCAGCAGGGAAACTGGTCCTCTGAGAACCCCGGGCCCCTTCCCTCCCTTCCTTCCCGGGCTTGCTGGGAACCTTCCTTAATTAATGCCTGTAAAGCGCTTTGCTCAAGCGGCAACAGCGGCTTTATAAATAAACCCAGACTTGGGAAGGTTGACTAATGCCTGAGCCCTTGGGGGAGGGGAGCGTGGTGCGAGGCTGGGGGAGGGGCGGCAGAGAAGCTGAGGCCCGGGCCCTGGTCCACGGAGCCCGACGAGCCCCAGGCCTGTGTCTGCAGCAGTACAATCAAGGAGGATCTGCGTCTTCACGCTCCTCTGCCATCCGCGCCTCTGGCCAAGGTCACAGCGTGGGCTGCAGCTCAGCTCCAAGAGGCTTGGGGGAAGCGGGCGGGGGCCACGTGGCCAGCCTGGCCCACAACAGTGACGTGGCCACCGGGACACTGGCTCCCGAGGGAGGCCCAGGAAAGGCACGCCACTTGCCCAGTGACCCCGCGGAGGCAACACAGACGGCAAAGCCACTCAGTGTCCTTCGAAGACCCCTGTCCTGGGCGTGGAGGCAGAGGAAGCGGTGGCCATTTCACACCCTGCAACAGCCTGGCCGGCTTTGGTGGTGGCCTTCCCTGCACTTACATCTTAACCAGAAAGGAAGGACCTCAAAGGACAAAGGAAGCTGGCTGTCAGGGCTGGAAGTTCAACCCCTTCGATGACAAGGAGGCTGTAGCTAGGGCCTGGCTTACGTTCCACACGGCAGGCGTGCCCCGGAGCCGGGCCCCGAGGTGCCACTCACCCACAGCCCGACTTCCTTCGGGCCGAGCCCAGGCCGCCTCCTGCGTGGCTTGGGTACCCGGGGACTCGGGCGGGGACGCAGGTGGGGACCACCCCTCCCACGGGCCCAGGATGCCCGCCTCCGGGCCTCTGGCCGGCGCGGTTACTAACAGCTCATGCTCAGAGCAGCCTGGTTTGGGTGACTGCTTACGTGGTCACCCTGCTGACGGGCACCTGGGTGGCACGAGGATGAGGCCGGAGGCCCAGGACCCTTGGTCTCAGGTCGGAAAGGACCTCTGTCCAACGCAAAAGCCATCCCAGAGGCTCTGGGCTTCAGCTGATGTCGTGCTGAGTGGAGAGGTTCACTCTGCCCCCGGGGGTGGGGTGTGAGGGAGAGAAGGGAGGTACCCCAGGGCCTGTGAGAAAAGGGCCCGCACCCCAAGTCAGGGGCGGTCCCCACCGGGCCAACTCTCATGCACAAAACGGCCGCAGCGGCGCCTGGGTCTCAGGCTTTCTGGGCCTGGAACAGCAAAGAGCTCCCCAGGGTGAGGCGCTACCTTCTGTTAGCAAGTCCACCACCCCGCGTCTTCTCGCTGGGGACGCGGACGTGCAGAGCGGGGAGAGGCCGTGTAGCCGGTCTCCTGGGCCCTGCTCCGTCCTCCGCCGCTCTGGCTCTGGGTGCTCACGTCGGGCAGGTCCCGCCGGCAGCCGGAGAAGCGGGGGGCGGTCCCTGGCCGCTCGCCACCCCATTTCAATCTGTTCCGCCAGGCGCACATCTGCGGGGCCCAGTGCGAAGTGCTGCTGCCTCCCTCGGGAGGACCCGGGGTGGGGGGGGGGGGTGACAGCTGGGTGGGCGGGGCCGGGCTCGCCAGGGGGCCCGTCTGGGAAACACGCAGAGACACAGCCGCTCTGCCCGAGGAGGGGGAGCCCTCAGGAGAGACTCTGCTGAAAGCCACACACCGACCCCCAGGGACACAAGAGGCGGACGTCACGGAGCATCAGGATCTGACCCCGGAGGCGTCAGTCTGGGCCCAGGGCACCCAGGACCTCACTCCTGAGACTGACCCTGTTCTGCCGGCATCAGCGCCCCGGGGTGGGGGGCCGGGTTTGGGAAGTACAGGTACCAGCACGGGCTCTCGTTCCCCCAGCCCGGGCCAGCCTGCGATCGCGGCCACACTGCCCCTGCGTGCCAGCCCCTTGGGCAGCTCGGCGGGTGGGGACGGAACACTGCCTCTGAGTGGACGGAGGGAGGGGCAGCCGCGGGAAGGAACCAACTCTGAGCTTCAGGCGTCAGTGCCGAGCCTGGCAGGTTTCGGGGAGGGACACACGAGATGCGGCCTCGAGTTGGGAGAGCGGTGCTGGGCGCGGGGCTGAGTAGGCGCCACCTGCTCTTGTTAGTATGTTATTATCACTAACTCCCAGCACTTGCTCACCGAGCCTCATTGTCCCCTTCGCCCGAGCCAGGAAGCAGCCCTGGCGGCTCCGTCACGACTCATCCACACGTGAGCAATAACCAGGTCTTACGGACTTTGCTTCCTAAATATTTCTTCAATCCGCATCCTCTCTCTGTGTTTAAATCTCAGCTTCCATTGCCTTGGACCAGGCCCTGGTCCTTCGGAGGGGCCTCCGCTGCCCATCTTCTCCCCGAGTCCCCCCCCCAACGCCCTGGGCTGGGCCTCTCGCCGGCAGTGCGGCCTGTCCTCAGCGTGTCAGGCATGGGTTTCCCGCGGCGCCAGTTTCTTAGCCTCTGGGCACACAGGGCCGACTGACACGTACACGGCAGGGAATGAAACTTAAGGAGCTTACAACCCTGGAAAGCGCAGTGGGCACAACATAGAAAAGAGATTTCTGCACGGATTTACGGCAGAGCCAGAAAGGCAACCAAGACGGGCTGGGAGGCCCCACCCCAGCTGCCGGCGCGAAGGGCACACCCAGGCCGCCATCCGGCAGGAGACGCCACCGCGGACACTGGCGGGCTCTGCCCCAGCGAGGACTTCCCTGTTCCCAGGACAGACACGGGGAATGGCTTTTCCCCGGAGCTTACAGTCGAGGGAGGACACAGGGGCTGGGAGGAGAGCCCAGATCTCCTTGACCCCGAGGGCTCGTCATCAGAGAAGACGCGGAGCGTGGCCGCCTGGGTGCCGCCCTGGCCCGTGGAGCCGGTAGATGTTTTGTGCTGAGAAACGCCGCCGCGCCAGGCATCGCCTCCCAGCCAGGTGTCGGGTTACGTCTTCCAGACTCGCCTGTGGGCGCAACTGGCTGGGACCTCGTCCTCCAGGCCCGGGGCCCCGCGGCCCAGCACCCTGAGCTGGGAGGTCCCGCCACCCGCTCCAGTGTCCGTCCAGCACCTGCCGACCTCAGGGAAGCCCCACCTTGACTTGTACCCAGGAGGTTGGTGCTCCCAGCCTTTTAGGCTCTGGCTCACACCTGCCAGTCCCCCACCTCTCTCTTGCGTCTAGAACATTCTCTACTTCCTCCCCGCTGTGCCCCCAGTTACCTGGCCCAGGAGGCCGGCTGTGCCCCTGCCCAGAGCCGCCGCCAGGGGAACGGCCGGCCGTGCTCTGCTTTCAGCCGCCCCGCGGTGTTTTAAGACCACAATCTACACACACGGGTTTCATTTGTGTGCTTCTCTCAAGGCCCTGTTAGGAGGCATTACTCATAACCCAGTTTGGTGGAAATCTATTGCGATGCTCAAGGTTGAGTTAAATGTACCAAGTATTTGTAACCGCCCCTCTCCCCCCGCTAATTGTACGAGAGGTGGTGCTGAGGATTTGAAACCTGAAAACCAAGCATTCAGCGACATGCCGGGGAGATGCACCCCTCTGTAGCCAGGCGACTTTCCACGATGCAGAGCTGCTCCCGCCTGCCGGCTGCAGATGACACATGTGGCCTCAAAGAGGGCTCCAAGCTCCAAAGCCTGGAAGCACCTGATTTCTTTGAAAAGAGAGAAGGAGGAACGGCTCTGAACGGAGCAGCAGGTGGAAAGGCAGGTGGCTCTTTTGTTGGCGGGAGTGAGCAGCTGGGCTGTGGAGACATCGTGCCCCACGCTGTACCCGCGGAGGGGGGTGGGGTCAGTCCTACGCTCCTCCCCCGCCTGCGTCTGGGTGATATCCTGCCGGACACGTGCGGCCTGGCATTCAGAGGCCTGGACCTGACGTGACAGCTCCCGTCCCTGGGGCCACACACCAGGGACACCGGTCTTCACGGTGTCCGCTGATGTGTCCTCTGGCTGGGGCCAGTCAGTGGCTGGAACTTCCTCTGCAGGACGTGTGTCCTCCGACGTGCACTTCCCCTTCAGGAGAAGAGACCGCAGTCCTGCCCGTCCTGGGCCAGGACCCGCGGGCCGTGCCCAGGGTCTGGGGAAGAAGGGACACCTGGGATGCAAGCAATGTGGCACCCAGGCTGGAGTCTCCGCCAGCCGCCTGGGGAAGGGGTGGGTGGGAGTCGCAGGGTCGGGGCACGGGAGGTTCCTGAGGGTGCTGACGAGGGTTCTCACGCTCTGAATGGGGAGATGAGAGCACGTGTCTTTGCAGGGACCGTCCAGGACTGTAGGGCCTAACAGCACCTCCTCCTCCGACGGCGGGCGAGGCCCTGGGTTACGTGGACTGACGTGTGTGTCTTGAGGAGCTCAGGGCGCCTCCCTTGGGGGGAAGGGGTGAGGCGCACTGGCCCCCATCATGCATAAAGGAGTGAGGGAGAAGAGGGTGCAGCGGCATCCTGTGGGCGGCAGGCGAGGGCGCTCCGGCCGCCACGGGCCTCACCCCAGCGGGACCCCGTCGGGCAGGGTGGAGCCTGTGCCTCTCAGCCCGAGGAGCCATTGCCCTACATGGCTTCCATCTAATCCCTGCGAGGACCCGAGAGCTGCGCACTGCTTTCATTTACAGATGGAAGAACAGCATCTCAGACGAGGTCCCTGGTGCAGGACGTGAGGGCAAGTCCGCCTGACCGAGGCCCCGTGTTCTGTCCCTGCACCAGGCAGAACCGACTTCAGTCACTTCTCCAGGGTTGAAATCCAGTGCCCGGGATAACGCTGCTCAGGGACCCATCCCAGGCTTCCTTCCCCTTGGAATTCAATTGGCTTCAAGCTGCTGCCGGAAGCCAGCGACACGGAGGAGGGCGTCCAGGATGGTCTCAGAATTTGGGGTGAGGTGGGAAAAGGAAGCGAGTTTACATGTGAGATCTAGTCCTGGGTGCTTGGATAACCCTGCAATCCATTTCCAGGACCCTCCAGAGAAAGGTCTTTGGACAAAGCAGCTCTCACCTGCTTCCCACACAGAGGAAACCAGCTCTTCATCTCCGAGCCCTTTGAAAGGGGGCTCGGCCTTTGGTCTGAACAAACTGCGCCTGTCACTTTTAAAGTGGTTCATTCCAGTGAAGGATGGAGAATTTGTTTTCAAAACAGACCACTGTGGTGCTGACCTAGAAAGGCCCAGTGACGCCTGCGGTGTGGGTCTGACCACACCGGGCACGGGGGGGTCCCTCCAGCCACAGCGCATAGCCACCTTTTCACAGTAGGTGCTGCAACTGGGATTTCTATTTTATTTATATAACAATCAAGTAAAGGAATACATATTTCAGGAACTAGCCACTTGCTACCACAAATACATGAGAAGAATTTGCAGTGGGATTCATTTCTCCCCGGCTGGAGAAGCCGCCCTGAACGTGTAATTCAGATCGAAGACGTGCCGCGGGTTTTAAAGGTCGCCCGCGGTCTGGGAGACGGTGGAGTTTGCTCCGGTTTGAGCGTGTGCCGCCGAGGTGAGCGTCACCAACGCAGGGCAACAGGGCCGTGTGTCTCCCCTTGCCCCACACTCCCCGTAAGAGCCCTGAAACGCTGCACACGCGATGACGAGCTTCAGGGGTTCTGTGGTCTGTCAGGGTGTGAGGCGCTATAGGAGACGGAGGAGCAGAGGGAGGCGTCCCTTCCTGACTCAGGAGGGAACCGCAGCCCCGCACCCCGGCCTCAGGGCGGCCCCCGCAAGGTGGGCCGGGCCCTCCTCGAAGGGAAGGCGCCCTTCTGCGGGCGGGCGGAGGGGCGGCGCTCCCCCGCAGGCCCTTGCCTGGTTATGCGCCTACCCCAGGTCTGAGCTTCCAGTTCACCTCTGGGCATCAGAAGCTGTGAGGAAACCTCCTTCCCTGCCTCCTTTGTGACCCCTAAAAGGAGAACGAGGCCCAGCTCCTGTGTGGGCCTCTAGGGATCCTTTTATGGTCCAGGAATAAACAGGGCTATAGAAACACAAAGCTCACTTTATCTCCAGCGCGCAGCAGGGACCAATTCCAGGGCGACTCAACCCGGGGGAGGGCTGGGGGGAGAGCAGGCCCTCGTCTCTGTGAACACGAGTCGTCAGTCCGCTCCACGACCTCAAGAATCCTTGCTGTCATGCCCGCACTCCACTGCCTCCCCACAGAGGCTTAAGGACCGGCCTTAAAATCTTCTCTGACCTTCCTCTCAGCACGTTTTGCTGAAAATGATGAAACGTTCCTTCGGAAGCAGGCAGGCTTCTGCCGGAAGGAGCGGACAAGACGCGGTGTTGCTGGGAATCTGGGCCATCTGTGGACCCCTAAACAACTCCCCCCCTGGAAACTGGCGAGAAGGACCTTTAGAGATCATTTCCCTTCGAAGGTCCAATGGATGTTTACAAAGGAAAGGTTTACTTTGTCTGGAAGAGGCTGGCGAGGCGCGTCAGTGGTCACGGGCTGACACCGCCACCTGGCGGTCGGCACGTTCTCCGAGTTCCAGAAATAACCGGGGCTGCTAATAAGAAAGAAACCACGTTCCCAGAACACCCCTTCCCACAGAGAGAGAGCTCATCTAGAAACGGCCCAGTACATGTAAGAAAAAATCATTTAAGCTGGGTATTTACCGTGTGATATGAGCAAAGGACTTTTCCTACCCACGCAATTCTTGGTACCAGGTGCATTGAAGAATGTAATGAAAAAACTGCGTGACTGAAAAAAGCCTGAAGCATTTTATTTCATATAAGACATACTTTAAAAAAAAGGCAGAAACATTTAGGGAAACAGCATGTGACCTGAAAGGACCTCGAGCCGAAGGCCCTGGAGATCAGTCTTGAAATGTTTTGCTTTCACAGAGTCTTTTTCACGGCCGCTTGTGTCATGCTGAAGAGATAAGCTTCGTAGATTATATTTAAGAAGTTGTCGTCATTCTGGAAAACACAAATCAAAAGCCCCAGGGGAGGTGACTTGGCCGGCAGAAACAGAGGCCTTCTGTCTTGGGGCTGAACGGGCACCTTGACCCTAAGATGCTCCTCCCCACCTGTGCGGCCCACGGAGGCTAGTTTTTAAGCTGAACAGTCAGTGGGGCTGCAGGCCAGGCCAGAAGGGTCAGCTGCCGGTCCTCGGTGGCCAGCCCGGGACACGGCAGGTGCTCGTGGCCTGCAGCTCAGGCGGGCACCAGCCTCGGGGCAGCACGGAGCGGGCCGGCTCCCGAGAAGCCTGGCCTCCTGTGAGGAGAGACCTGGGGCCCCTGGGAGGCTGCACGGGGAGGACGTAACCCAGCTCAGTCCTCTGAGCCTGGCTGGGAGGTCCCTGATGGCTCTGAGAGGCCCCCGAGTCGCCCACAAGGGGTGCCTTCGTTGTTGGGTGGAAGTTAAGACTTCCCTGGCAACGTGCTTGGCTGGTACCCTGCCAGAGCCAGTGCATCTCCACCCCCCTGCACCACCCCCGTTAGCTACGGAGAGCTCTGGCCTTGGCAAGCCGGCAGCGGTGAGACTGCAGGCTCTGGGCCCCTCCTGCCACTCTCGGGCCGAGGGAACCACGGTTCCATTGGCGGTTTTCTCTGTCTCTGATGTTGGAGACGCGGCTCCCTCCCACCCCGTCCTTTATCGCCCTGGCGCGGTTCACACTCCCGCTTGGCCTGGAGCCAGGCTACCCCGGCTTTCCTGCAAAGTCTCCGAGCAAGAGCCTGTGTCCTAACAGCAGGCAGAGAGCAAAGCCGCATGCCTAAGTGGCTCCCAGCAGCTCGTGGGGAAGATGCCGAAAGCACGGGGAACGTGAAGCGCAGGCCGCGTGGAGGGAACGGACGTCTGGTCTCTAACGGGCGAGGTCCAGGGGCTGCTCCGGACTTTAGGGGTCCCCACGACTGCACAGAGATCTTTGGAACAGTGTTATTAAGTGGAAGAAGCCAGAAAAATGTGGAACTTTTTACATTCAAGTTTTTTGTTTATTGCTCACAGAACAGGAGCTTACAGATGCCCTACCTAAGTCCTCAAGAACTTCTCATGAATGGCTTCTAGAAAAGGTGGAAAAGACCCTTCTTTATGAATTAGTCAGGTGTGGTCACTTCTCGTCTGTGTTTAGCAGATTGCTACCCTGCTTTCACACTCAGATGCTGATTTCTGTCCCCATTCCATTCCTTCTCTCTAAAATACGTTACCTTTAAAGAAACATTCTTACCAACGGCGACTACTGTCTTTTTGAGTAGGATGAGACAGAGCAAAAGTGCTGGCCGCTCTCAAGGTCGCCTGACACTCAAGCAAAAACCTTACGGACTGTCTGCGAAAAAGATACCTGAGTACGTGAGCTGGGGTGTCTGCGGTCCGTCTGGGTGAGCGCGCTGCACTGTGCAAGGCCTGTCTCGCGTTCGGGGTGGGCTCTGCCACCTCCCGGCCCCGTCGTGCAGTGGGAAGGGGCACGGCAGCCAGGCTGCAGCCCCAGCTCTGCTCTTTACTGGCTGGTGACCTCAGGCCAGTCCCTCAGCCTCGGCGTCCTGGTGTCTAACACCATGCCCGGCCCAGAGCTCTGTACAAGCGTCATCGCCCTTATTACTACATAGGGGCACGAGGAAGCCATCCCAGCCTGTCCTCACTGGCAGGCTTCAAGGTCATCTATAAAACATGCTGTGGTCGTCACAGCCATTCCTGCCGCCCCAGCTGCATCCTGCCCGAGTAGCGGCCTGGGCGCTGCCGCGGGCTCAGGGCAGCCCTCCCCTCCACTCCCCTCTGGCTCCCGACGGCCCCACAGACCCGGGACCCTCCCAGGGGCGGCTTCACCTCCTCCTCTTCTGCCGGGTGGCACTTGAAGTCACAACGCCCAGAGCCACGCTGAGTGTCTGAAACGCACCCAGAAGCGCAGGTCTCGGGGTGAGCTGCCGACCTTGGGGAGCAGGAGGCGGGCACAGGCACCAGCAGGGCAGCAGGCCGCTGGGAAAGGCCTACGAGGAGGGAGGCGGCGCCCTCCTACCTGGATGAGGTGCAGCAGGGCCTCCTGGAGCTGCGGCTTGGTCAGGGCACTGCCCGGCGTCCTGGGGGGCTCCGGCGTCCACAGGGGCAGGAGGGGGCCGCTGGGGGTGGCCGCCGGGTCCTGGCTTCCCGGGGGCAAGAGCCCGCTGCCCCTCTCTGGCGGTGGGGCCCAGGGGGGCTGCGCGAACACCAGTGGCGACATGAGCGGAGATGGGCCTGCGGCGGGCGGGGCGCGCCGGGGCGAGAGGACCTGCAGGTGGGAAACGGGCCGACGGGCAGGTGGGTGAGGGCGGCTCGCGCACGGGGCGGGTGCAGAGAACGCAGAGGACACAGCGGGTTCAGTGTTAACCATCCAGGGCCGAGGGCGACGGGAGGCCAGCCTCCATCTGCACGCTCCTCCCTCCTGGGCACCGGCGGCCGGCGCCTGCTGTCCTGACTAAGCTCCCCACGGCAGGCAAAGCTCGCGCTCTGAGCAGCACCTCCTTTCTCCGGCTTCCTGTCATCGCCTGGGGATGCACGCCAGGTCCCCAGCTTTTCCACCGGGGCTGTCCGTCTGCGTCCCTCCCGGCTGTGGCCCCGAGTTTCCGCCGTAAGGGACCCACCGGTGGCCGCCTGCCCCCTTGCCTGGTGCGGCGGGGCGTGCAGGCGGTGGGGTCACCGTCCACCCCACCTCCTGACTCTCCGTGCTCGGGTCTCGGGGGCAGCCCTGGGGCCACTCCTGCAGGCGTGCAGGTGGCCCGTCTGTCTGGGCGGGTCTGTCCACCTCTCTTGGCCAGCAGGCCTAAAACCAGGGGTCCCAATAGTGTTTCCAGTTGTGCAGGTGACATCTGACCCACCTGACGCTTACAGCCACCTCCCACTTGTCCCCAGCTCAGGTGAGAGGGAAGAGCGCTACTGTTAGCCTCCCGAAGCCCAGGGGCTCATGAGAACCGGCACAGGGCCAGCCACGAGGAGCTGCTGTGGTTTCAGAAGCTCCCTGGGCGTCGTCTTGGGCACAGAGTAGCCTGGAGGAAGGCAGGTGGTCTGCTTAACTGTCCCTGTGCGCTGTCGCGAGGGGCAGTGGCTTCGTGGGCAGTCAGAGGAGCACCGCGGCCCTGCAGCCCGCGAGCACTGGAAGGGGACCTGCCTGCAGAGGCGGATGGCCAATGACTAGCCCCGATTTCCTAGGGTCCCATCTAAATCCTCAGGGGCAAAAGCAGAAGAAGGGGGGCACTGTGACAGTGAAGTGAGGATGAGGGCGGGGAACAGCCATGTCTCCAGAGCGGCAGGAACTCAGATCTGAGATTTTCATCAGTAACAGGCAAGAACACTCGGACGCACCGTCTTACATACATGAAGACTGTGCTCCACACCGATGGTCTCTGTTCCAGAAAGGGAGCGATTTCTGAGGCACTGTCGTAAGCTACTTGCCAAAACACGACAGAAGGACAACGTCATAAATAGGGAGAACTTCCTAATTTTTAAACCCAATGCATTTTCAGTGAATTTGTACCAATCCAAATGGAAAAAAAAAATCTGTCAGATCTCCGGATGTTACCCACAGGCAGTGAAAAAATGGAAAAGCTTTCGGTTTTCTCACGGTTCTAAGTTATTAGTGACTATAGAGAACCATCTTCCCTGGGGGGACAGAACATTTCTAAGAATTACAACACTTCCCCTCTCTGGCAACCGGTGTGTATGTCGCGGGCCGGGAGACAGCCTTCTGCCTCTCCGGACCCTCATTAAGCTACACCTGCTCGGACAGACAAGGAGGCTGCACCTTCCGGGGTCGGTGGCCAGCTTTTCTGCGGGCCTCAAGCGCCCACGGGCCGCGGCGTCCGCAGGGGCGGGGCACGCAGTCCGCGCTTGTAAGCCCGGCCTGGATAATGAACGCACAACGACTTACTGTGGACCGAAATCACCAGACGAGGTCAGGTGTCTGGCATCCCCGGAATGATTTCAAATGATTTCAGACCCTAGGTTTCCGAGGTCAAAGATTTGGGTTTTTCCCACGGCCACGTCAAACCTCGTCGCACGAAGGTTTAACTGTAGGAATGAAGCCTCTGAAGGGAGGAGCTCCCAGATTGCTGGGCCGAGGCCAGACTCCCTTCCAGGCAGGAGGCGAAGGCGGGACGCGATGCGCAGACCGGACGGGGCTGAGGCCCGCGTCCCCGCGCCCTGGCAGCACCTCCCAGCCGGCAGCCGCCTACCTGAAGGAGGGGAGCCTGCTGCTCCGCGCTGGGGGTCTGGTCCCTCCAGGACTCCAGGGGGTTCCGTGCTCCAGCGCTCGGGGTGGCCACGGGGAACTTGGCCGCCAGGGCTGGGCGGCCGGGCGCCGGCAACTGCCGCTCCTGTTGCACCGCCTGGAGCTTCCACAGCAGCTCCCGCGGGGAGACCTCGCTGAGCCCCAGGGGCTGACGGCCGGGCCCAGGGCCGGGGGGCGCTGGCCTCGGGAGTGCCCGGGGCCCCGGCGTCTCGGCCGAGGCGTCTGATGCCGGCGCCCCAGGGATGCTCTGGAGCTGGTCCGGCGGGTTCTGAGTCCTGGGGGCACCGTGCACGCGGCGGGAGACCTCGGGGCCGCGGGGAGACCCTGGCCGGGCGGCGTCTCTACAGGGCCGGCTCTCGGGCAGCTCTGCCAGCGGCTGCAGGTCCGCGATCCCGACCAGGAGCTTCTGAATGGCGGGACAGAGCTGCTTCTCGACCGGGGACGAGCATCTTCGGGGTTCCTCGTAGGACAGGGAGCGGACGACCCCCTGCCGAAGCGGAAGCTTCTCTTGCTGCTGCTGGTGGAGGGTCTTTGGCGGCCCCGTGGCTTCGTGACACGTAGCTTTGTCCAGCTTCCTGAAGAGGGCCGTCAAGGACAGGTGTTGGGGCTCAGGGTCTAAGGTCTGGAACAAATAACCACGTGTGAAAGTGGGGCCACGTGTAATTTGGTTATATGGGGGCAGTGATGATGTCTTACCTACCCGATGATGTCTTCTATTTACAGAGTCAATTAGAAAGGATGAAGAAGCTTAGTGATGACAAACTCTACACACGTGGGACCTGCTTTTTAATGTCAAAAATTTTCACTGCCTTCTCCCTCCCACCCCCAGGACGGCTGTTATATGATCAGTATCTGCTGATTGATACACAGACACATGGTCCCTGCTGGGTCTGGGGTTCACAGGCTGGGGACCCGTGTGGCACAAGCTACAGACACTGAAAGGCAAACGGTCTCCTCAACAGGAAGTCCATCCATCCCTGCAAAGTACAGGCAGACACTGAGGATTCGCAGAAACGTGAGCATTTCGGAACTCCTGGTAGTATTCCACAGAATTGTAGAAATTGAGGGCTGGAAAGAAACCTACGTCATTTAGTCTAACTTGATCCTTCCAACTACGTAACGGTAGCGATAACAACCGTCAGATGCGTGACACCCCAATCCCTGCCCCCCCTGCGCCGCCCTGGCTGGTAACCAACCCGCTTCCTTCCCGCCCTGTGTCATCCAGCATTTCCCTGCCGCTTTCTGTCTTGCTGGGCTAAGCAAACATCAGATTCTCCTAAAGTCAACATATTCCGGTTTCTCTCTTAAAATAAAAAATGTCCATGAAAAGCAAACTTATAACAGAAGCTAAAAGATAATTAGAAAAGACTTATTTTTTACAAAATTCAATATAAGACTTGCATTAGCCAGTCTTTATGTTTTTGGTGTCCATGTTCATTTTTTTTTTTTTTTTTTGCGGTACACGGGCCTCTCACTGTTGTGGCCTCTCCCGCTGCGGAACACAGGCTCCGGACGCGCAGGCTCAGCGGCCATGGCTCACGGGCCCAGCCGCTCTGCGGCATGTGGGATCTTCCCGGACCGGGGCACGAACCCGTGTCCCCTGCATCGGCAGGCGGACTCTCAACCACTGCGCCACCAGGGAAGCCCCATGTTCATTTTTTTTGCAATTGATTTAAACCAATTCCCTTTAAAAAAAAAACCTTTAGTGAGGAATAACTTTAAGAACTGGAAGCAGCCACACTCAGTGATGGGACTTGCAGCTCAGCAATTCTGCTGATGCTGGACTCTTCTGAAAAATATATACGCTCACACAGAAACTGCTGTCATGCTTAGATGCAAAAACAATGACAAGCCATGAGGTCTAAAAGGGGATTTGACACCAGTCCTTAGACCAGGAATCCCATATACACACAGCGCCTGGCCCCGGACCTGGCACCGTGGGGGCGCGTGGGCTGTGGCTCCCTCAGGGGCCGTGGGACACCAGCTTTCCACCCCGGAAGAATACAGCCCAATGTGTAATGGTCCCGTCAGCTCTGACATGATATTAGGTTGCTGTCTTTTTAGAATACATTATCCTCTAAGGAGTTCAAGTCCACAAGGGATTAGCACAGAGTCAGGGAAATGCCAAAAGGAAAACCTGCAACCCCTTTCTAGGAAGAGTAAGGTATTAACCATGACAACATCTCTACTTTGGAATCTCTCTTTCCTGGATTGACCTTAGGGCACCTGCAGAGCATCGGCCCCGCCCTGACCGTACTCCGGGCCACGTCCCGCAGGAGCCCCACAGAGGCCCGGGCGGAGAGCAGAGGGCTGTGCACCTGGCCGGGCCGAGGGCCCTGCTGCTGCCGGCTCCCACCGGGCTTCACTGGAATCGGCTTGATGAGATTGGGGTTGTCGTAGATGGCGGACGAGCTGCTGATCTGTTTGGGCTCAGGACAGGCTTTACACTGAAATGGAAAAAAGAACCTCATTTTTGGTGTAGAAGAAGCTTTAATCTTTTAAAAAGAACGCATCTTCTTGCTCTTTATTTTATCTAGTTGGTACTTAAAAAAAATAGATCTCCATGTACAAAGGAAAATCCCTTACTCTCCTCTGATATAAGCTACGTTGGAGTATAAGTCAAATTCAGGTCGAATTTTTCTTAGTTTGTGCAATTCCGTGCCTCGGCCTGCAGGACCTGGAGGCCCTGAGACGCGTGGATGCCTGAAAGGGGGCGCGTCGCCGGGAAGCAGCCGCAGTCTCCCGCTTGCCCTCCCGGGATAAACGGTGGAGGAAGCGCCCACTCGGTGCCTCGTCTGGGCCGCGGGAGGGGTCTGCGCGCGCCTGGCAGTTGACTGAAGGCTGCAGCACTGCGTCCTCACGGCAACCAGCCCTTTTTAGTCGACAAACCAGAACGTCAAGCCGACCCAAACCACTGATTTAAAAATCACTAACATCATCTCTATTTAACAAATGGCTTTTTGCACAAACAGAGCAATTCAAATCCCAGTGTTCGGAGCCGCTTGCTACAAATTAGAATCTCTAGAGACGAGAGACAAGCCTCATCGTTCCAAACCCTGCGTCATTATCACACATTAATCTAACCAACATGCGATCGCTCACACAGTGGCATTCGTAACAGAGAGGGCACAGCAGTGATGTCTGGGTTTCCCTTGTTGAAACACCAAATAAAACTCACCGTAAAACACGGCCTTCTACACTGTGGACTCCGCGGCATTGTTAGTTTCAGCTGCACAGTTGCGCCCTCGGGCCAGGACACACCTCACCGTCCAGAGGTGGAGTGGCTGCGAATGCAACCTTGTCCCTGGGGGCCCGCGGTTCCCGGTGTGCTTTATGGCTATTGGCTGTATTTTCTACTCAAGGATGTAGGCGCCTGGGGCCGTTTACCACCACGCTCACTTAGGCTTGTAAAGTTAACTGCACAAAGGACTAATTATTTTCTGCCAATAATTTGTATATTTGGCACGAGTATTGAATGGCACGTGAAATCACTTTACGAGTCATAAAATATCATTTCTAATTCTTAGGTGAGTGATGGCTGCAGGACCCACTGGCCTGGATTCTAAGATGTGGATCACCAGCGCAAGACAAGCGTGTAGCCTCGTACAGTCACTGATAAAATGTTGGCGTGAAAAGCCTTTACCGCCGGCTGGCCGCGCAGAGAAGTGGCCGCTTGGCTCACTTCCGCGAGTGGCCCCGCCTGTGTGCAGGGACCCTGGGTTGCAGACTGCTTCACTGCGCACCCGCTCGTGTGGGCCGCAGACAGCTACCCCCGAGGAAGATGGTCGGAAGCTGCTTTCCGTGTCACTAGGACGGGCGGCCTACCAATGAGGCTTCACTGTCATGTAGAAAGTGCCCAGAACGAGACACCACTGATCTCGACAGTCTGCAGCTCATTTTCCACTTGTCCAAGTTTCTATGCCTCTCTCGACCCAAACACTTTAAACTACTTGGAAAAACATGCAGGGTTTGAGAAAGTATAATGGGTTCTTGAGAGTACCCGGGCCTTAACAACAACGTCACATGAGCCCGTGTTATCACACAAACACGTGGCCATGAGGGGAGAAGAGTCGGGGGGAAAGTACACTAGAAGTGCTAAGAGCAGACATCTTTGAGTGGTAGGATTGTGGGTAGTTCTGTTTTCTTTCTTATAGGCTTGAATTTTCTCAGTGAACATCAAAAGACACAGTCATTTCTTTAATTTCGTAAGTCAGAACCATAGCTAGAGGACAACTATTCATTCTTGCCTCAGGCCACAAAACACAAAATCATCTTAAATACAAAACAGTCCACTTGTTCTTTTCTTTTCTTTTTCTGCAGTATCGTTGACTTGCAATGTTGCATTAGCTTTAGGTGTACAGCAGTGATTCAGTTACACACGTATAAACATATTCTTCAAAACAGTCCACTTCTGAAGGCTCAGCACGTAGCCCCGTGGCCCAGGGCCGCTCTGGCCCGGCTGCTGCCCCTGCTCACCTGCACCCCAGCCCCGAGCCTAACCGGGAGGAGGAAGCCCCAAGTCACAGCACTGCTACTTCACAGCAGAGCCACAGGAAGTTGTTTCTTCGGGGAGAAAACATAAAATACCGGCCAAAACAAGGTTTTTAAATTACTTTATTAACTTTGCGTAAAAAGTTGTGTCACCAGGCTTCACTTTATCCGTATCATCTTCCTCCAGCTCCAAATGCTTCCTCCTCTTACTTTTTGGGATTTTCACACATTTACGCGGTTTAGAGTTGGAGAGGCCCTCAGAGGTCATTCAGGTTAACACGCATCCAGACCAGTGAGGTTCTTCTGTAACATGCCTGCTAGTCATCATTCTGTCTCTTCTTGAAAACCTCCGCTAGCAGGAAATCCACTTCCTCGCGGCAAGAATCCTGAGGAAAGACTGTGTTTCCATGTCCCCTTCCTGCACCTGGGGCCCGGCCCACTCCTGTTCCCCACACTGTCTGGCGTGTCCGTGTGTGTTGGGAGAGCAGATGACACTGCATAAGGCAAGGATAAAGCAGGGCTTCCTCGCACAAGGGGACTCCTCGGGGGCAAATACACCCGGTGGGCAGATCAGAAACCACACGAGGGACAAGGAACACGGGAAGTAGGCCTTCAGAGACGTCACCTGTCGCCAGGTACGTAAGGGAGGAGAGGGCCAGCCTGCGGAGAGGCGGGAAGGCACTTTCGGGAAGCAACACTGTCACTCTGTTTGGGAGGAGTTCCCAGCGTCTGCAGGGGCAGTGGGAGCCCAAGGCAGTGAGGCTGGAAGGGTCACCCGAGACCGCGTGGCAGGGCGCTCGGAGGGGCCCGGGGCTTACACTCTGGGCGGTGAGAAACCGAGAAGGATGTGGACCAGGGCTCACAGGACCGTGCAGCCACTTCTGGATGTGA
Organism: Stenella coeruleoalba; assembly: GCF_951394435.1. Classification (NCBI taxonomy): domain Eukaryota; kingdom Metazoa; phylum Chordata; class Mammalia; order Artiodactyla; family Delphinidae; genus Stenella; species Stenella coeruleoalba. The sequence goes on from NC_137157.1 coordinate 100,509,936, forward strand.
TGTGGCGTCACCTGGCCTGTGACGGCGGAAGGAAGAGCTTCTTCTGTTATCTATCGCACAGTTGGAGCAATGAACATTATGCATATGACATGTATTTGAACTTATAGAAAAGCAGAGTCTGCACACTGATTAGACCTCTGTCTTCCCTTCATGTCAACACTGTCACGGATAGAACGTTAGATAGAACGGATAGAACGTTCTTTCGACCTCAACAAGTTTATGCACAGCGGGAGAGGCTGCCGTGAGTGTAACAAATGAGGAAGAACAAAATACATTCTAAAGGGTGACACACTGGTGAGTGCAGTGGAAGGGACATCAATCTGAGTGAAGAGATCTGGGAAAACTCCCTGTAAGAAGCGGCATTCTTCCTGGGCCTCGAAGGAGATGTAGATTCTGAAGGGCAAACAGAATAGAGAAACACTGCGAGCTGTGGGTACAGTACAAAGTGATGGCCAGAGGTCAGTCCCCGGGACCGGGCACCGGTACTCCTGAGTGTGCGTGAGCTCTGCGTTCAGAGGCTCAGGGAGCAGTGCATCACCCGCTCCCATCCCCGGGCCTGGAGACAGGCTCAGCAGCCCCGCAGGGCCCCCTGTTGCAGAGGGTGCCTCGTGATGGGCGGGCGGGAAGCAGAAGCGAGGGCAGAGCTAAGGCTGCAGCCTTTGCCGGGGTCTCTGCACTTTAGGACGGGTGTGTTTGAATCATTTCAGGGGCTCCAGATGACAGGAGTGGCCCTGATACGACAGGGGCGGAGGACTCTCGCCCCGGGGTAGGCGGGCAGACAGGGCTGGGTCTCCCGGTCACAGGCACCCTCCTGGCTAGGCCTCTGGTATCTCGGAGAATTGGCTGGTTGGGGAGGGACAGTCTCTCCCCAGCTAGACTTTCAACAAGTCAAAACATCATAAAATAGAAACAATACAGTATGTGTGTTTGCGTCTGTGTCTGTGTGTTGGGAGGAGGGAGGGAGAAGAAAGAAAATAATTTTTCTTCAGCGTTTGCATTTCTTATCTATACTGGCCACTGTTATTGCCGTCGTCACAGAACCTAAGTTCCTCGAGGGCAAAAATGGCGCCTTTAAGATGAATCTTCACTGCGCCTGACATAGTACAGTTAGTAAAGTATAATTAAGTCACTGGGACGTTTTTTCACGGCTGTTGAAGAATCAAACAAAATAAAAAGCGGATCCAGAGCTTGCTGTTACTGGCCGAAGCTGGGGAGAAAGCAACTGGGTCGGGGCCGTGACAGGGCGGGCAGGCGACACCGCGCTTTGTTCACATTCGTTCAACAAGCCCTCGGGCGGGCAGCGCTGACCACCTTCGGGACTCGCCCAGAGACGCCCGCGGGGGTGTCTGTGTCCAGTAGTGCGGCCTCTGGCCCCGCCTCCAAGGCATGCGCAGAAGCCTGGCGGCTGTCCCCGAGGAGCCCACGCCGCACACGGCCTTTCTGACTGCTTTCTGGTGTCATTTAACTTGTTTTCTACCTGCCCTGTTCCCCTCCCCTGTCATTTTCTGTTAGCGCTCAAGACTTAGGTTCAGGATCATCTCTTCTGGCAGGAGCACTTCCAGGCGTGCCGCGTACTTGACGTTCGGCCACTGTGCGCGGCTGCCCGACCCGCCCGTGGTCAGGTTTCCGTCCGCCTTTCTCACAGCACGAACGTTACTGATGGTCCGCGCCTGACTCAGTTACTCCACCAGGGCTTTAGGCTCTGTCATTCCGTCCACATTTAACAGCTGGAGCTCCGTGGTGGAGAAGGCCTTTCCCGCATCAACCTGGATTATCCAGTGCCCCTGGCCAGGCAGGATAAATGCTTAATTCTTTCCACCGACCGCCGATTTTCAGAGGAAGGGGGTTGGATGTCCTTCCTACTGCTAGTGCCCTAGTACCACCAAGGATAGCCATGATTATTCCACACAGGTTGTGCTCATTTCTTGTTAATTTTATCCCGAAGAATTTTATATTAATTTGTTGCTGCTGTCAATGGGGTCTTCTTATTGGAGGCTATTTGTATATACGAAGGTTACTGATTTCCTGGGCTGCCTTTGAATCCACTTAAAAGCAAACAGTGTTCAGCCTACTAAAAGCCGATACAGATTGTATTTCTCCTGCACTTTTGTTTGACGGGAGGAACGGCGCCAAGTCCGTCTCAGGGCGCAGGTCCCCACCGTGGAGTTTAAGCACACATCGCAGGGAGACGAGACTCACCTTTGCGTATTCGTCTCTGGCCTTGGTGAGCATCCGCAGGATGTCCACCTCCTTGCGATCTCCCGAGCCGAGGCCCACGGGGGACGCTCCCACTGCCGCCCCCGCTCCGTGGTGCGCTTTCAGCTGTTCGTACTGAGTGAGGCTAGAAAAAAGGAAGGGAAAGCCACACCAGAAAAGCCAACTCAACACAACCGGTGTTTGAAACAATCCAGTTCTCACCCAGTTGTTTTTATCTTGTCATAATCACATTAGAAATAAGACTGCTGGAACTGAAAGAAGAAACATGGGAGTTGAGGTCCCGAGTACACTGCCCACACGGACGCCTCCGGAGTGGGGAGGGCCACCCCCGCCCGGGCCTGCTTTGTACAGAAAGTTAATGACGCGTGGCCTGTGGCAGCTGTCACACAGCCAGGGCAGGGCTGAGCAGCTGGGATGGAGACCGGTCGGCCTTGCAAGGCCGAAAGTATTCACTACTGGTCTTTCTCAGAAGAAGTTTGCCAACTCCTCACTGAGAGCAGTAGAAAGGACTCGTGTGTTGCTGAGGAAACCCAATTTAGGGTTCTCAAGCCCTGGGCAAACCGCACGGCAAATCGGGCGTCTGCCCCTGGTTCCAAAGGGCCTTGAAGGCAAAGCGCGGCTGATTCCAGCCCCTCGAATCCTGTGGTTTAGAAACACAGCGAAGGTTCCACCCCGGGAGAAGGTACGAAAACATAGCAGTGAGCAGCGCCTTCTGCTTTCCTGAAAACAACACAGACGGAGGCCAGGTCGCTCCTCCGTGCTACAGCGCGGCTGAGGGGAACACTGCCCGCTGCGTGGACTCTGACCGCAGCCCACGCTCCTTCATAATCGCCGCGACGTTTACGGGGAAGGAGACCTGAGGGCTCGGTGGGAGGTTCAGTTCTAAGGGAGGACGGGCAGGGAATCCACACACGTCGGCGGCTTGTTGCTCACCCACGACCAGTTCCCAGCCCCGGCTGTGAAGGAATCACCGGGGAACCTGACAGTCTTTACGTGGCCTCTTGGCCGGGCAACGGGGTGGTTTTTAATCTGCGTGAGATCCTGCTATCGTCATCCATTGCACAGTTTACAATAACACGGGTGTTCTAGGAACTCGCTGTTATGGTGGTAAATGCCAGTTTGAGCACAGCCTAATCACCACCTGCGGTTACCTAAAACGGGCTCTGGCAAGCTAGGCTTTTCAGAAATCAATCCTATTTATAAACAGTCCCCCCCACATTCCATATTCTGGGGTCACTCTTTAGCCAGTTCCTCGACCCGGGATTTAAAGTTGAAAAATGGTTCTTCTGCAGACGGAGCTGCTCTGTCGGAGCCGCGCTGGCGGCAGGCAGACCCTGTGTCCGGCCGAGTCCGGTCCTGGGTCAGATCCAGCACGTGCAGGAAACTCATTTCCTTCTGGGGCTCTAAACCATCTGCATAAGTGCAGGGAAATAACTGCGTCCCAGTGAGCAGGCCTGGGGCTCAAGGACCCGTGAAAGGGGCTGATGGATCCCAGAGGAGACGGCGCGCTGACCCGGGCCTGCTCTCGGGGTCCTCAGGGCAGCGAGAGCGGGACAGGCACAGTCATTTCAGTTTCCCCCAGTGCAGACTGGGGTGAATCACAAGGCCTCGTGAGATTAACAAGAAAAGAGACTAGTAACGAGAGAGAGGCAGACAGAGAGAGGGTCTGTCTACTGATCACTAAATCAGTATTAGCTCAGATACTCCCAAAGGAACTGAAAATACAGACTCTCCGAAGCCCTCGCAGGGTCAGAAGGGAGGGAGGTCTGAGCCCCACGGGCAGCTTTCAGGGCAGGAAGGATGTGGGCACCCCAGAGAATCTGGGACAGCCTTTTAGAAGGGCTCTGAATGTTCTCTTCACTGAGATAAACTGATACCTTTCCAAGGGAGAAAGCTGCTAATTTACAAAGGAGGATAATATTAAGGTGAACTACCATCTGGAAAAATTCATATTATAGATTCTGCACACGTGCAGGAAAAATGAGGGGAACCCTTCTACACAATAAATCTTACCTGGTGGAAATGTAAAACATTGTCATTTATGTTTATTTTTCATTTATTAAGTAATGGTGAATGTGTTCCTAACCACGGCGAAAAGGACTGCTGTCAGAGACGTGCTCTGTTTAGATTACAGCGTAGCTGCGTACACTTAGAAACACAAAGCACCAGGTCCTGACAAATACTCAGCCCGCAGCACTTACTTTTTCATAAGCTCTGCAATTCTTTGGCATTCTTCCTTGTCGTAAAACCAAATTCCATAAATGGACACTGAAAAAAACACATCAAACCAACCATGAGCATCTTCAAAACTACAAAATGGAAAGACATTCACTTTCCATCTTGAGGGAAATACATACTTCTTGAATAAATGAGACCAGTCACTGGAGTTCCAGCTTGAAAACCTCGCACTGGGGCTTTTTAGGCCCACAGAGAACACACGCGCGCGCACAGACACACACGCGCACACACACCTGAACACAACAGGCACGCGGCGAGTGCTTCTTAAGTGGATGAACAGACTGAAAACGAGCCTCGACTCTAAGCTCCAGCCCTGAAACGTCCCTGCCGCCGCAGGCCCGGCGCACACCCACGCACGCTCGTCTTCTTTGTTAAGTATGGGAAACCTGAAGCACAGATTAGGCCTGGAAGCCTCCGTCCCTCCCCCTTCTCCCAGGAAGGTGTTAGTAACTGAAAGATCGGCTTTGAAAGCCCTAAGTGAGGACACAGTGCAGGAAAAACAAAATTCAGTCATCAGTCTCTGACTTCAAAGGGTCTGCACGTAATATTTACAACTGTTGAAAGATGAGGTGCAACTCTGACTGCATGATTTAGTAGTGAAAGAACACTGTGGCATAATGGAGCTGCCACTGATTCATTTAACAATTTTCAAACAAATTATAAACCTTAATATGTGCCTGTCTAGGTCATTTTTATAGCAAAGGCTAAACAGGTCCAAAATACATTTATAAATATCTAGTGGAGGATCTGGTGGCATTAGTCATATAAAGAGTACACTAACTATATATACACGTTAAAAACACTTCACTGAAAGAGCTGCCACGTTATGGTTGGGCGATGAAAACCAACGTATTTTTAAAAGAAATTATTTTAAAAATTTAGACTTACAAAATATTTAATTATATGACTATAATTTGGTCATTAAAACAGCTGTGATCTTTTGACAACTTTTCCCCCCACTCACCTGACCAGTGACTCGGTGGGCGTTTCTGCTTTGTTAGTCAAGATTCAGAAATCAAAGGGTACCGGAGATGTCGCTTTAGTGCTGTGTTAAGCAGATGTCTTTAAAAGGACCCTATACATTTGAACTATCAACTTGCCTAAAGGGGGCAACGGCGTCAACTTCTTGTGTGATTCGAGCACCAGGAATCTTTATCTTACCTGCGTGTGGGGGGGGGGGGGCGGCAGCTTTTTCTTGATGGAACCATTGTGTCCTCTTAGAAACACACACACACACTCCTCTTTGATACATGGATACTCTGGAAAAAAGAACGTCTGCGTTCTAAAGCCTATGCGCTGAGAGCCTTAATATCAGAAAGAAATTCTTTCATCTCAAGATCATTAAGCGAGTCTCTGAGAACTCGATTCCAGGCCGTTCCCGGTCCATCAACCCTAATCCCCAGCGCCAGCTGCCCCAACAGCTTCCCACACGCCGACCCACCTGCTCTGTGCTCCCCTGAGCGACAGTGGATCGGATCACCGACATTCAGCGACTAAAATATCCGAAGACGTTGTATGTTTTGGAGGCTTTAAGCCTCGTTACAAAACCAGGATCCTGCTCTATTCTTTGGTTAGAGTGAAAGCTTCCTTTCCCTGGAGATGGGACTTTCCAAAACTATCAAAGCAGGAAAGAGGTAACAGAGGAGAGAAGCACACAACTAAGAAATTCGAAGCCCAGTAGCAGGGGAAGAACAGCCATTTGTGTCTCTTCAGTAGAACATATAAGTAGAAATATTCTGGGTGCCATTTTGGGGGATGTTACACATTTGTGGCATTTGACATAAGGAACTAGGTTCTCATGAGGACTGGATGCCAAGGAAACTGTTGATAGAAATAGAAAGCGGTTTGACGATGTTATTACTACGAGAAAACTGAAATGCAGATGGAGGGGGAAGATGCTGTGAACGCATCTCTCAGATGTTGAAGGGGAGGAAGGGAAGGCTGGTCTGAAGCCTCATGGAGACACTGTGGAGATTTCCTCAGGACCTGACCATTTATCTCTAAAGCAACGTGACTTTAAGATTAAAATGGGGTCATTTTGAAACGGTTCTTTTCACCCCAGTTAATATGCAGTTTGAATGTACAGTTTAAATAGTCAAGGAGGAGAAACAGATTTACCAACAGTCCTGGCTCCTGAGAGCAAAGCAAGATAACGGGTAGAACTGGGCCTAACTTTTTCTCCTTAAAATAGTTTCACAGAGAGAGCCACATTCCACCGCAGCTCCCGCCTCTCAGGCGCACGTTTCCAGCCGGGACAAGCCTATTTCTGTCCTGAGCGAGGGGCACTGGAGCAGCTGGTGGTGGCCCATGCAAACCAGAGCCTGTCACCGTCAGGGAGGTGAGGAGCCGACGGGCGGACACAGCCCTCACGTCTCACCCCCAATTCTCCTGGGCGGCCACGGGGCAAGGCTGGCCTGGGTAGGCAGCAGGCGCCGCAGGGAAGAAAGAAGACGGCCAGGTTGAAAAGGACCGGGGAAGGTGGTGTGGTTCTGGCATTCTCAAACTTGGAGTGATCGCCGTCACCTGACACGAGGCACAGCCTCGCGGGGCGCCGAGACGGGACCAGCAGAGGTGCTCTGAGTGCTCTGGGACCCACCATGCTGCGAGCCTTCCTCCCACCCACCACGCCTGGGTACCGGCCGCTGCCCAGCCGCCCCGCCGAGGTCCAGGTGGGCTTTAAGGGCACTGTGGTGTGTGAGGCTCAGCTCAGCTGTTCCTACATCACTCTTGGAGGTAAGAAACCCCACAGTGGAGCAAAGAATAGGAAGACCCTGAACCACCTAATGATGCCCACATGAGACTCCCCGCGCTAAGAACACGTTTGGGGGCAATCTTCTTCCTGTTGATGAACACAGGACTTCAATAGCAGAGCTGTGAAATTCTGCCTAGAATTGCCCTGTCCTGGTTTACGTCACGCTTTGGAGATCTGGGGTTGAAAAAAGCAATGTTTGAGGCAACAGGCAATGTACCATCGCCTGATCATATCTGTTAAAACACCATCTATTAACATCTATTTTCCTCTTAATTCCGCAAGAAAGATAAGGAAAGCAAATTTCCATGTTAGATTTCATGTCTGAATATTGTAGGTACCACAGACACGAGGGAGAGCAAGCTGATGGTATTTGATACAAATAGTTTCTGCTTTTTTAATGTCTCTAGCAGCAAAATCCAAAGTTGATCAGATTTTCAGAGGCTAGTTGAGAGGGTCACAGAGGGAATGGCAAATGTCCTTGACGCACCTTCATCGGGAAACCTCTGACTCTCGTTGGCATGGTGCGTGAGTTCGTTCTGGAAGCTGTCTGGGGATTTACCTCTCTAGTTTATGTTTTAACAAATATTTCTATAAATCTCTTCTTTTAAGACATTTGTCATTTGTTCCATATTTGACTTCAAATAACTTTCAACTCCAAATCATGAAGGTGGCTTGCAATCTTTTTTTTTTATGACTATAATTTTTTTTTAAAAGTTATTTATTTTATTTATTTATTTTTGGCTGCGTTGGGTCTTCGTTGCTGTGCACAGGCTTTCTCTAGTTGTGGCGAGCGGGGGCTACTCTTCGTTGCGGTGCGCGGGCTTCTCATTGCGGTGGCTTCCCTTGTTGCGGAGCACGGGCTCTACGTGTGCAGGCTTCAGTAGTTGCAGCACACGGGTGCAGTAGTTGTGGCTCGTGGGCTCTAGAGCGCAGGCTCAGTACTTGTGGCACACGGGCTTAGTTGTTCCGCAGCATGTGGGATCTTCCCGGACCAGGGCTCGAACCCATGTCCTCTGCATTGGCAGGCGGATTCTTAACCACTGCGCCACCAGGGAAGCCCCGGCTTGCAATCTTTTAACGATACTCATGCTACTATTCGTGCAACTTTAAAATACAAGGCCTATCGCCATACAGTTAGCAAGCAGATAAGACATGACTGTGTGGCTGAAGTTACGTAGGCAGGATAAGGGTGTCTGACTCGGTAATGCTCTCCTCCCCGCTCCCCAACCCACCCCGCCCTCACTCTCTTTAAAAATAATCTCAGTAATTTCTCTCAGAAGGATAGGAAATATATTTTTTTTAGTCAGTAGGCAGCAAAGAAGGCATTTAAGTTCTCTCTTTTCACTAGGAAAGCCATGGCAACCTGGCAGTGTAAATTACACAAACCTCTTCTGGGCACTTAAGGATAAGCCAAAATTCTCCAAATTCCTTCAGACCCCGTTCTCTTCACGAAGCCTTTCTCGAATGAGTGGAATAATCAGCCCAGTGGAAGGGCCAAGAACACCTGATCACGTGTTTGGTCAGACACTTGTTTCTGAGACTTTGCTCGGATACAGGATTCCTTGTACCGTTGACCCCGTCCCGGTTTTTGTAGCTCAACCCCACGGGTGGTGCCAGGTGACCGGCATCTGGTTGTGAGCACACACACACAGCTACTGTCCTTCCGAAAGATCGCAAGATCGTTAAGCGATTAGAAAGTGAAAGGCATGAAATGTCAGAGCTGGAGGTCAGGCGCAGGTGTGGGGTTCAAACACTTTCTTCACTAGTGAGGAGGGTGGTCTCTCTCTCTCATGGCCACAGTCATGTTTCCTGGTTCAATCTGTTTCCATAAAATACGCCCCTCCCCCAGCCTTACAAACGAAATACATAAAGTATGAAAACAATTTTCAGGTCTGAATGACTTGTAGGCTTGGTTATAAGAGATGCGAATCCATCTTGTTTAACCTAAGGTTCATGTGAACTCTCGAAAGGTCCCGAGGAAGGATGGAAGGGAGGGAGGGCGGAAGGAGGAAGGGCACGCGAGAAGCGCGGTATCTGAGGGCAGGGGATGCGAGGCCAGCTTTGGCATCCACAGCTGCGAGGGAAACAGGCTGCGCTTGGCTGCTCTGGGCTGACCCGGTACTTCTACCCCGTTCGGAACGCTTTGCACTAAAAATGCTTTCCTCCGGCGTGTTCTTTAATGCCTTTAAAGTAACGTTCTTTTATTCACCTTCTGCCTCAGCTTCACTGACCAAACACGGACACGATCTTGTAAAACAAAACCTTCGCTGGCCCCCGAGAGTCTACATAGCACTGTTATCTTTGGCCCCTGGTCTGGTTCTTTTCATGTGACATAGTTTAACTGCACCTCACAAATCAGTGGTCCCATGATCTCCAAATACTGGAAGGCTCACAGCAGATGGGAAGCAGCTTCTCTTTTATGCGTGGCTAATACTCATGAACATTTTGGGGGAAACAGCAGAAAACCTAAACAAATACTGTGAAGTAAGAACAGCCTCCCTCTTGCTAAATAAATTAACTTCCTTACAAAGTTAATGCCGTAAACAATGACAACAGAAGCAGCCTCTGTACTAGAGCATTGCACTAATTTGTATCAAATTAATATTAATCTCCAACTATAAATGAGAATTTATTATCTCCAAAGAAAAAGATGGATTTATCTTTCAAAAAAGATTTCATTTCTAACAAATGCATGTTCTGTCACTAGACCTTTCAAGTCTCCACAGAGGACTTTATCCTCCCAAAATGGAAATCTTAAAGTCTGCTACTGCCCACAGGTTCATGAAAGGTCACGTGGGATCTTCTCCATTATACACTAACTCCCTAATTTTATTTATTTCAGGGGAAAGTTGCTTTAGTCTAGGAGATTTAACAGAGTGAATAAACATTAAAAAAAATTAGGAAGCAGAAAAAGTCACAGGTAATAATAAAAATAAATAGGAACAACGCCGTTGCAGGGGACACGGGTTCGTGCCAGGGTCTGGGAAGATCCCATGTGCGGCGGAGCGGCTGGGCCCGTGAGCCATGGCCGCTGAGCCTGTGCGTCCGGAGCCTGTGCTCCGCAATGGGAGAGGCCACAACAGTGAGAGGCCCGCTACCGCAAACAAAAAAAAAAGGAACAACTGATTCTGTTTTGTTGGTCATTTAAACTTATATTTTCATTTGTCCATATCTTGCTGGTCAATCCCCAAATCTCCCAGGAGTCAAATAACAAGCGTGGGCTCCTAAGGTGTCTTCCCGCCCTGAGTCCTTGTCCTTCAAGACTCCTCTAGGGGGAAACAGTCTCAAGTGCTTCTTTGCTCCCATAGTTTTTCACACATCTTTGGACTTAAAAAAAAAAAAAAAAGCATATGTCATAATTAAGTGTTTGCCGAACTGCTCCCCCACTAGACCTGAGCTCCTGGAGGGCGGGACTTGAACGCATAATGACCAGCATGTGACACATTCGACAGGTATTTGCTGAGTTGAGCTGGAATCCAAGACGTCAAGATCTTGCACCATCTTACACGATGGTTGCCACTATCCTGGCTTAACTAAGCGTCACAGTCTAGACGTGCTAGGTCCTCCCCAGGGACCGACCACAACTTACCCGCGGCTCACAGCACAGGGTTTCCTCACATCATCCCTTTTATTCTCCTGATCTCACTCAGAATTTATTTTGCTTCAAACATCTGATAATCTTAGGCATAAGTTATGTTGATGGGATTCTGTCATCAGCTCCCTAGGACTGTATATTCTATTGATCCAGCACTGCGCGGGCACTGATGTTCTCATTTTCTGTGTGTTTATTATTATAACAGTGCTACCATAGACCAGTCTTCCTGATGGACTACCTGTCAGGCACCAGCAGCTAAGAGCTCAAAGAATGCAATTAATCTGCAAAAATCACATGCGTTTCTCTTCAGAGTATGAGTAACAGTACTTTGATCACACATTCATATTCCAGTCCTGTCTGATGATAGTACTCTGAAACTTACATATACAAGGACCTAAATTATCTTAAAAACATAAGACTGATATGTAATGTCAATTATTCCAGCAACACACTGAAAATGTGTTACCTGGAGTGAATCTCAATATAGCAAAATAAGTCTTGGCTCAGAGAACTGTGGTTTCTGAGAAATATATGTTTAAGGTAAACATAAAACAGAGTGTTTCTACAGGTCAAAAACTTGTTCCAGTGAAAAACAGACTTCCTCATATTTGAATCAGATTATTTAATCAAGTGTTTACAATTACAGGAATAGCTTCGCTGAAGTACACTAACTATAAAAATACATGATCACTGAAAAATTTCTAAGATTTTACACGGTGGTGGTTTAGCAAAAGGGACCCTAATGCTACTTTGTGATTGGGAGAAAGGGAGCCAGAGTTTCTGTACTTTTTTCATTTCAACCTTAATCTATAATTGTGGAAGTAGCAGACCCCACTTTTCCCAAAGGCCTTTCTGTTATAAATAGTTGAGTCATGGTTTGGTTCTACTATTAAATTAGAGCTCTAAGGCTGAATAGAGGCTAATTCTAACACCAGTTCTTGCCTAAAATTGTTTTCTTTCTCCAAAACCCATAAGAACAAGAAAAAATTCTAATTTGTCTTTCTGTGGGTTAAGAAGTAATAACCCAATAGTTTTAAATCGATTATTTGAAACTACTAAGTGATTTCTGGACAAAAGTCAGTAACATAAAAAATAGACTCTAAGAGAACAGACACGAACACTCAATGTAGTCATACGCAGGGCACTGTGTTAGGGAAACTAAAAGATGCTTCACTCGTTAAGCATTTCAGAAAATGTTTGGAATCCAGTTTTTCTCTGCCAAGATTTAGACTTCCAGCACGTCAAGCTGGGCTCTCAAAAGCAAATGGTAGAATACAGTCGTCTCCAAGCCACAAATGAAGTGCGTTGAATCCAAATAGCATCACTATGCAGACGTTTCCTCGGTAAAGTCGAGCACGTTAAGTCTCTATGGTTCAGGGTAAAATAAAAATGACCTCTCCTTAATTTCACTCTCACATCGTGTCTGCACGCCACCTTATGTGACGCTGTCACATGGTCCTCCTCATCTGTGCATGCCAGATCGCTAAGTTAAGTAAGTTCCGAGATGACAGCTTTTCCCCGTTAAATGTGTGTGACGGTCCCATCTGCAGTGAATCCGCTAACCCTAAAGGATGACGTGTGAAGGCCGTGTGGTCTGGGCGGCCAGGGCGAGGGCAGCACTGTGGGCCCGGATGGCGTGTGTGCTCCAAGGAGCTGTCAGGTATCACAACGCAACACACAGAAAACCAAACACCCAGAGTGAGAGTCTGCTTTCCGCGAGGCTTTTCAGAGCCTTCTTGAATTGCCAGAATGCCAGTTCTTTAGAGAAACAGTCTCCTTTAGAGTTTAGATCTCTTCCTTTCAGCATGAGCTGAACACTGATGAGAGAACAAAAAAGCAATTCTGGGTTTAAAGTCAGAGTGACAGGTGTCATCACTCACGTCCCCGCAGATGTGCAGTCCTTTATCACATATGAAAAGACATCAACTCCCGAGCAATGGTTTGTAGAAAATAGGTCAATTTTTCAGTTAGAATGGCAACGGAGGCTTACAGACACAGATTCAGTGACCACAGTATAATTTGAAAATTCCTTCTTTCTAAGAAGCACAGACTGAGGTGGTAGGGCGTCCTTGAAGGCCGCCCCTAGCCGCTGCTCTCACACACAGGAGCCAGCCTGCTGACCAGGCGCAGGTCACCTATTCTGATTGGAGTGAAATGTGAACTTCCTTGTCTCCTACCCCACACACATGTGATCTAAAGGAGTTTAAGGAGTGAAATGTGAAATTCCTTGTCTCCTACCCCACAGCCATGTGATCTAAAGGAGTTTAAGGATCTTGTCTCCCTGGGCAGGTCCTGAACTGAAGGACACTCCGTTATTATGCCTGCAAATACTAAGATTCTGTCTAGTAAGAGTGTCAAGTATTTTTAGCCATACAATTGCTTTTAAGATATTTCTGGACTCTAGGAGGGCTTCAGGAGTTCAATCTACAAACCCTAAAATTGTATGTGAAATGGTGTGCACATGTGCAGACAGACTTTTTGGAGGTGGGGCGGTACAAAGCATAGCCCCCCCCAAAACAATGCCTGGCACACAGTGGGGACACAAGACATATTTGAGGGAGTGGGGAAGGGGGGCAGGCAGGCAGGAGGCTTATCAGAGTCTCAAAGGGGTCTGTGACCCCAAAAGGTTAAGAATGACTGTTTGAGGCTATCAACATACCAGCAAGTATCTCGAAATAGAAAAATAAACGCGCAATTATCTGTGGGCAGATAACTTGGCTTTCATTTCCTTAGTAATAAATTTACACAGGGGACACTTTTAACCTTTCAAATGGCTTTTGTAATAATTGCTTGAACGGATTCCAAGGTTAAGATAACAGAGGATAAAGTCTCAAGGTCTTAGAATTTGTTGGACTGGAAGAACTTTTACTCCTCCCGGCGGCCTGCAGCCAAGGGGAGGGTGACGGCACAGGGAACCCTGCACGCCCTCGGCCACGCGCTCAGCTTCGGCCACGGCGCCAGGAGCTTGGGGTGGCACTTTTGTTTCAGTCTCTGTCATGAACTCGGGGAGAGGGAGGAGTTTTGGGAAAGCTGGGCAACTTTGTGGCTCTTTCTCGATCACCCCAAGCAGGACGTCTTCAAAGCTGGACAAAAACATGAGACCTATGTACATATATAACAGCTCCAGAATTAATACATAAATGAGTTGGGAATTACTTTAAGTACACGGCATCTATCTGTTTCTTACGCAGATCTGTTCATTTTCTGTGTGTATCTGGTACCACAGAATACAAATGAAATGTAAGATGTGGTCTCTGCCCACAAGGGGCCTGTAATCTATTACTCATGCCACTGCTTTCTGCATAGTCTAGGTACAATAACCAACTCATTAATGGTAGCATAATGCAAGAGCAAATGTTTCACAAAATGCATTCTTAATGAGCAATGCTGCTTCCAAGTTATGACCTCTTTGTTTGCAAAGTTGACTTTCTCACTGCTATTATTTTTTATGGGCATGTATAGGTACATTTCGACTGGAGCTCTGGAAGGAATTAAAGCACACACCTCCTAATACGTTCTGTAAGAGCCGTCAAGCAGAGACCTATGATTATATTTTAAATCTTATTGTTTCCTAAACATATTGTTCCAGGGAAAGGACTGTAGACTAAGGAAAGGAAAATTGACTTAAAAAAAATTGACTCAAGAAAGAAGTGGAAAGTTAAATCCTTCTACTCAGGAAAAGATTAAGTTGTATAGGTTTTCATATTTGCAGCAAAAGGAAACCTTTCCTCTCAGAAACACGTGGAGAAAGCAGACGTCCCAGGCCAGAGGAAAGGGGGCAGGGTCTTTCTAACAATCTGAAAACTAGAAATGCAAAATAAACCATTCCCATCACCTCAGATTACTTAAAACTCTCAGCTGAAGTCAAGCTACAGGATAGGCTTTGGTGTCATGTTGGTTTAAAGTCCTGAAGATGTGTTTTATTAAGGTTGTTGTATTTTAATTTGAGGAAGCAAGATACAAATGTGAGAAAAGTTAGCATCACATGTCATCAACTTAGGAGATAAGGGTTAGATGAAAGAGTAGTTAAGAAACGCCAGGATAAAGAAGAGAGTAACAAATTATACTTGAGTACTGATTTCCTTAACGTCTTCTTTTATAAGACTCAAGTATGCCTACGTTTCAAAACTGAGAAGTACTTTATATATTATTGCTTAAATAATATATTTAAATATATTAATATTTAACAGAACTTAAAGCATTGTGTTCAATGCACTCTGACAATAAACTCTCACATAACCAACCACCCAAAACAAGATATAAAATATTTTCATCACCCTTTTTCAGTCAACACCTGCACCATTTCTACCACCAACTCCAGCAGAGACAACCATTTTCTGACTTCTATCAGGATAGATTAGTTTTGCATGTTCTTAGACTTCACAGAAATGGGATCAAACGGTATATACGTTTTTGGTGAACGGCTTCTTTTGCTTAGCATAATGTTTTTGAGATTCATGTTGTTGAATATATCAGGAGCTCATTCCTTTCTATTGCTAAGTAGTATTCCACTGTATGAATCTACCAAATTTGTTTATCCATTTACTTATTATGGACATTTGGGTTACTACCAGCTTTTTTTTTTTAACATCTTTATTGGAGTATAACAAAGTAAATCAGCTATACATATACATACATCCCCATGTCCCCTCCCTCTTGTGTCTCCCTCCCACCCTCCCTATCCCACCCCTCTAGGTGGTCACAAAGCACCGAGCTGATCTCCCTGTGCTATGCGGCTGCTTCCCGCTAGCTGTCTGTTTTACATTTTATTACCAGCTTTTTAAAATAAATGTTCAGAGCAGCTCTACTTATAATAGCCCCAAGCTGGAAAAAACACAAAATGCCGTCAACAGGTGAATGAATAAACAACCATGAAATATTACTCATGAATAAAAAGGGAAGAACTATTGATATATAAACATGAATGAATCTCAAGGTTGTTACACTGAGAGACCAAAAGTGAGTACTTAACTCAGAGAAAGGCAAATATCGTATGATATCGCTTATATGTGGAATCTAAAAAAAGGGTACAAATGATCTTTTCTACAAAACAGAAACAGAGTAACAGGTGTAGAAAACAAACTTATGGCTACCAGGGGGTAAGGGGGGGAGAGATAAATTGGGAGATTGGGACTGACATATACACACTACTATATATAAAATAGATAACTAATAAGGACCTACTGTAGAGCACAGGGAACTCTACTCAATACTCTGTAATGGCCTACATGGGAAAAGAACCTAAAGGAGTGGATACATGTATATGTATAACTGATTCACTTTGCTGTACACCTAAAACTAACACAACATTGTAAATCAACTAGACTCCAATAAAATTTTTTTAGAAGTGAGTACTTACAGGATGGTTCCACTTTTTAAAATTGGGGTATAGTTGATTTATAATATTACATAAGTTGCAGGTGTACAAGATAGTGATTCACCATTTCTAAAGGTTATACTCCATTTATACTTATTATAAAATATTGGCATATTCCCTGTGCTGTATAATATATCCTCATGGCTTATTAATTTTATACATAGTAGTTTGTACCTCTTAATCCCCTACTCCTATCTTGCCCCGCCCCCTTTCCCTCTCCCGACTGGTAACCACTAGTTTGTTCTCCGTATCTGTGAGTCGGTTTCTGTTTTGTTATACTCACTAGTTTGTTTTATTTCTTAGATTCCACATATAAGTGATATCATACAGTATTTGTCTTTCTCTGTCTGACTTATTTCACTTAGCAAAATGCCCTCTAAATCCATCCATGTTGCTGCAAACGGCAAGATTTCATTTTTAAGGTAATATTCCATTGTGTGTGTGTGTGTGTGTGTGTGTGTGTGTGGTGTGTGTGTGTGTATCTATGTCTATATCTATACATATATATTTATATGTATACACATAAATAAAACACCACATCTTCTTTATCCAGTCATCAGCTGATGAACACTTGGGTTGCCTCCGCATCTTGGCTACTGTGAGTAATGCTGCCATGAACATTGGGGGTGTGTGTATCTTTTTGAATTAGTGTTTTTGTTTCCTTTAGATATATCCCCAGAGGTGGAATTGCTGGGTCACACCATAGTTTAATTTTTAGTTTTTTGAGAAACCTCCATAGTATTTTCCACATTTGGCTGCACCAATTTACATTCCCACCAACAGTGCACAAAGGGTTCCCTTTTCTCCACATCCTCACCAACACTTATCTCTTGTCTTTTTGATAATAGCCATTCAGACAGGTGTGACGTGACATCTCACCATTTTTAAAAATTAATTAATTAATTAATTTATGGCTGTGTTGGGTCTTTGTTTCTGTGCGAGGGCTTTCTCTAGTTGTGGCAAGCGCAGGCCACTCTTCATCGCGGTGCGCGGGCCTCTCACTATCGCGGCCTCTCTTGTTGCGGAGCACAGGCTCCAGACGCGCAGGCTCAGTAATTGTGGCTCACGGGCCCAGTTGCTCCGCAGCATGTGGGATCTGCCCAGACCAGGGCTCGAACCTGTTTCCCCTTCATTGGCAGGCAGATTCTCAACCACTGCGCCACCAGGGAAGCCCTCACCATGGTTTTGATTTGCATTTCTCTGACGAGTAACAATGTTGAGCATCTTTTCATGTACATCTTGGCCATTCATATGTCTTCTTTGGAAAAAAGTCTATTCAGGTCTTCTGCCCATTTTTAATCAAGTTGTTGGTTTTCTATCAAGAAAAGTTGTATGAACTGTTTATATATTTTAGATATTAACCCCTTATTAGCCATACCATTTGCAAATATTTTCTCCCATTCAGTAGTCTGCCTTTTTGTTTTGTTGATGGTTTCTTTTCCTGTGCAAAAGCTTTTAAGTTGAATTAGGTTCCTTTGTTTATTTTTGCTTTTGTTTCCTTTGCCTTAGGAAACAGATCCAAAAAAACGTTGCTATGATTTATGTCAAAGAGTGTTCTGTCCATTATTTTTCTCTAGGAGTTTTAAGGTTTCTAGTCTTACATTTAGGTCTTTAGTCCATTTTGAGTTTATTTTTGTATATGATGTTAGAGAATGTTCTAATTTCATTCTTTTAAATGCAGCTGTCCAGTTTTCCAAGGACCACTTATTAAAGAGACTGTCTTTTCTCCATTGTATATTCTCGCCTCCTTTGTCATAGATTAATTGACTATAAGTGCTGGGGTTTATTTCTGAGATTTCTATCCTGTTCCATTGATCTATGTGTCTGTCTTTGTGCCAGCACCATACTGTTTTGATTACTGTAGCATTGCAGTATAGTCTGAAGCCAGGGAGCATGATTCCTCCAGCTCTGTTCTTCTTTCTCAAGATTGTTTTGGCTACTTGGGGTCTTTTGTATTTCCATACAAATTTAAAAATTATTTCTTCTAGTTCTGTAAAAATGCCACTGGTATTTTGATTGGGATTGCACTGCATCTGTAGATTGCCTTGGGTAGTATGGGCATTTTAACAATATTATTTTTTCCAATCCACGAACACAGTATATCTTGCCACATGTTTCTGTTGTTTTCAATTTCTTTCATCAGTGTCTTACAGTTTTCCGAGTACAGTTGTTTTACCTCCTTAGGAGGTTTATTCCTAGGTATTTTATTCTTTTTGATGTGATTGTTTCCTTAATTTCTCTTTCTGACAGTTTGTTGTTAGTGTATAGTGCAACAGATTTCTGTATATTAATTTTATATCTTATCCTGCAACTTTACTGAATTCACTGATGGGCTCTAGTAGTTTTTTTTGGTGGTATCTTTAGGATTTTCTGTGTATAGTATCACGTCATCTGCAGTGACAGTTTTACTTCTTCCTTTCCAGTTTGGGTTCCCTTTATTTCTTTTTCTTGTCTGATTGCTACAGCTAGGACTTCCAATACTATGTTGAATAAAAGTGGTGAGAATGGGCATCCTTGTCGTGTTCCTGATCTTAGAGGAAATGCTTTCAGCTTTTCACTGCTGAGTATGATGTTGGCTGTGGGCTTATCATATATGGCCTTTATTCTGTTAAGTTCTCTCTATACCAACTTTCTGGAAAGTCTTTATCATAAATGGATGTTGAATTTTGTCAAAAGCCTTTTCTGCATCTATTGAGATGACTGTAATGTTTTTTTCTAAAAATAAATTTATTTATTTTTGGCTGTGTTGGGTCTTTGTTGCTGCATGTGGGCTTTCTCTAGTTGTGGTGAGTGGGGGCTACTCTTCGTTGCGGTGTGCAGGCTTCTCATTGCGGTGGCTTCTCTTGTTACAGAGCATGGGCTCTAGGCTTGCGGGCTTCAGTAGTTGTGGCAGGTGGGCTCAGTAGTTGTGGCTCATGGGCTTAGTTGCTCTGTGGCATGTGGGATCTTCCCAGACCAGGGATTGAACCCGTGTCCCCTGCATTGGCAGGCGGATTCTTAACCACTGTGCCACCAGGGAAGTCCCGACCATAATGTTTTTATTCTTCAATTTCTACAAGTCAAATCAATGTGATACACCTCATTAACAAATTGAAGAATTAATTGGGGATTTACTGTAAGAACATTGTACCTATCTATTTCTTATCCAGATCTGTTCATTTTCTGTTTATTTGGTACCACAGAATACAAATAAAATATAATATGTGGTCTCTGCCCACAAGAGGCCTGTAATCTATTACTCATGCCACTGCTTTCTTCATAGTCTAGGTAATCAATAACCAACTCATTAATGGTAGTATAATGCAAGAGCAAACGTTTCACAAAATGCATTCTTAGTGAGCAATGTTGCTTCCAAATTATGACCTATCTTTATTTGCAAATTTGATTTTCTCACTGCTATTATCCTCTTATGAATAAAATTACAATAAGAATCTGTGTAAAAGTACTTGTGTGAACATATGTTTTCACTTCTCTTAAGTAAATACCTGTAAGTGGAACTTGCTGGGTCATATGATAATTATATGTTTAAGTATATAAGAAATTGCCAAACAATTCTCCAAAGGGGCTGCACCATGTTTTCCTCCTACCAGCAATGCATGACAGCTTCATGTGCTCCACATCCTCATTAAAACTTGGTAATGCCAGTCTTTTATTTATTTATTTATTTGGTTGCACCAGATCTTAGTTGCAGCAGGCGGGCTCCTTTAGTTGTGGCTCACAAGCTCCTTAGTTGAGGCTTGCTGGTTCCTTAGTTGTGGCAGGTGGGCTCCTTAGTTGTGGCAGGCAGGCTCCTTAGTTGCAGCTCATGGGCTCCTTAGTGGCGGCATGCGAACTCTCAGTTGCGGCATGCATGTGGGATCCAGTTACCCAGCCAGGGACCGAACCCGGGCCCCCTGCATTGGGAGCGCAAGTCCCAACCACTGCACCACCAGGGAAGTCCCCAGTAATCTCAGTCTTTTTAATTTAGCCATTCTAGTAAATTATGTGGTGTTCTCATGCTTGTTTTAATTTACATATCCCTCCACTGTCCAATAAGCATATGAGAAAGTGCTCAACACAGTTATGGCAAAATGCAAATTAAAACCACAGTGAGCTATCACTTCAGAACTCCCAGAACAGCTCAAATTAAAAGGAGTAACAATATCCAGTGTTGACAAGGATATGGGACAATGGATTTTCATACATCACTGCAGGGAGTATAGATGGGTGCAACTTCAGAAAACTGTCCAGCAGTATCCACAGAGCTATACAAACCCCTACACTGTACACGAGGTGTTGGTATAAACCCCAAACAAATAGGTGCATATATCCACCAAAAAACATGAGCCAGAATGTTCATGGCAACTTGACTCACAATAGTTCAAGACCAGAAATGACTCAGATACCCATCAATGGAGAATGGATTAGTAGACTGTAATGTACTGATCCCATGGTGTACTGCACGATACACATGGATAACTTCTGTTGGACACAACAACGTGGAAGTCCCTGATGATTACATTGAGCATCTCTTTATTGGCTATCTCTGTATCTTCTTTTGTAAAGCATCTGTTAAATATTTTGCCAATTTTTAAACTGGATTGTTTATCTTCCTATTATTGAGTTCTAAGAGTTATTTATATATTCTGGATATAAGCACTATGTCAGATGTGTGTGTGTACGTGTGTGTGTGTGCACGCGTGTGTGTGTGCACGCGTGTGTGTGTGTGCGCACGTGTGTGTGTACGTGTGTTTTTTCCCAGTCTCTGGCTTGCATTTTCATTTTCCTAAAGGTAATACACCCTTAGGTATAGAACAGACGTTTTTATTTTTTTTTTAAATAAATAAATAAATAAATTTATTTATTTTTGGCTGTGTTGGGTCTTCGTTTCTGTGCGAGGGCTTTCTCTAGTTGCGGCAAGCGGGGGCTACTCTTTGTCGTGGTGCACGGGCTTCTCATTGCGGTGGCTTCTCTTGTTGCGGAGCATGGGCTCTAGGCACTCGGGTTTCAGTAGTTGGGGTGTGCGGGCTCAGTAGCTGTGGCTTGCAGGCTCTAGCAGCCTCAGTAGTTGTGGCACACAGGCTTAGTTGCTCCATGGCAAGGCAGGTGGATTCTTAACCACTGAGCCACCAGGGAAGTCCGGAAGTTTACTTTTTTTTTTTTTTTAAAGAAGATGTTGGGGGTAGGAGTTTATTAATTAATTAATTTATTTATGCTATGTTGGGTCTTTGTTTCTGTGCGAGGGTTTTCTCTATGCTATGTGGCAAGCGGGGGCCACTCTTCATCGCGGTGCGCGGGCCTCTCACTATCGCAGCCTCTCGTTGAGGAGCACAGGCTCCAGATGTGCAGGCTAAGTAGTTGTGGCTCACGGGCCTAGTTGCTCCGCGACATGTGGGATCCTCCTAGACCAGGGCTCGAACCCATGTCCCCTGCATTAGCAGGCAGATTCTCAACCACTGCGCCACCAGGGAAGCCCCTGGAAGTTTACTTTTGATGAGGTACAGTTTATCTTTTTTTTTTCTTTTATGGTAAATGTTCATAAGATTCTATTCAAATCTAGTGTTCGGTGATACTACCTGTTTTTAAACATTTTTAATAAGGAGTTATATTTTAGTTGCTTCTACAAAAAATGAAAAAAAAAGGATTTATTATTTAATTCTCAGATAAAATAACTATAGCATAAGCCTTACTGTTTAAACCACACGGCCATGGCTTAGCAGGGCCACCGCAAAACAGGGACATGATCTCTGTTCCTGTAACATAGTTAAAATACCAACTTGGCAGTAGTAAACAAACTTCTTAAATATCAAATCAGAATAGCTTGATAAAAGTAAATCGATTTGAAAGAAATACTCTATAAAATGTTTTGTAGAACTTAAAGTTTTATAAAGTTTTCACACAGATGAAATTGATGTTTTCCCACATTACATATCTTTTCCTAGAACTATTAAATTTCTCAAGATGAGGATATATGGTATTCTCACAACTTGCAATTATTATATTTCTAGGAACTTTTAGGTAAATGCAACTAATATCTGTATAAAATCAGCCTTGAGGAGCAGAGTAATTCCTCTGTAAACTGCTAAAATTATTTAGTATTTTCTACCCAGGAACCACAAGGTGTTTAAGGTTTTGCTTATTGTTGGTTCGCTTATGCCCCCAAAGAAAAACGACTGAAGATATAGTAGTGAAAATTTTGGTTAAGCTTTATTGGTTGCCTTGAATAAAGAAACCTAACAAAAAACAACTCGTTGCAAATATTTAACTGTACACACTTAATGCAAGTGCTGAAGGGAAGTAGAGAGATACCTTGCCTTGAAGGGGCTTGTGCTCTGATAGAGAAACTAGGACAAATATTACATATAAGGTAACGTGTTAAGTACTAGTAAGTGCCTGTTGTTCTAGCTCAGCATTTAGCATATTATTGTGAACATATATATTTGTAAATCTGTCTTTTGTGCCAGGATAGCAAACTATCAGAGGGAAGGGACGCATCTTATTCATTACTGAACTCCCCCAACCCAGCACAGAAACAGTATCAATAAATAGGCAAGTAGTCAATAAACACTAGGAAAGTCAACACGGGAGAGGTATATGCTGCAGTGAGAAATCAGAACTAGAGAGAGAGGATGACGACCGTAGGGAGATGTCAAGCTTTGGTTGCTTTTGAAATATGAGTAGAACGTATCTGGTAGAGATTGGTTAGGGTGAGGAAAAGAATTCAAGGGAAAAGAAGAACCATGTTTAAAAGCACAGAGATAAACAATTTAAAAGTATTCTAGGAAAGCACACATTTGTGTTTGGTTAGAACAGAAGGTAAGTACACAGCAGTCACGCTGAGCTGTCCAGACAGGTAAACTGGGACCCGACTACAGCAAGCTTAGCTGTCAGGTGAGAAAGTCTACCTGGTGGGCATTTAAGATTCTGAGCAGAAAAATGACAATTAGACTTGTGCTTTAGGAAGATAAATCTAACGGTGGGTTTGTACGGAAGGGATAAGCTGGATGCAAATTATATGGCAAGTGGTTGAATTTGTGAATATTTCTTTTATTGTGGTGAAATTTTAAATAGCACGAAATTTACTATTTTAACTATTTCTAAGTGTACAGTTCTGTGGCTTTAAGTATATTCACAATGTTGCACAGCCATCACCACCATCTCCAGAACGTTTTCCATCATCCCAGACTTAAAACTCTGTACCCATTAAACAAGAACTGCCCATTCCCCCCTCCCCCAGTCCCTGGTAATCACTATTCTACATTCTGTCTTTATGAATTTGACTATTCTAGGTACCTCATGTAAGTGGACCATACAGTATCTGTCCTTCTGTGACTGACTTATTTCACTTAGCATAATACCTTAAAGGTTCATCTCTGCTGTAGCACGTATCAGAATTCCCTTCTTTCTTAAGGTTGAATAATACTCCAATGTATGCAGATACCGCATTTTGTTTATCCAATCATCTATCCATGAATTTGAGCTATTCCCACCTTTTGGCTCTTGTGAATAATGCTGCTATGAAGATTATTTTGCTAGTATTTTGTTGAGGATTTTTTATATTTATATTCACCAGGAATATTGGTCTTTAATTTTCTTGTAATAATGTCTTTGCCTTGTTTTGGTATCAGGATAATGTTGCTCTCATAAAATGACTTGGGTTCTTCCCGCTCCTATTTTCCGGAAGAGACTGCAGAATTGGTATTGTTTCTTCCTTGAATGCCTGGTAGAATTCACCAGTGAAACTGTCTGGGCCTGGAGTTCTCTTTGTTAGAAAGCTTTTATCTACAAATTTGACTTCTTTGATAGATATGGGGCTATTCAGGTTATTTATTCCTGAGTATGGTTTGGTGATGTGTTTTGCAAGGAATTAGTCCATTTCCTCTAAGTTGTCAAACTCATGGGCATGGGGCGGTTCACAGCATTTCCCTCGTCCTTTCAGTGTCCAGAGACCCCGCTCTCACTCCTGACACTGCTCATTTGCATCCGTCTCTCTCTTTTTTTCCCTTCCTCAGTCTGGCCAGGGGTTTAGGTTTATCAGTTTTACTCTTTTCAAAGAGCCAGCTTTGGGTTTCACCAATTTTCTCTACTCTCTTTTTTTTTTTTTTTTTGGGCGGTACGCGGGCCTCTCACCGTTGTGGCCTCTCCCGTCGCGGAGCACAGGCTCCGGACGCGCAGGCTCAGCGGCCATGGCTCACGGGCCCAGCCGCTCCGCGGCATGTGGGATCTTCCCGGACCGGGGCACGAACCCGTGTCCCCTGCATCGGCAGGCGGACTCCCAACCACTGCGCCACCAGGGAAGCCCTCTACTCTCTCTTTTATTTCACTGATTTCTGCTCTTATTTTTGATTTCCTTCCTTCTGCTTGCTCTGGGTTTACTTTGCTCTTCTTTCTAGTTTCTTATGGTGGAACCTGAATTACTCGTTTGAGACCTTTCCTCTTTCCTAAGTATTTGACGCTATAAATTTCCCCCTAAGCCCAACTTCAGTTGCATCTGACATGTATTTTCATCTTTATTCAGCTCATTTTCTAATTTTCCTCCCTCTCTGACACATGGGTTATTTTAGAAGTGTGTTGTTTAATTTCAAAATATTTGGGGATGTTCCAGATATCTTTCTGTTACTGATTTCTAGTTCAATTCCTTTGTGGTCAGAGAGCATACTTTGTTTGATTTCCATTTCTTTAAAAAAATTTAAGGTTTTTTTTATGACCCATGATAAAGCTGACCTTGGGTACTGACCCATGAGCACTTACAAAGAGGCTGTATTCTGCTGTGGCTGGATGGAATGTTCGATAAATGTCAATTACATCAAGTGAGTTGACAGTGTTGTTCAAGTCTTCCATAGCCTTGCTGTTTTGTTTATTCTACCAATTATAGAAAGTGGAATATACACACGCACACACACACACCTATGTATATTCTTTTTCAGATCCTTTTCCATTATCGGTTATTACAGAATACTGAATATAGTTCCCTGTGCTATACAGCAGGTCCTTGTTGCTTATCTATTTTATATACAGTAGTGTGTGTATGTTACTCCCAAATGGCTTTCTTTTAATTAGCATTTCCATGGTTTGTCTCCCCTGTTTTTTGCTCTGTTGGTACATCCTTCCTTGCCTTCTTTTGGACTATTTAAAATTTTTTTAGTATTCAGTTTTCATTTATCTATTGGTTCTGTTTTCTTTGTTTTAAGCGGCTGCTCTAGGAATCACACTATACATACCTAACTTTTCACAGTTTACTACAGTTTTTTTTACCACTTCAAGCAAAATGCAAAGGCTTTACAACTATATAGGTCCCTATCCCCTTCCCCTTAACCTTTCAGTTGTCACATGTCCCATCTACCTACAATGAAGCCCTCCTGTAACTTTTGCCTTCGATCATCATTTGCGTTTTAAAGAATCTGAGGGTAGAAAAAATAACTCCT
Source organism: Stenella coeruleoalba (assembly GCF_951394435.1). Lineage (NCBI taxonomy): Eukaryota > Metazoa > Chordata > Mammalia > Artiodactyla > Delphinidae > Stenella > Stenella coeruleoalba. Next base: position 100,535,519 of record NC_137157.1, read on the forward strand.
CTACTGACCCATGTTTTGACTACTTCTGTTGCTCCTCCTTCATCCTGAGGCCCTGACCTTCCTTCGGTATCACTTCCCTTCAGTCTGAAGAACCTCTTTCAGCATGTACTTTAGAGCAGGTCTGCTGACAAAAACGGACTTTCAATTTCCTTTATCCGAGAGTACCTTTATTTTACCTGCCTTCCTAAGGAACATCTTCCCTGGAGACGGAATTCTAGGTTGGTGGTTCTTTTATGTTGGCACTGTCTTCCAGACTCCAAGAGAAATCTGTAGTCGTTCAAGGCACTGTTCTCCTATACGTATCGTTTCTGGTCGCTTTCAAGGTTTTTTGTTTGTTTTTTAAAGTCTGTTTTTCAGCCGTTTGATTATGATATTTATGGGCATGGTTTTCTTTGGGTTTATCCTCTTTGGGGTTTACTGAGTTTCTTGAATCCATACATGTGTGTCTCACCAAATTTGGGAAGTTTTCAGCTATTATTTCTTCAAATATTTTTTTTACACCAGTCTTTTTCTCCTTTTATGGGACTCCAGTGACACAAATTCAGACCTCTTGGTACAGCCCCACAGGTTTGTGAGGCCTTTGTTGTTGTTTTTTAACCTTTTTCCTGCATATTCTGCAGGTTGGATAATATCTACTGACGGGTCTTCAAGTTCACTGACTCTTCAGGTTGGATAATATCTTCAAGTTCACTGATCTTCTTTCCCCTGCCATCTCTACTCTGCTATCAGAGCCACTCACTGGGTACTCTATTATTCAGCTCCGAATGTTCCCTTTGGTTGCTTTACACCATTTCTCTGCTGAGAATTTCCATCTTTCCATTCATTTCTGAGGACTCCATTCTATCTCACAGAGCCAGTAATAGTAACAGCCTTAAAGCCACTGTCCTATGACTCCAGCATGTGGGTCATCTCTGGGTGGCCATCTGCTGACTTTCCCTGTGAGAGTTGTCAGATTTTCCCAGTTCTTCGTATGAGTAGCCATTCTGGGTTGTATCTTGGACATCTTGATGATGTTGTGAGACTCTGAGTCTTCTGAAAACCCACCAAAGAGTGTTGATTTTGTTTAGAAGGCGATTGATTTGTTTAGAATTGGACAGGACACTCCATCCTGCCTCTTGTGGGCAACGGTTCCCACGTCAGCTCCATTTTCAGAGCTGTGTCTGCCCCGTGCATACCCCACTCAGGTGCTGGTCTGGAGCTAGGTGGCTGTCCACACCGTGGGTTAGTTCTCAAAGCCTCGGCCATGCTTCTTTGGCTCTGTTACATGTATGCGATACTCCTGGGTGGGACCAGCACCCATGTCAGTTCCCACACAGAATCAGGGGATCTCCTCAGCCAGCTCTCTCTCCAGCTCACGGGGGTCCTTCTCCCCAGTCTTCAGGCCACAGAGTCAGGGTTTCTCTCAGAGTCTTAGCTTCTCACGCTGTCGGGCGGTCTGCGTAGCTTGGGCTACCCCTGGGTGAAGCAAAGGCATATCAGCTCCACTCCTGAGACCACAGGAGCCCTTGTTTGCAGCTCCTCTGGCAGACACAGGCTCTTCTTGGGATCCTCACGGGCCTGTCACTGCCACAGGAGCAGCTCAGGTTAGTGTCACAGCTGGCGTCAAGTAGGGCTGGGAGGGAAAGAGGGAGTCCACTTCTCCAGTCCTCAGTCCATAGAGATGTTGCCCTTGGTTTCTGCTGTTTTTGTCCATAGTTCTGTGACGTGGCTCACTCTCGAGTCAGTCAGGAGACAAAGAAGAGGGAAGAATAAGTCAGGAGACTGGCCACCATTCTGGTTACTCTTCAAGTTCTGACTTCCCTCAACAATATGCCTGTTATTGTTTACTTTCAGAATCCTCAGGCTTTTTGGTTTTTTGTTTTGTACTCTGTCCAGAACTTTTCGTTGTAACCAGTGGGAGAGGTGTGTTGTTGTGAACTTAACGCTACTTTGGCTGGTGCCGGAAGCTTATGCTCTCGTTCTCAGGAGCTATGAGCCACCCAGGTAACAGGTAATGGAAGCCTGGGCTGGAATGGATGTGGGACTGGAAGGAGAAAAGGGCTGTGCAAACAGCATGGAGCTGAGACTTGGCAACAGGCTGGGAAGGCCTCAAGCTTCAGTTTACCGTTACCACACGCTAAAATGCATTTCATACAAGACCTAGCATTTTTTCTTTTGAATAATAACGCCTTTATTATTATTATTTTTGGCTGTGCCACCCGGCGTGTGAGATATTAGTTCCCCAAACAGGGATGGAACCTGTGCCCCCTGCAGTGGAAGTGTGGAGTCTTAACCACTGGACCGCCAGGGAAGTCCCAGGAAGACCTAGCATTACAAACGATCTGTGAATATACATGGGCACTAGAAGTCCTCTGCCTCACGGCTAAGGAGGTTTTACTCCTGAATTGATTTTCCTACAGAAATAATGCTATCCAAACTGGTGCTGTATTTCATATGCACATCATTCTAATGTTAGTGTGCTATTATTCTTAGTTGACTTAGAAACTTAACCACCAACTAAAATATTGTTTTTATGAATGTATTCTGATACCCAATTATATTTTTATCAAAATAAAACATATCTATAATTTTAAGTATCAAATACTGTAAGGTTTCATAACAAATAGCAGATCACTTCTCTAGCCATTATAATCCTGATTACCACTCCCTAAGAGCAACCTTTTCCATGACAGTTATTTCTGCTCTCCATTTATTTCTCATCCAATTTTTTTTCTGGTATGTAAACCTCTTTTCCTATATATCATGTATACACTACCTCTTGATTCTTAAGAAAAATCCATTGAAGAGGATTTAGTTCTCTGACAATACACACACTCACACACAAACACACACACACACTTTTCCCCATCCTTCCAATGTAAGTATAACATCATTTCACATTTAGTGTTTATCATTTAATTACGATCAGCAGAGCCAAATGGTGTACTATGATTATATTTCCTTTCTTGTACAATATTTTGCTTTCCCAGGAATTAAGAATTGTCTCCTTTTGTTTTTGATTTTTTTTTCCCCTCTCAGTTTTTAATGTTCTTATGTCATTACCAAAATCACTGAAAAAGGAACTGTAAATGTCCCAAGAGATTCAAACTCTCAGGTGTAAATTTCTTCTTGGACATGCTTCCTGAAGCCGTCCATCTTCCTACTTTTAGACTGACTCATCTTCAGTTCAGTTGCATAGGGGTCATGATGGGACTCCTCTTTACCACTCTTCTCAGAACTCCTTTACCTCCAACCTGTGCTCGGATCCCCCTTTTCCTGGGTGGCCTGTGTGTCTGTCACAACAGCCCAAGTTATGCTGGAGTAACAAATGACCCCCAAATCTCACTGCTTACAATGACAAAGGTTTACTTCTCATACACATTACAAGCCCATCATGGGTCACCTCTGTGCCTTCATCCCAGGACCAGGCTGACAGAGCAGCCTCTGCCTGAACACTGCGAGTCATCATGGCAGAAGGGAAAGAGACGTGGTTGAACATGCATCTGCTCAGAAGTCACACGTACCACTTCTACCCCTATCTCACTGGCCAGATCAATCCACACAATCATACTTGAGCCCAAAGGGCAACTGCACAATATCACCCCGGAAGGGTCAGTGGGGGAAGAACCAAATAGCACTGTCAAGTCCGACATCAACAGGGCAGAGAGAGTCTTCTGCAGGGCAGTAAGGTTAACAATTGTGAACCACGAAGCTGTCGTGGCATGTCTTCCTCTCTCTCGTTTGTGCCATTTTTTTCATGAAATCCTCCCTGCACCCTTGTGGGTCTGTATCTTTTTTTACTCCGTTACTGTCATTTCAACGGTTTCAGGAGTGTGTTCGATCTGCCATGTTGAGCCCAAAGTCTACCAACCAATCACTTTAAAAGGGAACTTCTAGGTCATGGTCTATTTGAAAGATGAGGACTGTCTGTAATTATAACTTTCATTCAGTGTACCACTTATCATTATTTATAGCAGTTTTTCTCAGACCCTACAAATGTCAATAAAGAATTTAAATTGTATTTCCTTATGAATATAAAACTACCCAATATGGTAAATTCACTTTAAAACTGAGGAGTTTTCTAAAACAGCTTTGATCTCGGTGTCTTGATTTTTGCCTTTTCTGATTTGCTCTAAGCTCCAAGCTTATGTCTGCAATGAAATCAAGCAGCCCCAAAGAATTTCATTCTAATTCTGTAATCACAGACAATAATATATTCAACATGTTGGCCTAGCTCTGAAATCTACCTGTCACTGCTGTCTGTAACTTATCTTAAATATTATGATCTACTCGGGAAAATACAGTTCTAAACTGTATCTCCCTATACCAAAATCTTATTTAGTTCTGAAATGGCAAATACAGCAAACAGCTGCTGGAGGGTAATAATACACAAGAAACAGTCAGATTCAGCTTTTTGTTACATTAGTTTTTATTCGATATTCTCCTTTCTAATAACGGAGATACAGTAGGTTCTCAACTTAAAAAAAAAAAAGAAACTCGCCTTTTAACTCTGGAGTGTGCACTACAAGACTAAGCGTTTCCTAAAAGGTAAAGCTTGCTCAGACCCATCACTCATGTGCTGCCACCCCCACTGCTTGGGCCGGACCTCTGGAGATATGCTTTCTCAGTCCAAATGCTCTTTCCATCTCAAAACAGTCACAGACCTCAGTAAATTACGTAATCCCTTTAACCTCAGTTTCCTCATTTACAAAATAGGAATAATAGGATTCCTAAGGAAAAGTGATGAGAATTAAATAACCCATACAGAGCCTTGACATGGTGCCTGGGAGACAGAAAGCACTCAGTAGATGTTTGTTGGGTAAATATTTTCTAATTCAACAGGCACCTTATTTACCTATAAAGCTTACAGAGGTCAAATTCTATGACAACCAGGTTTAAACACTATAAATCCTTTACCATAATAAAACCATACATTTTGTGTTTGGCCGAAATTCAGTTACTTATTATACATCTTTTTTTTTTTTTAATTAAATGAAGAAAGTTTGAGTTTTCACTTCTTTATTTTGCTCTTCTAAATCCACACAATTTTAGAAAGGGATAGTTATCTCCTCACATACCAGTTTTTTTAACCTAGTGAATTTAAAAAACTCACCACAAACCTGTATCAGCTCTGCCTCTTGACATGTCCCAACCTGGCCTATGACATATATTGGCCAAAGTGAAATGTCAGGACTAAAACAGGGAGATCCTTGACTCGACAGATCTCGAGAGGTAGAGAGTCTTAAAGACCAGTCCTGAGTGAAGCTGGGTTCATTGTTCAAAGGATGATGAATGAATCTATACATCATCAGAGAATATGCAAACCAGATGCAATTATTCCATAGAGTATCAGAATTATTTAAAAACATTTGAGAGTATCTGACACGCTGAAAGCACCTGGAGCAAAACCCTCTGGGAATCTCTGATGTCAGAGACTCTGAAGAGGCTTTTATAAATAAACGAAATCCAAATAACTATGGCTGCAAAGTCGAGATGTGCCAAATATTAAGGAGAAAAGCAGCAAAATAAACTCAGGAAGGTAAAAAGATCCATTCCCTTCCACTCTTTGTTGTTCAACTGATTTCATTTGTCTTATGGAAGCTCATTAGAAACATTTTAATACACAGCCCAAAGGCTGCCTTCAATGTGCACTCATGGTGAACGGTGGAGAGAGCAGTACAGGCTGGTGTACAAAAAGCAACGGACCTGAAATCAGAATGTGTGGGTCTGTCAGGGCTGCCACCTCCCTGAGACTCAGTTTTCTCATCTGCAAAACAGCAGGGAGAGTGTCTGTCCCTCAAAGCTGTGATGAGGAAGTGTGGGAAGATGAATGAAAACGCCTGGAACAGTGCCGTCTAGTAGAAACATACGGTGAACCACAAATGTGAGCCACAAATGGAATTTTTAACTAAAAAAATAAAAAGAAGCAGGTGAAATGAATTTTAATAATACTTTTTATTTAACTCAATATATTCAAAATATTACCATTTCAACAGGTAAATCAATAGAGGACTACTGAGATTTTTTCACATTCCTTCTTTTTGTACCGAGTCTGTGAAAATCAGTGTGTCTTTTACATTCATAGCTCAGAGTGTAAAATTCAGACCAGCCACCCTAGCCCGTGGGGCGGTACTGGACAGCACAGCCTGGAACCCAGGTGGGGCTGAGCACGTTTCCTAGATCCTAGCAGCTAAACCCTGTGGGACTGAGGAAGGTTATTTTTAAAATCGACCACATTAAAGAGAGTTTGTATTTTCATATCTTTGGTACAGTACATAATATATAATATGTAATATTGTAATAAGAATTTAAAATATTATCTATACCAACTAGACTCAGGATTTATCCAAACTAAGGGCAACCAAAAGTTATTATAAGCCACTAATATTCATTCATTTTATATTTAATTTTGCGGTTATTTTGTTTATTAGGATTTGAGTTACATATTAATCTGACATAGAATCTAATAATCTCAAAAAAAGAAAATATAACCCGACATAACAAGCACACAAAAAAACTCAAACTACAAGCTACACGTGATTAAACTATGCCTTCCAGCAAAGAAATAGGAACAGTAAACAAAATATTTCTCTGTATTACTAAATTTTTCATTTCATAGGACCTGCCATTAGAAAGTCAAGTTATATAGTTTTAATAGCTTTCTTATAATTTTTTTCTCGTAAAAATTTAACTGTATTTTCTAAATAGGATGACCACCTATGACGACAACTTAGTTACATGTGAATATAAGTAAATATAGCATTAAAATGATGCTATATTTACTTCAGAACAATTCAATGGGGTTGAAACATTATGTATTACTTGTATTACATTGTTAAGATAACACTGAGTAGTACACAGAAGGCAAATTCTTGTATCTTGAGCTCAAAGAATGGGGTGGAAAATGCATGGTAACCATTTCTTAACTGCAAGGTCTTTTTGAAAGCCAGCACGGAGCACGTGCACACACGTTTAAGCAGCTATAGTGTGCTCTTGTGTTCTGTGTGGAGATGCTCCTGCAGTTCCTAACGTTCTCATCCACTTTTCTGTGGGCTGCCCAATAGTTCAGCACGAGTGGTCAGATGAGATGCAAGAGTGAAATGGGGACCGAATTCTGGGCAGGCGACTGCTACCTCATTTCAAACCTGACAAGGACCATTTAGTTACCTAATAGAACTTAAACTTTACCAAGTGTTATGAAATTCTTAAGGACCAAAACTCTTTGGACTTTGGTTTTCATTTACTATGTATTCAAGATGGTACTTCTGGAAGACAGGCCCTCTCCCTCAAGCATCTCATCGGATGCTCAGCTGAAGTGACACACAAGCTGAATGGCTAGTCTAGGTCCTGCAGCACCACCGAGGTGCCTTCTGCGGTCTCCTGGCCAAGGACTCGCCTCCCCCAAGCCCCACTCAGGCTCACAGCACAAAGTGGTCCAGCTGCAGAGGACGAGGTTTAAATGCTCACGTCATCACATTCACACTGTTTCCGTGTAAACTCTCCCGAGGAAGAAGCTATCCCGCACCAAGGCATGTGCTTCCCAGGCCACCCGTGCTGACCCCTAGAGTCACTGACACTAAACACAACAGTCACACACAGTCTCAAACACGCATTCAGACTCACATCTGGCATTTCTGTAGAGAAGGAAGGGGTCCTGGAGCTGGAAATCCAGGTCTTTCGTGATGGGCTCTGTCCTATTCTCCATGCTCAGCCTGTTCATGATGGTGAAGCCGTGTTTCGGAGAAGCAGACCTAAAGGTTGCCGGGGGTGGGGGGACACAGAGACACGCTGTTCAGAGCAGAGCACTTCCAGGACAGGGGCATCTGGACACGCCTTCAACCTTTCCGCCCCTTCACCGTGGGCTGCACCAATGTGCGGGACGCATACGGCACGCCGGCCACGCTGGTGCTTTGGTAAAGTCCAGCCCTGCTTACTTAACTGTGTACGTATGGACATATACACAGCTTGCTTCCCTACCTACGCTGCAAGTTCCTTTAAGGCAGAGATGGTAACTACTGATAAAACAATTACCGACAGACACCTTGAAACAATCTTGACCGTTAATACAGAGCGTACAGCACAATTATAGAAAATGTTGGTGTTGGTCTGAAATGGAAAGCTGTGTAATTTCTTAGGGAAATGATGTAACTCTGGTCAACGAACTCATGAGGAGATACAGTATAATTACAAGTTTATACAATTTAAAGCAAAGAGCAGGTATTTCGTCTTCTTCAGCGTAAGGCAAACAGCCTCACAGCTAAGCTGCTACCAAAGTTCTTATCCATAAAACTGTGCAGTTAGTGACTTTTTATTTTTAATTTCATTCAATAAACCTTCAGTGCCTAGTCTCTGTCAGGCAGGAAGAACCCAAATCATTGAGAAACTAACAACTACAAGTGCATCTGTCTACCCTTGGGGGACAGGCCGGATAGCAACCCAACTGTGCAACTTCTGCTGACGAACTGGAACACACGTGCTCACACGCTGAAACAAACAGGCAGGGCCACTGCTTTAATCTGGGGCACAAGGTAACAAGCCCACAGAAATGCCGTGAGCAACAGGAAGAAAAGGGGTTCATAGCTCAGTTTTATTTCACCTCTAACCACTTGATTTACTACCTACAGCTTTCTTATGAGACTTCTAATTTTAAAACTGATGGAAGGCAATCCTTGCCTACTTATTTTACTAAGTGGTAGCGTGGTGCTGGGCATGTAATGAATACCGGAGATAATCATGACGATCATTTCAACTTCAATTCTGGGGAAGAATGAAGAGTGACTTCCGAAGACCCCTGTCAGAGGGTCCTCTGGAAATCACCAGTGGGTGTAACTCTATTACAGGAAGACACCGGAGGAAACAAAGACATAATTTTAAAAATGGGGTTAGGTGTTTTTATACAGAATCAGAATTTGATTCTTCAGTGTTTCATTATCACAACAGGCTTTCACCCCTCTAATGGTACGGTTACTACACCATCTCACAATTTATAAAATACACTCAGAGGATACCAACTGCTCTAAAGCAACATCTGTTAAGTCAAAATACATCACTGGCAGTTCCATTACCTGTACCCAAAACTCCCTTGTGATTTCCATGAGCTGTCTGTCATTCTCTAAAGACCTCAACATTCTAGAATCTGGGATCAGATGGTGGGGCTGGGCGGGGGGGGAGAGGGATGGGAGAGAGGGTCCTGCTCTTAAGGAGTTAGATGTGGGGAAGAGATTAAGGACTAGGGAAGGATCTGCTTCTCAGTTTAAAGGTTTGTTTAACTGACAGCTCCATGAGGAACTCAAGAGTATATTAAGAAGTACTTGAAAATACCAACCTACGTTTGGCTTTGGTACAAAACAGAAAATACTTGCATAATCTGTTACTCCTCTGCATCAACAAAAGAAGCCCCTACTAAAAATGCTCTCCCTTCCACTCCCACCGCTGCCTCCTGCCCACCCTCCACGCCGAACCTGCCCGGGCCGCAGGGGCCTCTGCGCGCTGCTCTAGTTCTGTCTGTCTCCGTGGTGACCCTTCTCTGCATCCTGCTGACCCTGAAACCCAGCCATTAGCCCCTCAGCTTCTCTCCTGATTCCAACAACCAAACTAACGATGCCGACGCCTCCACACCCTGTGCCTCCGTCCCTGCCCCGTCCCGAGTGCCTGGTGCCACCACTGGAACGCCCTGCCATCACCCCAAAACCACTATTTCAAAATGAAACTAAAACTATCCTCAAGCCAGGTTCTCAACCTCCCATCTTTCCATTCCGCCAATGAGTCTATCATCCTCTCTGTTTTCCATTTCAGAATCTCACCAGTACTGTAAAATGCCACCGCCCCCCGCGTGCAGTCCCCCAATAAGCCCTGCCCACTTCACCTCACACCCGCTCCGCACCGCCGTCTTCTCCGTGCCTGCACGATGCCAGCACACCGACTTTCCCGCACGTCCTGCCATCACTCCTTTACTCCCCCACTTGCAAGCCTTCAGCGGCTCCCTACTGCTCAGAAAACAGCTTTCAGCACCTTCAGTCTGATACTCCAAGCCAGCAAAATCTCTTTACTCTCACTGCCAGCTTCTAACTCATGCCAACCGATACACTCTCCGCCCCAGATCACTGCCCTCACTGTGCTGTGCCCCGGGGCCCCTGCCTCCGCCTCCGCGAGGCTCAGCTCCTCCCCTGCACTCGGCAGCTCTGCAGAGCCTCCCAGGGCCACACTCCCCCCACTCACTGCTTATCACGGGCCAACTGGCACGGGGTAGTCCATCCACACCGTGGTTTACCTTCCAAGGTGAAAGTGTGGATAGAACAGATGAGCGTGTGTGGGGTGGGAAGGGTTATTATACCTCTGTAACCCACCGGTGGGGATGGGCCTCAGCTACGAGATCTTACGTGGATGTTTCTGTGAATAAACAGCTTAGCTGTGAAGACGATGTACATACTACACATCTCTGTGTGCATGTGTGATATTAGAAACAGCTGATAAAAATTACCAAAAAACATGAATTTACTAAATCTATCCTGAAACATATAACTAGCTGTACGGTGGAGGGCTGAGAGACCTCTTTAATTTTGATCACGCTTCTTCAAGGAGTGAAAAGGTGGCGTGAGCAGTAACGCTCTCCTCCAAATGCTGGTTAGATAATCTAACGTTCTGACCAGTGTACTTCCAGCTCCTTGCCAATCCATTATACTCAAGCACTTTGTACCATTCATTCCAATTAAAGAATAAAGAGTTAACACTGCTTTTATAAGAACACAGAGACTCAAGTTCATCCATACTGAAGTTTACATTATATTCTGAAATCAGTATTCATGACACCACACAGATGCCATCATTCAGTATTCCCCTCCTTATGTCAACTAATAACTTCAAACTAATAGCTTCAAACTAAGTTCTTTCACTTCTCTGAAATAAAACTACACTTGAAGGGTGACACGACAGAGCTAAGCCATGAGTGAAACACCATCAGTTTCTTTATGAAAGTGAAATACTCTTACCTTGTGTAAACAAATAAGGTTCCTTCCACATCAGTCTTTTCCTAAAAAATAAAAACAAAACAAACAGCAAAACATGTATATTCTGTTCACTAACAGGAAACACTCACAGAGGTCAGAGAACACAAGCATCTTAGAGAACAGGAACTCGATCAGTTCCAAGCGGGGTCAAACCTACGTAACAGAGGGGTAACTCTTAGCGAAAGGAAAAAGCAGATTTTTTGCCCATTGTGACTCTGCTGCTTAAGCAGTGGGAAGCATCCTCCTACTGTCATTTACAAACTAAACCAGAGTGCTGTCTTCCCCTCTGACCTGGGGACACGGCCAGACGCAGAAACCACCGCTCTCTGTACTTCCTTCTCCTCCTCTGTTTTCTGGTTTCCTTTTCTCTCGTAGTATCCTGTCACCTAGGAGAGCAGCAGACCTGTCGATAACTCTACTCTGACTACTACACAGAAGACAGCAATGCTGCTGTAGTTTTCAGACAAACTAATCGCCTATTTGATGTGGAATACTTAGAGTCAAGTCTGATCTTTGAAATACAATTAGACAGAAACATTACCAAGCTAGGACTCAAGAACTCTGCCTGAGAGGGATTGGGAAAGTTGTAAACTTAAAATGATAATCTATCATTGCAGTTCACTGGGAAAGGCTCTTTTCCATCTCCCCAGGCCCTGATGAAAATGTTCAGCTTACTAAAAAAAAATTTAAGTACCCATTTGTCGATTAACTAGTAATCAGACCATTATATCTCAGAATTTAGAATTTATCTTTGCTATTTATGTGGTTTAATTTCAGCATTCTATTTAACCTCTCAATATTTTGTTATTTATATATCCATTAGCAAAGTCATTCAAAATTTAAGTACTCTGTAGTTTTGGTGAAAAATACTCTCTTTAAGAAACAAAGGTATATTAAAATGATGATTCTGAAAAGGCACACAAAAAATTGCAAGCATGATCCTTTCCATGCTTGAGTAATTTCATCATCCTTAAACTGGATTTACTATTAAGTGACCGCTTGCTATGAGGACAAAACACTTTTCTGTCTTCCAGTTATTTGACCCTGGACTGTTTCATCTCAGAGATCCTAGTCAGGATGTTTCTGCAGATCAGCACACAGAAACCTAACAGCCTTCGACCTGTTTCCTTCCTTCCTTAATGAAGTAGTGATAGAAATTACCTGTTCCCTAAGGAAAACCCAGAATCAGAAATGTAAACGGTATGCTTCTCCTGAAATTATTCTCTAACTCCAATTTTGCGATTCTTAATTAGTTTGTTCCGTGTCTCAGTTTCTCCACTGAAAAGGGATAACAAACCTACACCACGCAGATCTTTGGATTAAAAACATATTTTCCATCTAAGGCTCTATGACACCTAGATAAAAAGGTCTTTGGAAACGTAAATTCTGGTCTATTCTGGCTGAAACAGCTCAAATTCACGTATTTTCTCCGTCCCTCCACGGTTATACAGGGGTAACCAGATGTTTTTTTTCTTTCTGGGCAAAGCCCAGGTTTGGGGTTTTGGGCAACAGTTAAAGCAAGATTCGATTAGCTCCTCCTTTTTTTTTTTTCTTTCTGGGCAAAGCCCAGGTTTAGGGCAACAGTTAAAGCAAGATTCTATTAGCTCTTCCTTAGGTCCTGCAAGTAAAGAAGACCTTTTTTTTTTAATATTTATTAATTTACGTGGCTGCTCCAGGTCTTAGATGCAGCACGTGGGATCTTTTAGTTGTGGCATGGGAACTCTTCGTTGCGTCATGTGGGATCTAGTTCCCTGACCAGGATTGAACCCGGGCCCCCTGCATTGGGCGTGCAGAGTCTTAGCACTTAGACCACCAGGGAAGTTCCTAAAGAAGACTTGTATGTTAAAGTATTAGTTCACAGCTCTGGGGGATTTTAGCTTAAATTTTAAAAGTACAATTTAATGATTTAATATTACACTCATAAAAACTAACAAGTGCTAAAAAATTAAGCAGTTCAAAATTTAAAATAACAAAGTAGAATGTAAAATAATGCTAGTTTGCAAACTATTGGAACTTGGCAGACTACGTGACACTTTCAAATCAACGCAATGTACATCTGACTATTCTGTTAAAATAATCAAAAAGTAAATCTTCATTTACCCTCTAAATCTGCCTTTCTCAATCATATATGTAGCATCTGAGTCACCTAAGAAGCTTTCGACAAATATCAAACGCTTGGGCCCCATATCCTGAGATTTCTGATTTGGTGGGATGCACTTTTTAAAACTCCAAATGATCTTGACACACAGAACTTAGAAAATCACTCGCTAGAAACAAGGGGTACACTACCACTATCAGGCAGCTTCTCAAGCTCAGCACGTTTGACATCTGGGGCCAGGTTAACCTTTGTCGTGGGGGCCTGTCCCATGAGCCACAGGATGTTTAGCAGAATCCCTGGCATCTACCCTCGGGATGCCAGTAACGTGGTCCCTCTCCAAGCGACAACTAAAAATTTTCTCAAGACCCTGCCAGTGTTGCCTGGAAGCAAAATCGACTCCAGTTAAGAACTACTGCTCTAAGGGTTGAGAGGTGAAAACACCACCAGGGTTAAGACACACCGGTGTTTTGGGGGACTGGGATTTCCTGGCAATGGGAAGTAGGTCTAGTTCCAAAATTCCTACTCCAGTCCTGACATAATCGTTCTTAAGCTTCCTTAAAGCAGCTCATTTTCTGTCCCCGCTTCATTCCTTATTCCTCCTGCCGAATGCCTTAAGTTAGCCTTCATCCATATTCAGTGTAATAAGAATTCCCCTTCTTTACGTCGCACCTGCGTATACTTTCTCTTCTGTTCTTAAGCATGTCCTGTACACTTCTATTAGGCTTATGTTCAGAAGCTCCCGTTGTGGTGGCATATGGAGACGCGGCATCAATCGGCTTGCCCCCAGCAACTGCCCTGCAGCTAAACTAGGTCTCTGTCTTTTTTTTCCTCGGCTACCACAGCCTTGAAGATGAGTACTTTTAAAGAATGACCTTCTAAGGGACGAACTATGCGTTGTCTGAAAGCAACAAGTCCAGGAAGCAGAAAAACATAACTCCTGTAAATAATGCATTGCGCCACTTGCGACTTCTGATGAGGCTGTAGAAGGGCGGCCTCTGTAACTATGGTAACACGTGTCTCAGAGACCCTGTCCAACGCCCGTAGGAAACAACCGCTACTCAATGGGAACCTCTCCTGTACCCGTTAACTTGTGAGAATTCCCCAGACTCTCGGTCGGGTGTCAAGTCAGTCCAGAGAACGACACACCCCGATCCTCTTCTCTACTACCGAATTTCCTCAGCGGAATTAGGACATCACGCCTTTGGCGCTTTTCTACAGAGCAGTATACAGCCGCAGGTAGAATATCTGCATTTTAAAAGTTGCCGCTGAAACTTGTCCACCTCGTCGCTCAACGTCCTTGATACGAGGACCCAGGCGACACGTGCCCCCGAAAACTAGGGAAACATATAGCTAGGAAGCGGCGCGCTTCCTCCCCCGGGACCTCGCGGGCAGGTGTCCCCACGTCCCTCCATTCCTGCCTCTTTTCGGTGAATTTCCTGTTACGAACTTAGGGCAAAGCTGTTCTCTTCTCTCCCACGTTAGGACCTACTTCTTAGTGTCTTCGCTTCTGTGAGTGGTTTTCGGGTAAACTTTAATGACCGGCTGCGGAAGCTGGGGAGGCCACGTGAACTACTGGGGCTGTGTCCCGTCGGAGGGCTCTCCCAGCTGACCGCCAGGACATGCCGGAGCAGGGCGTCTGACCCGCTCCGCGGGGCTGAGTCCTGCCCGCGCTCCGTGACTCAGTTCAACGCGGCGGGAGGTGCCCGCGGACGCCGGACCCGAGTGACCGCGGGGGGGACCTCCCCGCCCACTCGCAGCCCCTCCCCGGCCCCGCCTGCCCGCACGCACCCACTCGTTGGCCCGGTGGCCGAAGGTGTACAGGGCCACCTGGCTGGCCACGTCCACGATGCGGCTGATGTAGGGATCGTGGCGCCGCAGGGCCGCCAGGCTCATGTCGCGCCCCTTCCCGGCGGGGTAGCCCGCCGCCGCCGCCATCTTCCCGCCGGCCCGCGGGGCGTCGCAGCCCTCTCGGCAGAGCGCAGAGCGCGCAGGCGTCACTGGTCGATGGCCGCGCCGCGCCCGCCTGCGATCGTTGCCACGGCAACCGTAAGGCGGCCCCCGCGCGGTCCTGCGAGCGTCCCGAGTACAGGACCATCGCTGGACGCCGGGAACGTCTGCTGCTCGGCGCTCCGCGGTCAGACCTGTAGTGATAAACACGCCTCGAGCGTGCGTAACTGAACAGGGAGGGAACTGCGATTTCTCGTGCGCGGACGCCGGGTGGTTCTTCAAGTGCAGTCCTCGACGCCCCGGCGGCTCCGAGACCCTTTCAGGGGGGTCTAAGGGTCAGAACCGTTTTCATGACAATCCTAAAACTCACCTGACTCGTGCCCTGTGCTGACTTTTGCACGAATGCTGCAAAAACAACGGTGGGAGAAAGTGCAGGAGCCACGCTGTACAGGCCAGTGTCACTTGACGGTGTACGTAAGGCAGAAAAATTATTAATTTTATTACATTTCAACCTTTTGGTACACTTTTAAAAATTCTGTGTGAAAAAAAGAGGAAGCAATCACAGAGCACGTGCCCTGAACACGGAGCTGCCATATTTGCCTCCAGGAAAACCCTTGAGGGCTTAAGTCGCAAGCTGAGCTAGTGTTTTTGTTTTTATTTTCACGGAACACTATTTTTACTTGAAAGAAAGATGGACAAACTATGGGTATTCAGACAGGCATTTGACAGACATTTTTTAGAAAATAAATAACGTGCACCTGTCACTTCCAGGAAAACAAAGGGTAGTTATTGTCACCAATGATAATTTTTGAGCTTTCAAGCGAGAATGAGAAATTTGCAAAATGTGTAACCACTGTCGTGAGCTTGGCAGCTTCTCTATACTTAAAGTCTTCAACGACGAGATTGCTGGGTATTTGGGAAGCCTGCGATGAGAGAACTCCTCTTTAAAACTTGGGAGAAAGGTGAACGTTGATCACTCTGGTACATGCATAACTGGAGGTACATTTTTGTTAACATATTTCAATAAAGCTTTACAGTTTCTTTTATATCTTTGAGCCTTGGAGTCTATAGGCAAAGTCTACCTTTTGATAATTTCAGGGAGCATAGACACACCCTAGTTGTCTCTCTAGTACTTGGTCCAATGCCTTGTGCTGAATAGAAATTTGTAAATGCCGCTTCTATTGAACTCAGCCGTGAGTTAGTCGAATTTACTCATTAAATATCAGCTTTTTAAAAGATCTCGTGACTTGCAGAATACTGAGATCCAAGTTGGCATGAAAGAGCGTACAATAACAAGTCCTGATCTTTCAGGGTTTACATTCTAAAAAAGATAGAAAAAATTGGAAAGGTTTGTTTAGTTTTCCAGGTTATAAAGAAAACAAGAAAGAAAAGGGAAAAGACCTTGAAGATTAGAGATTACACTCAGAAAAAGATGATGTATAATGCTGCAATGGCTTCAGCATTGCAATGTTGTTTATCTCCTGGCCCCAGAGCTTTGTTCTCTTAAAATTCTTTTTTCCCCCCAAATTCTTAAAGATCTAACCTTCTAGGATGAAGACAGAGTTCTGCCTAATTTCTACTTGAATAATCTGTGTTTGTAAAATCAGGTCATCATCACTTATCCAAATATACTAAGTTACAGGCTCCTTATTAGTAAAAGGCCATTTTTTAAAAATTGGGGTATAGTTGTTTTACAATGTTGTGTTAGTTTCTACTGTACAGCGAAGTGGAGTTCCCTGTGCCATGCAGCAGGTTCTCATTAATTATCTATTTTATACATATTAGTGTGTATATGTCAATCCCAATCTCCCAATTCATCCCACCCACCCCCTTTCCCCCCTTGGTGTCCATACGTTTGTTCTCTACGTCTGTGTCTCTATTTCTGCCTTGCAAACTGGTTCATCCTTACCATTTTTCTAGATTCCACGTATATGCATTAATATGTGATATTGGTTTTTCTCTTTCTGACTTACTTCACTCTGTATGACAGTCTCTAGGTCCATCCACGTCTCTAAAATGACCCAATTTCGTTCCTTTTCATGGCTGAGTAATATTCCATTGTATACATGTACCACATCTTCTAAAAGGCCATTTAAAATGAGCAAATTCTTTTAAAATCCATATAACTTCAATTTTCACTGGCTTCCACAGTGTGGTCATTCTTACCCTGTGTTTTCAGAAGACTCATCATGATACCTTGAACAAATATTGGGGTCTTTGGGTTTCATGATTATTTTATAATTGCCATAATGAGATAAAATATGTGCTAAGAGTTGGTGTTACCAAGTTGTATACCACAATTTAAAATAAGTTATAGTATGATTTAAAAAATAGTGTCTGGGTCCAGGATGTTTATGCCATTGCGATGACTAAGATAAAATTCACCACTTGTAAGAACACAGTATGTTTAAATTGTTTGGAAATAGATACAGAACTGGAAAATGTTTGGTTCTGTAGCCATGTATGGATGTTTGTATAGAAATATAAACTGACTTTTTATGGCATGATTGTCTAGAGATGTAAATACACAGTCCGCTTTATTAGCGCTCTTTCCTTTACTGTGTAAAGGGCCTCTAAGTTTTGCATTTGTCTGGTAGTAGAATGTATTGGAATGGAGGGGAAAGAGGCGCTTCCAGGATGCACCTAAGAGTTTGTGATTCTAAAATGGCTAAAGCGGCCCCTGATGCCCTGCTGATGCTGCCTGTATGAATTCCCTTCATGCTGGGAATTTTATACCAAGTGGTGACAGAAGTGGGTGGTTAATGCCCTCTCTCTTCCAGTGGAGGAAAACGGTTTGAAGCTGTGTGTTATCAGTTGTTTGCAGTGCGTGGTTTGTTTCTTTTTGAAGCAGCAGAGCATGGCAGAAAGGGCACCCCCTTGGAAAGGGAAACTAGTTAAACTTATTTTTACCTCACTTGGAACTTGGGGATCATAATATCACAACTTCACAGGGTAAATGAGATCAAATGAGGAGAAAATGTACCCAGAAAATATTTGCAATGTGTAAAATGTTCTGCAGATGAAAAAGTTATTACTGTTATAATTATCATCATCATCATTATTATTATTTCTAATAGAAGCCCGGAAGGGATTCTTCTTGTCTAATTACCCAGCCAGAGCTCAAATCATCTCAACAAAGTTCTGCGTAAGCGACAAGGAGCACATTAAACCCCAAGGCGGTTCATTCCCGATATTTTATGTGGTGGAGGATGTGAGCATATTTATTTATGCTTATTTATGCATATTTAAGACATATTTATCAGGAACTCCACAATTAGAGGAAGAAATGATGGAGGAAATATATAGGTCGATGTTCCACGAGCTTGCAAAGGGGTTAAGATGTGAAACAATCATCAGGGGGACTTGGAACAGAATGAGAAGGGGCTAGATGTGGGGAGGGAAGAGGCCTGATGGGTGGGGAAGGAGGTAGCCTGGAGAAAGGCTTAGAACGTCTCCAGTCTGGGCCCGGCAGCTGCCTGGACTGAACCTCTGCTCACCTGACCCAGAAAGGGCCCAGAGCTCTTCAGAGTGGGGACCATTCTTGCATGTTCTCTTCTGATCCCTGTTTGCCTCTCTCTGCCAGTCTCATAAAATCTAGTCCTTCCAGGCTCATTGTCAGGGGTCAGGTGAAGGCTTCGTGGGCCTGCAGGGCGTCTACAGTAACATCTTTTCACTTGCTGCCCAGAGCGTGCTACGAAGAGGAAGGGCCTTTGATTCCCCACGAAGAGATACAGGCTTAAAAGGCAAAGACCGGACTGTGGTAATTGATGCGCGTGGGCCCAGCCTGGGTCACTCAAGACAGCAGGATGTGGAAGGGAGGGTCGGAGGCAGAAGACCCTCCGACAGGGACTTCACGACTGTGCCACGAGGGGGACAGTGGGAGCCGTGCAGAGACCAGCTGCCAGCTCTCTGGAAACACAGGCAGCTCTGTGTCCCATAGTGGGGTAGCTGCCACTTAACGGGGCCGACTTCTCGTGAAGGAGCCTTGTCCTGGGGCAGAGCGGCTTGTGCGGTTGTCAGTGGGTCGTCCGCTGGACTCTGAGCTGCTGTCAGGTGAAGTGGGCGTGTGTGGTCCTGGCGGGTTCATCACAGTGGCGCTAGGTCATCTAGGGATGGCCTGAAGGCCATCTGATTCGAGCAGAGTCCACAGTTCTGGGCAAGTCACCTCACTTCTGTGGAATATGGGGACTGAGTTGGAAGGATGCTTCCCAGCTCCAGATTCGGCGCTGCTTTATCGGACCGCTCGGTCCATGTCAGATGCAGCCATCTTAACAAACACGGAGCGAAGCCTGGAAACAGTGATGAATAATCTATTTAATATGTCTTGAAATTAGGTCAAGGGAGCAGCCTGTTAAGGACTTTGCAATGTTATATCAAAGCTGAGGGCTGAATGCTCTAGCCAAGAAAGAGAAAGAGTTTTCTTCTTTCCTTGGTTGGTTCTTGTTCTCAGAGGAAAGCAGTCGTGTCGGGAGAATGGAATGTTTATCCTCGCCCTCCTTCACATGGCCTCCTGCCAGAGTGATTGGCCCTCGCTGCAGATTTTTTTGGCTGCGTTGGGTCTTCGTTGCTGCGCATGGGCTTTCTCTAGTTGCGGCGAGCGGGGGCTACTCTTCGTTGCGGTGCGCGGGCTTCTCATTGCGGTGGCTTCTCTTATCGCGGAGCACGGGCTCTAGGCACGTGGGCTTCAGTAGTTGCAGCACACGGACTCAGTAGTTGTGGCTCGCAGGCTTAGTTGCTCCGTGGCATGTGGAGTCTTCTTGGACCAGGGCTCGAACCCATGTCCCCTGCACTGACAGGCGGATCCCTAACCACTGTGCCACCAGGGAAGCCCCTCGCTGCAGATTTTTAATCTAGGTGAAATGCAGATTTCAACCTATCTGTGATGACTTCCATGGAGGTCTATAAGAAGCGGTCGGGAAAAAGTGTCAGGGACCCCCGGGTGGAATAAAGAATTTTCTAATTACTTGCTATTGTTACAACCGACCATGTCAGCTCTTCACTTTGTAATTGACTTTTCTCTTTCGAAACTGATGTATGAAGCCCCAGAGGAAAATGAACTGCACGATATTGTGCTGAGCTACACTTAAGTCCAAGGTGAGAGGCTTTGGAAAGACACTTGGCTTGGTCAGGAGCTGGGACCCTGGGAGGGGCTGGAGGCCGGAGTGGGGGACAGAACCTGTCGCTGTGGTGTCTTGTCCTGCAGGTCTGGCATAAATAGTCTCTGCTGAGCCCACAGACTGCAGCCCACAGGCCAAGTCTGGCCCTCTGCCTGGTTTGTAAATAAAGTTTTATTGGGGCACAGCCACGCCCACCTCGTTGTCCGTGGCACTTTCACCTGGCAACAGCGGAGGTGATGAAACCAGACAGCCTCGGCTTCGATACGTGAAATGGTTGCTCTCTGCTCCTTGACAAGGTTTGCTGATCCCTGATCTACGTTATTTAACAAATCAGTGAGTAACTTGCGTCAGGGACCCTCTACACGCCAGTGGGCACCTGTTTGTGTCCGTCATAAGCACATGATGGATTGGAAAGGGGACGAAGATGAAACCTCATTACTGTGCTCAAGGAGTTGTAATCTGGTCGAGGAGACGAAGATTGGCATATGTGAAAAGATGGGGACAATAAAAGGTGACATATAATCAAGGGTTAAGTTGTGACGTATAGACAAGCACTGGGGTTTGCAGAAAGGGAGGGAGGGTCGGTGAGAGCCCCAGTAGCTGGAGACAGCGACGTTGAATGGAATAAAGTCCCAGGACACACGAGAGCTGGGATGCCCCTTGGGATCCACAGTGATTGTTTGACCTCTATTCCTACTCATGTCATTTAAGTCACTGATAGTTTTGGCCTGCTGTTTAGGGAATGCCTTAATGACCAGAAATATTTCTGAGTAACTTTAGCTGACTGATTTTCCTAGGACTTGGGATTCCTTCCATCTCCCTAAACTGCAGAGAATTTAATCTAGTCACGGTGGCGTGGTGTCGTTCATTTTGGAGACGATATAGCGTAATGAGCTTGGGGTCCGAGGCCTGGATCTGAATCCCCTCTGCACTGTGGAGCCTTGGGGGCTCTGGAGCGCTCTGGGTCTCAGGTTCTTCATCTGAAAAGCAGGGACAAGGATAACGTCTGCCTGTCTGCGTGGACAACAAAGTCATGTGAAGGGCTCAGACGCTGCAAGCCAGGGCTATGCGGCTGGCAGCCACTGACCAGTGCCCGGCATAACAGCGGGGTGTGTGTCCTGTTCCAGGGAGCCATCCTCACCTCCAGAACAAAGATTAGTTCTTTACTGTTTGTGAAGACAATTTGTGTAGAGCACGAATACTCTACCGCCAAGTGCAGCACGACTGCTGCCTGCTGCTTACTCATGGCCCCGAGCCTTCATTTTCACCTAACGGGCACTGCCAGGCCACCAGCTCTTTCTGTGGTGTCCTGGGGATCTTGGAGCGGGGCCTCGGGTCTACAGCTGCAGGAATTGCGGGTGCTCCTGGGACTGTACCCACTCCCTCTGGAGGTCAGGCAGGTTGGTGGTGGGACGGCCTAGGCTCTCCTATGCTCTCACCCATTTCAGCAGTTGTGGGTGAATCGAAACCAGACCAGTTTTCCCGGTTTGCAATAGGAGATAGTGGCGCATTTCTGTGACTGTCGTGAGTATTGCTGAACGAGCTCTTTGGAACACTCTGTGTGGTGATGTCATTGTAGAACACGAGGCTTTAAACCGGGTCTGAGTGTCCAGGGCGGGCTCTGCTTTTCCTGTGGACAAAGCCTGACCACAGCCTTGCTTGTTTCGCTGGAGGTCATTCGAAGATGAAAGCTCAGGGTGTTTTCTACGCTTCCTGTTGGTGATAAGTGGCTTCTCCAGGGCTCGACCTTCTCCGCTGACGTGCAGACTCGGGGAGCCCGCTCACGGCGTGACGACGCAGGGGCTGCCTCTGAGGCCTGTGGTATTAATATATTAAAAAAATTTTTTTTAAATTGGAATATAGTTGATTTACCATGCTGTGTTAGTTTCAGCTGTACAGCAAAGTGATTCAGTTATACGTATGTATCTATTCTTTTTCAGATTCTCTTCCGTTATACGTTATTACAAGGTATTGAATATAGTTCCCCGTGCTATATAGTAGGTCCTTGCTGTTTATCTATTCTAAGTACATTTTTTAAGAACTGCAAACACTGAAGTGGCTTCTCTTATCGCGGAGCACGGGCTCTAGGCGCACGAGCTTCAGTAATTGTGGCATGTGGGCTCAGTAGTTGTGGCTTGAGGGCTCTAGAGCGCAGGCTCAGTAGCTGTGGTGCACGGGCTTAGTTGCTCCCTGACATGTGGGATCTTCCCTGACCAGGGCTCAAACCCGTGTCCCCTGCATTGGCAGGTAGATTCTTAACCACTGCGCCACCAGGGAAGTCCCCTCCTTATTCTTTCTAAGGAGCTTTTACGTCCTTCCCTGCGTCTCACAAAGAAAGCCATGGTGGTCGCCCATCCCAGCCCCAATTTCCCTTTAATGGGGGCTGAAAAGTCCAGGAGTAGCACATACGGAGATTCCAGAAGACCCCTTTTTGCTTGGGCTTGATGTTGGGGGTGGAGGAGAGGCAGGGGTAATTCCTAGGTATTACAGTTAGAATCATCACCCAGAAAAGTGGTTTCAGCCACCTCTTTGTATGAAGAAGCAGAACTGGAGGGTTGAGGTCACCCCGGTCAGAGGAGGGAGAGCCTAGGCAGATCCTCCAGCCCGGCCGCCTCAGGATCGCTGGAGGATTGCTGGAGGGCATTTAAACAGGACTAGCTGCGGCCGGGGCCCAGCCAGACTCCTGCACGCAGCCGTGAGCTCGGGCCTGGGAGTGTCCTCAAAGTGGTTCTCACTGCAGCCTCTGCGCCAAGGCCGAGCCCCCCTGGGTTCGAATCTGGTTCAGCTGGGGTGGGAACTTGGGCAATTTACGTATCCCGTGTAGACCTCAGCTTCTTTCCCTGTGAAATGAGGTTATTAATGATACCGACTTTGTAGGATTGTTGTTGAGAATCAGACAAAAAATACAAGCATCTGAAATGTATCAAGTACTTAATAAAAATAAATGATTGAGCTGTTATTTGTTAATAGCAGAACAGGATAAGACATCAGGCCTCCTGATTTCCGGGCAGTGCCCCTTCCAGCACGGTCACTTATCAAGGCCTATGGTGATGAATTCGGTGTAAAATGGGTGCTTTGTCCTTTAAAATGACATCAGCGGCCTTGTTCCTGATTCCTTATTTTCAAGGCCTCTTAAGCTTCACTCTATTTCAGTGTTTCCTGCTTGATGTAATTCCTTTGCTTATCTGCTCATTCATTTGTTCTTTGAGTTGACAAAGAACATCTGTTGGGTGTCTATTAGGTGCCAAGTACTACCTAAATATCATCAATATAACAAAAAAATTAAATATAGACCCTGCCTTCCAGGACCTTAAAGTTTAATGGAGGAGAGCCACTAAAACAAATGATTGCACCATGTACTTATTATGACAATAGGTTTGTAAAAAAAAAAAAAAGTTCTAAGAACAGTGTCTAGTTCTCCAGGCAATCTGGGAGACCAAAAAGTTGTTTCAGTTTTGGTGTTAACTAAGGTGTCCTAGTCTGGCTTTACCCTATGACGTTCTGATTTCATGGAGATGGGACGTGACCTGAGCGTGGAGATGTTTCCAGCTCCCGGGTGATTATAATGTGCATCAAAGTGTGGGACCCACTGATGTATTATAGAAGCTTCCTGCTCATTAAGGTTAGAACTTGGGAAAGACAGACTGGAGCCGGCATCTAGCTTCGCCTTTGGGATTCGACAATGGGGTGCACTTGAAGGATTTTAAAGGAGAAGAGACGTGGAAGTTTCAGAAAGTTTCTGTCTGCAGTGTGGGAATGGGTGGGGCCAGAGACAGAGTCATCTGTCAGGAGAAGGGATGGTCCCGAGTCCTGAACAGGATGGGTGGTGCGACCCTGGTGCTCAGTACCGGCGGAAACCCGGGCACAGGTGGTGGGTGGCTCGGAGAAGAGGAGGCTCGGCGACTGAGACGTTGGCTTCTGCTGGTTTTCGGCCTTGAGATTTAATGACTGCCGTCTCCGTAAATATCTAAGGAACTCTGCTGAAACGCACGAGGTCGGTCTTTAAATGAGGGCGGCTCGTTCAAGAGCTCTCCAGCATGTCTGGGTTTCAGAATGATACAGAGATGAATTACCACCCTTACAAAAATAAGAGGACACGGTCAGATTTTGTAATTACTTGGTTAATTTTGGCAAAGCGGATCATTACGGTCCCAAATAGACTTTCAGAGGGAGGGCAGAGGAGGGGTGGCGCGGCTGCTTACATGATCCAATTACCTGGATAATGGCCAGGTATCCGCTTAACGTTGTGATGTGGAGATGGCTGTTTCTGGGTTTTTTTCCCCTTACCTAATGCTTCTAGTCATCAAACATAATTTTACTGTTGTTAGGTCTGTGGAGCTGACATGAGTCTGGTGGCGAGACGGTAGGATTCATTCGCCTTGAGCTCCATCAAATTCAGTTGTCAGTCGAGTCCTGATGCCGACCCATTCCGGGGGAGAAAGAGGCTCCCGTCTCGGCCGGAAGGCTCAGCACAGCTTAGACAAACCGTCGGTCACCTTCCAAACGGACACAACACAGCATTCACGTCCCACCAAGAGCGAGGTTCCGAGTACTTTCCACAGCCCTTTAACGTGTAAAGACCATTCTGGGCTCGAGGGTCTGCAAAACCAAGCCACCGGCCAGTCTGCAGACGCCTGGCCTAAACAATTGACAAAACAACACATCAAGGGCAGTTGGGTAGCATTTGCTGACTTCCCTGCTGTAGATACTCTCGCTGTCACTTGATTTCAAATAGCGACAGGAGCCTGGCCAACACGTGCCTGGCCATACGTGGGGTGCGGGGAGACCAGGGGTCCAGCGTGGGGAGGTGTTTCCACCACACAGACGCAACGGACTAAACAGAGAACAGAGATGACGGTAAAACGCGGTAAATCGGTTTGGAAGTGATGAGCTTCTCAGTATTTCTTCCCTGGTTTTTAATGTAATCTATTTCATCGCAAGCTTACAGAATTCCATTTTTATGCTCTTGTTTTTTTAATTAAATAATTTGGCTGCGTCAGGTCTTAGCTGTGGCACGTAGGATCCTCCTTGCGGCGTGTGGGCTCCAGAGCACACGGGCTTCGTTGCCCCGTGGCGTGTGGGATCTTAGTTCCCTGACCAGGGATCGAACCCGTGTCCCCTGCATTGGCAGGCGGATTCTTAACCACTGAGCCACCAGGGAAGCTCCCAGAATTCGATGTTAATGCTGGCTCTACTTGGCAATCGGTTCCCACAATTTCTGAAAATTTAACAATCTCCTCTCAGAGCCGGTTCAAGTCGACCCCGCACGCCTTTTCTAGGAAAAGGGAAGTCGTGGTGTGGAGAGGCATTTGGGGATTAAAGCGAAGGGACCACGAGCCATGACATTCGAGGCCGTGGACAAACAGCCACGCCGTCGGTTGGGATGGAGCCAGGCCTGGCGTTGCACAGACAGTGGTGCTGTTGCAGAGGGAATTCGGGCCGTCTGTCTTAACAAGCGTGACTCGGCTAATTTGGGAAGAAAACTCAGTTCAGTTTGACCCATACCTGGCAGGGACAGAGAACTTGACTTAAGATGTGGCAAATCTGATTTTAAACACACTGTGCTGGAATGTCCGTGTGAGTAGAAGTACCAGGTAAGACAGAGGCAGAGCCTTTCCCTAACCATCACGCTGGGGTCTCTGTCCTAACCTAGCTCTCTTACCAACACGCCAGCAGTGGTCCCAAGTCCCTCATTTTAAGAAACGCTTAACCCTCCCTTGAACGTTGCCTAAGGGGGAGTAAAATCTATCCCGCTCCACTGAGGGATGTGATTCCTGATTACTGAAGGGACAAAAGGAGAGGCTAGACTGTGGGTCCCTGGGTCATTATTTGGGCTTCAAACTGTGTGAGTCTAAATGGAGTGGGTGGAGGGTTGGCTAGGAAGGAAGGAGGAAGGGGAGATGCCGAGGCTGGGATGCTTGAGGATGGTGGTGGAGCGGGGTGACCTCGAGGTGACGCGTTCTTTGTGCGACGGGACCTGTTAACCAGAGCGCTGATTGATTTGCTCACAGATTTTTTCCTTTTTAGTGCGAGTGGTTGAATGGGAGAGAAGGGAAGGAGGAAGGGCTGATTTGGTGGAAGGCTGTGGAGGGAATAAAATTAGACATTGTGACTGCGGAATAGAAAGACTGAAACCCCGTGAATCCACGGCACCCCGGGAATGGAAGGGAACTTGAACGCCGTCTACCTAAGACATACATTTGCTCTGCATCTCGACAAGGTGCTTGTTCAGCCTCCTTGGATGCCCTTGGAGACGGAGGACTCATTACACCGTCTCAGCAGAGGGTGTATTAGAAAGTTTTCCTCGTATAAAATCCAAATTTGCCTACTGGGATCTGACTTCTCGGGCCCACACCCAAGTCTTTCACAGAGTAGTTCCAAGGCTAAGTACAGAGATAGCCACACTTTGACTGCTTTTCCCCAGTAGTGAAGTTATTCCTGGACACGAGCTCACAAATGCTCCCTGATCGCTGATTGTCACCCAGTCATCCTGAATCAGCTGGCTTCCGCCAGGTAGCAACAATAGTAGCTGGTAGTAGTTGGCTGGGTGCTTACCACGGGCCAAGAGCTTTGCATGTGTCGTTTCCTGTGTTGTCACTTCCGTCCTACAGCCGGGGAAGCTGAGGCTCAGGGTTCACATAACGTGCTCAGGGTCACCCAGGTTATAGACGGAGGAGTTGGGCTTTGCGTGCAGGTGGCTTGGGTCCCGAGCTAGAGAACCTAACAAATAACCCACTCTACCTGGTAAGGAAGAGACCGTTACAGAAGGAAGGTAGGGTCCACCTGGGGCTGGCTTCGAGGACGTGTAACTTGTACAGTCCCCCACCTAGAAGGGCTCCGAGCTTGGTTTAATGCTCTGCCGTCCCCGTCTTGAAATTCTTTATACATTTTGAACAGGGAGCCCTGCATTTTCGTTTTGCACGGAGCCCTGGTTAATTGGTTCTGGGTCTAGTGTGGAAAACAAACGATCCAGCCGACGAACGAGCCGTGTATTTTGGGGGCGGGTGCATGCAGTGCTCTGTGCGTCTGACAGTCAGTGTGTTCTGGGGTAACCTGTAGAAGCCGCTCCCGTCGGGGGCTCCCAATCTCACCACCCGGAAGGCCCAGTGGGCAGCCGGCGGCCAGGGTGGGGCTTCGGGGCCAGCTCCTTCCTTGTTTCTTCGCTGTCATGCTTGGGGCATGTGCTGTGTTCCGGCAGGGATGTGTTTCCATTTCGGGGTTTTGTTACTTTCTACTCCTTTGACACTGTGTGTTCAGTCACATGAAATTTATGGGCGCATTACAGCAGTTGACAGGGACGGCAAGCCTCCAGGGCTTCCCCAGAGGTGCCTGCACCTGCCGAGCGAGAGCTTCCTCGGGAGCCGACAGCGCCTTCCTGGCTGGGCCTGTGGCGGGCGCCGGGGGTGCGGGCCAGGGCACGAGGCTCTCCGAGACCCTCCCGGGAAAAGCAGCCGGGAGAGGTCACGGCCGTGCTCGCCTGTGTCTGCTTCCAGTTGTCTTAGGAAATCCAGTTGCACACACGTGTGCCTTTCTGAGTACATGTGGCTCAGCCCAGGGCTACCAGGTGAGAGAAGGGCCAGATGACGTGTGATGACACGCCTCCGCCAACACCTCCTCTGGGACATCAGTGCCTGAACGACATTTCCCTGCCTGTGAGATGGTGGATTCCTTCCGAGTGGCGGGAGCTGTCTTGGAAAGAACACTGGGCTGAGAATCAGCAAAGCTGGGCTCCTGGCAGCTTAATCTTCCCCAGCTCAGAGAGGGATTGAAGCAGGCGACTTCGTATCCAGCCTTTTACGAGGCTTCATATCTGGGGAGGGGACAGACTTTGAGCCTGAGCGGCCTTCTCTTGGCCCAAACCGCACAGGTTTCCATGCACGGAGAGGTGTTTTCGTGGGTCCTTACTGCACCTTGAGGGCCGAATCCCAGTGCTGAGAAGCCTGCCCAGGCAAGCGGGGGCGAGTTAGGAGAAGGTTCCAGGAGGGCTTGCTTTCCTGACTTCCCACTTAGGGCCTGGGGCTGGGCTCCAACTGTCAGCTGGGACCCACCTGGGGGTCTCCTGGGGTCAGGCCCCCAGCCCTCTTCTCCCCTGCTGCTCCTCCGCCCCTGGACTGTTGTGTTCGCCGTGTGACCCCAGACGACTCTCGACCGTGTTCACGGTCCAGGCGACAGGACAGAGGAGGGGAGCTGGAAGCAGGCTGAACTGCCCCCCTCCCTTTCAGCCCCACGACCAGCACGTGGTCCTCAGGAAGAGGGGAAACTCATCCTCACTCTGGGCAGTGCTGCAGGGTGTGAGCCAATGCACGTTGGGGGACGAGCCGCAGCTGCTGACATGGGTTCTCATGTCAGGATGTGATTAAGATGAACAAAAGGTCTGCTGGGAGCGTGTGCGCTCCTAACCGGTCAGGAGACCTCTGTGTACTTGAGCGTGTGAACTTCCACGCAATGAAGTGGGAAGACCGAGGCGGGTCACGGCCCCGACTGCCTGTCCCTCCTCTGAGCCCGTGTGGCTGTGGCGTGACTCTGAGCTGGCCGGTGTGGGCCTCTCCGGACACCCTGCAGGGTCTCATTTGGACGGTGCTGGGACGTCAGCGTCTTTCTTTACAACGTGTCTGACCAGGCCTTAAAGTGTGGTCCCTTGCCACAGGTTTCAGACTATTTTCTTATGAAGGATTATTTATTGTTTTATTTTTTACCTGTGGCTGGAATTGAATTTCGGATGGTCTCTTGGTGTGCCACCTGGAGGGGCCCTAGTCCATATTCCCTCTTGATTCGGTCATGAATGATCTCAATATGTAACTCTCCCATACCACAAAGGATAGTCTGGTTAAAAGAGGAAGAGGGCTTCCCTGGTGGTGCAGTGGTTGAGAGTCCGCCTGCCGATGCAGGGGACGTGGGTTCGTGCCCCGGTCCGGGAAGATCCCACATGCCGCGGAGCGACTGGGCCCGTGGGCCATGGCCACCGAGCCTGCGTGTCCGGAGCCTGTGCTCTGCAATGGGAGAGGCCACAACAGTGAGAGGCCTGCGTACCGCAAAAAAAAAAAAAAAAAGGAAGAAAACAAAACAAAGATCAAGGAAAAAAGTATGTGTATCAGAAAATACTAATACAGATATGATATCAATATATTTTATTTTTCGTTACTTACAAACTGAGGTTCTTCTGTAACTTTTTTGGCTCCTACATCAAAACACTGTTTTTAATTTTTCTGACTGGAATCAATTAAAAGTGAAAAAAAGGACTACTTGTGACATTTGGGGGCGGGCACAGGATACATTCTGGGAGAACACCATCAAAATGTGTTCCCTGCTACGTTTTAAAAGAAAAACTAAAACTGCAAAGTGATTCTTTTCCTTCAGGTTTTATGGGTTTAAAAAAAAAAAGTGGAGGAATAGCTTTCTAGTGCCTTCTTGCCATTCCCCAGAGAGAGGTACTGTGATGTTTGACTAAATTCAAACTGCGGTTTTTTGTTTGTTTACTGCCATCAGGCCAGCAGTCTGGAGAATGATGCTGGGGGCTGGCGGTGAAGGAAAGGACAGTGTTTCCCGTATAATCTCTCTTCCGGCTCGAGACCAGCCCGAGAGAAATGCTCTGCCCGCTGGGCGGTACATGCCACCCAAATGGCAGAGCGAGGGGCTGGGGAGACATTCGTCTTTTCCCTTTTGCCCGGTGTTGCCCAAACCACATAATTGTTTTCAAGTTAATTGGTTCAGTTGCTCCATCGCCTCTGAAGGAGATCTGTTTGTCTCCTCTCCATCTTTCTCCTGTGTTTCCCGTATTTGTTAAGCGCCTTGGCTTTAATGCCTAAATTCTTCACAGCCTATCTGCGGATCCCCTCAGCTCCCAGATACTCAAAATAAATGATCTTTATGTTACGGCCACTATTAATATATTCCTGTTTGTCTTGGCCTCTGAGTTACGGGTTGCCGTCTGCCTTGAACACTGCATCATAATAGTTGTATAACCTCTTCCAAGCACTGCAGCAAACTTGAACTTCTAAAATGCCTGAGGAGCGAGCTGGGAGGATGGTTCTGACCTGAGCACAGATGTTTGAGACAGAGGTTTCCTTCCCTGGGGGCCTGTGTCGGTCGATCTTTCCAGAGTGAGCAGAGAGACTCATATTCTCCCTGACGTTTCTTGCCCAGTTATTCACTGACCATTTTTTTTTTTTTTTTTTTGCGGTACGCGGGCCTCTCACTGTTGTGGCCTCTCCCGTTGCGGGGCACAGGCTCCGGATGCGCAGGCTCAGCAGCCATGGCTCACGGGCCCAGCCACTCTGCGGCATGTGGGATCCCGGGGCACAAACCTGCGTCCCCTGCATCGGCAGGCGGACTCCCAACCACTGCGCCACCAGGGAAGTCCCTCGGCTCGGATTTTGAAGTAGAGAGAGGGAACGTGACTTTTCAAATCAGGAGTATTTACAGAACTAGGTTCTGATTTAACAATTGCTGAAGCCCTGGCACTGGAAATAATAACACACATCAGGAAAGAGAGAATCATCCTCCCCAGAAACACCTCCACAGTGCTGGCTTCTGGGGGGCCTGCTTTGTGAAAAACTAAGGGTTGGCCCGTCTGATCCAAAGGGTTTTAAACTAAAGATGGGTGGGCTGTAGGGAAATGCAGCAACAGGCTCAGCTGAACCGTCCCTGGTGTCCCGCTGGCCTGGAAGGGGTGTGGGCTCCCCGCTCCCGGACTCACAGGGAACCCCAGGGGAAGTGTGGGCAGAAGTGCCCCACCACGTGAGCACCATCGCTGTGTCCAGCTGACCCCCTCCTTCTGGCTCCTGAGCAGCTGGCATGCGATGCCTGTGCCCAGCGGTCCTTGGCCCCCGCACACGTGCAGCTCTGTCTGGGCCACAGACCTCCCTGGGGGGGTGCACGGGGCTCAGGAACCCGGAACACGGGTCCTCTTTCTCCTCCAAACCCAGGTACTTTTATTTTTGTTGTTTTTATTTTTTTAATTAATTTTTTTTGGAGTATAGTTGATTTACAATGTTGTGTTAGTTTCTGCTGTACAGTAAAGTGAATCAGTTATACGTATGCAAATTACACTCTTTTAAAGATTCTCTTCCCATGTAGGTCATCACAGAGTACGGAATAGAGTTCCCTGTGCTGTGCAGTAGGTTCTTACCAGTTATCTATTTCATCTATAGTAGCATGTCTGTGTCAATCCCAATCTCCCAATTTACCCCTCCCGCCCAGGCTGCTTTGACACCTTCAAAACACAAAAGTCTAACCCTACCTTCTTTCCCGGAAAGTCGGCCTCACCCCCATTCTTCCGTGCCAGGTGTCTCCCAGGGCCTTTCACTGTCCTCGTGGGGTGGAGGACGTTGTCTTCAGGGCCTTGGATATGACTCCTACTATAATCCCGAGGGCAAAGGTTCTCTGGCAATCTCACACTAAAACAGACGAGAAAAACCCAGCAACAATCCCCAGCTCGTCCTCACCCCACCGCCCCCAAAGGCAGACCTTCAGCAACTATCTCACTATGGAGACCAGAGGAACAGGAACCACAGCGGATGCAGCTGCCAACAATGGTGCTAACGGCACCTTAGGCTCCATTACCAGAAGCGCGGCGTCCAAAGCGAAGGTGGTGTTGGCTGTACCGAGCTCGTCACACCCCCTGGGAGGCAGCTCAGTCCTTTTGCGGGGAACACTGATGGGCAAGGAGACGAGGATGCCAGAGGAGGTGACGGCAGCTCATGCTTCTGCCTGGAGAAGAAAAGATTCGTGGAGCAGAGATGAGGGATTGAAATGTACTATCTCCATTAGAACATTTATTTAATAATAAGCATCACACCGTGAATATCTGCTGTGTCTTAGACATGTTAAGGCACTCTAGTCCCCACAACACCCCCGTGGGGTGGGATCATTATTCCCATTATACAGATGAGGAAACTGAGGCCTGGAGAGGTTCAGTGACTCGCCCAAACTCACACTTAGCAAGTGGCAAAGAAAGGCTCACCTCCAAGTCCTTCGAGGTCCAAAGGCCACATTCCGTCTCCCGTGTCCCACTGGAGCGTGGAAGAGAGTGCATGGCCTCCGTGTGAAGCTAGGAGCTGAGTCAGAACAACAGGGAAGACATCAAAGGAAGAGACTGAACTCAGCGTAACGGAGAACTCGCTCCCTGCCGGAGTCGTCCAGAGATGGAAGGAAAAACCCAGCTGGGCCTGAGTGTCCTGTCCCCCGAGGTCTCCAGGCAGGGGCGGAGGCACTAAGGGTGAGGGTGCAGTGGGGTCGTCTACCGTCACCGGGGCCACCAGACGACCCCAGTGAGCCTTCCTGCTTCACTGCTCTATGCACAGTAACCCCAGCACACAGCTCAGGGAGAAGGGCAAAGGAACTCGTGGGGCCGGTACCCGATCACTTAGGAATCCTTCGAGGGCGAATGGTGCCGTCCAGTGCGTTAGAGGTCGTGGTTTCTCATTCATTCATTCACTTATTCGACAAGGATGTTTCTGAGGTGTTCGCTATGTGCCAGGCCTTGGAGACACAGTGGTGAGGGCCACAGTCCCTGTCTTCCAGGAGTCTGTAGACCAGCAGGGCCCAGAGATGTGTGAACAGGTGGGAATAATTAGGAAGGTGTAGGGCACTAAGAGATGCCCAACGCAGCTTTGCGGAAAGGGAGAAAGACTCAGGAGCTGGCGAGGAGAAGGGGCAGAGGAGACGGCCCGTGGGGGAGCCCTGGGGGCCCAGACCTGAGGCTCCAGCAGCCCCGTTGTGCAGCACAGGTGCCAGGCCGCCCGCTGGCACAGGAGGACCGGGCGCCCCTACAGGGCGGAGTCCGCCCTCGGCCCTGGCCCCGCCAGCAGGGTGAGCCCCCACCGCCGGGAGGCTCCCGCTGCTGCAAAGCTTCCCGGTGGAAGTCCTGAACGGGAGCCGTTTCCACTGGAACTTTCATGAGTCCAGAGTAATTCTGGGCGTTTAAAAAGAAATGGGGAGACTGCTCTTTTGTCCCCGGGGTATTACGCTTTGCCACTTGGAAACAAAGCAAGGCTGCCGTAGCCCTGCGTTTCTCGGGGGTCCCCTGGTTCCGCTGGCGTGGGCTGCAGAACCCTGGACTCGCGTGGCAGGGAGTGCCCGGGGGTTAGGAGGGGTCGGAGGCTAGGGAGGGTCCCGGGAAATAGACATCTCTGGTTCTTGCAGCACCTTCTTCCCCCAGAAGCTCCAGCACAAGCCTCCGCTGTGTAGCCCCAGTCCCCCCTCATCCACCCAGAGCACTGCGTCTCCCACCCTCTCGGCAGCTCCGGCATCTGACTCCCCGTGGGGGCAACTCAGACCCACCTGGGTCCCCGTGGTGCACCTTCGTTCAGGTGTGATCACAGAGCCCAAAATGTGACGGTGACGAGGGTCATCCGTTATTTTCCTGCCTCCGAGGCAGGGCTGTACTTAAACCATTTCAGACAGATGGTTAACTGTCCTATTTTAAAAGATCTCCCAGGAGGACGATTTCACAATCCCTGTGGCTGTCTGTTCTGGTATTTAATCATCTCCGTCGCCAGCAAGGTCTCCTTTAGGCCGCATCTAAATCTCTTTGGTTGTGACCTGAGTCTCGTTCCTGACAGTAGGTGCTGTGGTCTTCTGCTTCGGGTGAGGGGAGGGCTCTGGTCCTAATTTTGCTGCCTTTGGGAATCATCTGCTCTATTTTGACACCCTTCTTCTTGGAGTTTATTTCCTTTATTGGTAAACATGGGGGTTGAGCTAGGCATGATTCCCAAGGACTCCTCCAGCTCTGAAAGCTGTGACTTCTCAAATTTAAAAAGTGCTGCCTAGGTATCCCAGGCAGTTCAGTACCCCGTGGAAATAATCACGCTTTGTCACGTGGCAAGCTTGCAGCTGAAATTTGAAATGATGCCACATAGACCCAGCCTGGAAAACCATCTTTCCCTTCTTCTGTGGAGGAAGAGTGGCCACTCAAAGCTGGACTTTTCAGAGTCACTGCAGAGAAGTGACAGGCCCAGGTTCCAGCTGCTGACAGCCGAGAAGGCGACCCAGAGGAGGGCCCTGGCGCGGGGGGCTCCCCACCCTTCGCTACCTCTCCGGCCGTTGCCCCAGGGCGGGGAATACCTCGAGGCATTTTCACAGAAGTCGGTAGTGACCCGAGAAGGGAGCCGTCCCAGTAGCCCCTTGCTCTGAAGGATGCGGGACCCTGAGGACGGCAGTTTGCCAGGAACAGAGACAAAGTCTCCACACAAGAAGCGAGAGGACGCTGAAGACAAAGTATGCTTATTTCCCAGTTTTTTAAACACGTTCTTGTCTGCTGCCTTTGGCCTGCGTGTCCCCAGGAGCCAGCTCGCTCCAGGCCAGCATCAGTCACCTCGCTGTCGAGGACGGTTGCCCACGCAGCTCATCCGAGGCCGGGTTCCACCAGCCAAGCTCGCCCAGCGTCCGGCCTCACCTGTGGACACAGCTTCAGCCAGTGGCTGGATCCCACCCTGGGACAGACTGACCTGCCCTTCTCTGGGATACCCTTCCCCCTCAAGCTCTTAAAAGGAGACACAGATAAAGAATCCGTTGTTGGGCAGGCATGCGAGGCATTTTAATCTTCTGTTCACGTAAACGTGGGATTGTAGAATTTCTCCTGCTCTTATGACTTGGATCATCAGACACTGCACTGGGCTCCCTGTCTGCTGACAGCTGTCTGAGGTAGCTGGGAGGTAAAGTGTATTCGGGACCCAGCTCACTCTTGAAATTGTTTGTTAAAAGTTTGGAAATTCTTGGCCGCTTAAGACACAGAGTCCAGATTTAAAAATAAGTAATGGGTTTTGAAAGGTTTTTCATAAGCCAAAGAAATGTAAAAGAAGAGGATTGGTTTTTTAACAATTAATTAATTAATGTTTGGCTGTGTTGGGTCTCCGTTCGCTAGTTGCAGCGAGCGGGGGCTACTCTTCGTTGCGGTGCGCGGGCTTCTCATTGCAGTGGCTTCTCTTGTTGCGGAGCACGGGCTCTAGGCACGTGGGCTTCGGTAGTTGTGGCTCACGGGCTCAGTAGTTGTGGCTCGCGGGCTCTAGAGCGCAGGCTCAGTAGTTGTGGTGCACGGGCTTAGTTGCTCCGCGGTATGTGGGATCTTCCCGGACCAGGGCTTGAACCCGTGTCCCCTGCATCGGCAGGTGGATTGTCAACCACTGCGCCCCCAGGGAAGCCCTGAGAAGAGGACTGCTGAGATGTGATTCCGGAACTATTCCTGGAGATAGCTGGACCCATGCTCAAAGGGGCTGGCGTTCTGACACATGAAGACCACTCACAGGTCTTCAAGTGTCCTTTTCCTTTCCAGTCATCGTGGGAACAGACCTGGCCTGGGTGGAGTTTCTCCTTTTTCTTGCTGGATGTGATTTTTCTCTCGTTCAGGTCACCTCCCAGAGATCCAATCCCTGCCTGTCCCGGGCTCAGGTATTTTCAGAGGTGAAATCCCTAAACATGAATTTTGTCCATAAGAGCTTGTAAGACAGGTACTGGGGAGAAGAAGTGGATAAATCAGGTGTTACAGGTCGGACACTGGCAAATGCAGGGATTACACATGTTAGGTAAGTAAACGCAGCAGGTATAGGTAGGAAATTGCAAAATGCAGACGCTGTGAGTGATGGTCTGTGGGCAACAAGTCTCTTACACATAACAGAGGCCTCTTACTAGACAAATAAGAGCTAAAACTCTCGCGAAGAGTCTCAGCACCCCCCGAAGAGGGTCTTTTCAGCTAGGTACCCACTACATAATGATGTGAGGACAAAGGAAGCGACCTCTCTGTAAAATAATCTCCCTGGGGAGCTACCGGAGAGGAATACTTTTAGGAACGTGAGCTACCAAGGCCAGCCTTTCATGTACATACTGTTGTGAAATGTTTGGGGGAAGGAGGGCAGGTCTCCTGGTCCCGAAATATCTCCTCTACCAGCCTGCAACAGGTCTGCAGTGGTTCCTGGGGATTAACCTCTCACCACCTTCAAGACGGTAGGACGTCATTCATTTAGCAAATGTTTCTTCAGCATTTACTAGGAGCCAAACGCTATCCTCGGGAAAGGAAATTTAAAGGCAAGGAGAACATGGTTCTTGCCCTTGAGATGCTCAAAGTCTAGTTGAGGAGACAGGAGGTAAAGAAATGACCAAATAAGCAAATAATAAACAATAGGCAGTATAAGTGGTGATTCGAGACAGGTGGCTACAAGGCTCTGTGGGGCAGAGGAAGGGGAGTCTCACCCCCCTGAGCAGGCTTTGGGATGCGATGGAGCTGAGACTTACAGGAGGCGAAGGATGCCAGACAGGTGCCAAGGGTGGGGGCTGGAAGCCAGGATGAAGGAGAGAAGAAAGGAGGGGTGATCTTGGACCATGGGGCCCTCAGGGTAGCAGAGAGCATCCCTGTGTCGGGGCAGGGGTTACAGGCCTCGGGTTTCCATGGAACATCCTGTAGCTGTTGAGAGATGCTTCTGGAGATGGGGGGCAGGGTTTAGGCAAAGAGACGGCGCATGGCAGAGACCCATTTGTCTGCGTGGCCACTTTGTTGAAAGCACGGCAGCACCACGTTTTTCTTTCAAGTCATTCCGTCTTCGTTCAACTTTTTGCCCCTCCGCCCAGGTGCTGCATTCCTGCCCAGTGGAGGCTGACCCATGACCTCAGCATGAGAAGGGTAGCCAGCAGATTTTTGAGGTTGGACAGTAAAACTCTGTTTTTTTTAAAAAAAACATTCATAATCCGGGCATTTTAAAAAGTATTGACAACGACGCAGGTCTTTGTATGATGGGAAATGCTTCAGCCCCACACTTCCCACACTGGAGTAACACTGACGAGCCCCTGGGAGTGGAGCTTGCTCTGCCCTCTGAAGAGCAGCCCACCTCGATGGGGCCTCAGCCAAATGCATGGACTCGACAGCAAACAATTCAGTTAATCCAACTCCTGCCCCTCCAGGATTCGCGTTCAGAGTTTGAAGGGAAATTTCCAGGCAGAAAATGGTTACTTAGATAAAATTATTGAAATTTTATTGCCTGAGAAACTTGGCAGGATTTGGTTATCGAGGTCTAGCATAGGCCGGGTGACGTGGAGATGCTAACCGCTCTCAACTTTCTGAAGAATTGGTTCAAATAGATAACAGGCTCTTATGTAAGAGATGGAGGCCAACTGTTCTCTTTCCAAAGAGGGAAAAAAGACAAAAAGAAAAGGGCTGGAACTGTGGTTAATGAAGTGTAGGTTGGACCAGGCGTGAGCACTGGGTCCTGCTATCGATGGTCAAAGATGTTGTAAAATCCCATCTTCCCGGTAATAAATACCCGCGGTGTCTACACTCCTACTTACCTCACATTTTCATACTAACACGTCATCTTATGCTCAGACCCCTCTCCTGGGGGTGTTTCCCAGTTGGTGGTTGAGAGAGCTGAGGCTCACAGGCCATGAGAGGCTTGGCCAACGTCACACAGCTCGGCAGGAGCAGCCTTTGAACTCAGAGTTCATTCCAATACCTAACCCTTGTGGCTCCTTGACGGTGACCGAAAGCACAGCAGACTCACATCCACCCGATGAATCTCGACTGGAGTCCAGAATGGAGAGAATGGCTTCTGAGGCTGGCGGAATTCAGTCTCATGTCATTAAAAGGGTAAATACAAGCAGTGGAGTCCCAGGGCGTTTACTGATGAAAACCATACTTACAAATGGAACGATTCTGTCGTGGAGTAAAATGCAAATAATCTGGGGTCACAAAGACCCCCTGGGAGGGTTTGCGGGGCTGTGCACCCTCTGGGATAACGTGACCGCGTGACACTGCATTTCTTTCTCCAAGGAGCTCAGGGTAAAAACCTCGGGAAGGGAGACAAATCCTTCAAGGCCGTGTTGGGGATGGAAGGCAGAGTGAGGACAGGAACCAGGGCTGTTCACATGTCACCTGTCGCCTGCCTTTATTCCATATAAATACAGGCTCAGAGGCCGGCTGGGGCCTCCCAGGGCCTCGGGCTGTGCCCATTCGGGACTCTCCACACCGCTTTGCTTGCATAGCCCCCAAAAGGAGTTTTGAAAAAGTACATGCCTCATCATACACCTCAAGTGACATCCCCAAAGTTTCATGATAAGTTTAAATGGCTGTTAAGTGATGCAATTTCTGGTGCTTTGTAGATCTTGACAGTTTAAAGTAAAATAAAATTGTTGCATCGCTCTTTAAAAAGTTTCCAATGAAATATAAACACCCGAGCTATTTGAAACCTTCTATTATCTGTTCAAAAATATATAAAAGCTCTTTTTTGAAAAAACAAATATTTCGCATCGTTTCTTTTTCTCCTTGGAAACATTGTCCATTCCATTCCCTCCATAAAGTTTTACCCGAGACAAGATATTTTTATGCTTGAAAATCTTTCATCGATCACACTGCTCTGCCACAAAAAGAGATATAAATTGATATTTAAATTAAAATAAAATTCCTGTGACTATAAGGCCCAGTGCCACCAATTTCTTCTAGGTTCCACTATCGTTAAAAATATTATTAGTGTACAACTGAGAAAACAACACAATTACAAGATGAGCTTTAAAAGTAATTATCAATATAAAATTTAAATGGTGTTAGAAGTGTACCTCTTAAAGAGACAGATGGTTGGAGGGGTGTGGGCCCTGATTAAAGGAGGCTTTCTAGACACGAATGTTTCAAATGCCTCCGTCTTTGGTGCCTGGAGGGACTCACATCACAGGGAGATGGACATGGAAGGATGGGGGTGTGTGTGACAGGTATGTCTCTCCTCTGTAGCATGGGAGACGGATGGCTGTGAAGGGTCAGAAGAGAATGGACAACTTCCGCCCCAGGTTGTCCTCAGGCCAGTGTTAAGATTGGGTACGTAGGAAGTTTGAGGCTCTGGAAACTGATTTCATTAAAACGCTTCCAGGTACCACATGGGTTCCTCGTACAAGTTTGAAGATGCCCAAAACTACTCCAAACATTTTCTGAGCCCATTTGGGAAAGTGTCAACGTGCACTGATTCACCCACATAAGAATAGTTTTCATAAGTTATTCAATATAAATATAGGCATAGGATGTATATATATGTATACATATAGCTGATTCACTTTGCTGTACAGTAGAAACTAACAACATTGTAAAGCAAATGTACTCCAATAAAAATAAATTTAAGAAAACATATTGAGAGAGGAATAAAAAAATATAGGCGTAAATATACCTGTACTTTCGGCAGACTTAAGGAAGGAAATGTGTTTGGGAGTATTTTGTCTGTAAAATAGGTTGAAATGGATACTGTCACTGATTTATCTAGAACAAACAAGAGCGATGGTATTCTACATAAATTATAAATGCTCTCAGTATTCCTCCTCCACAAGATCTTTACGGTTACAACCTTCACTCTTAGGAATTAGAATCATTGACTGATTTTTATGGTGATTGGAATGGAAACCAGTTCAACTAGTCAGAACCTGGTGCGTCGCTAACCATATGTGGGGCACACACGGAGCTGCTGACTTACATCAGTGTGTCGGTCAGGATGTGCAATGGTATACGTTGGCAATGGCTTCCAAATTCTTGGGGCTTTAGTATAATAAAAGCTTATTTCTTGCTTGTGCTACACGTCCAGATGGGGTCCACGGGAGAAGCTCTGCTTCACAAAGCCACTCTGGGATCCCGGCCGCAGATCCTCCTTTATCTTGTAGCTGCTCTATCTGGACTTGGTGGCAGAAGAGAGAAAAGGCCTCTCGTATCTCCACCTGAAAGTGACACACATCACTCTCCTCACGTGTCACTGGTCAGAACCAGCCCAATAGTGTGTCCAAATACAGGTGAGATGTGAAGGCTTCCATGTGGCCAAACAGAATGTTCTCGGAACCAAGCTGTAGTAGAAGTTTATTTAGGTGTCACTTTATAGGCAGCGTTAGTCAGTTTGGAAAAAAGTGATTCCCAAGGTTTGGTGACTAATAATAAAATAATGAGGTTATATTCACTGCGAACAGTGATTACAGAAACAGGGCGGAACACGAGAAGGGCAGAAAATTTGAATCTGAAACGGAATATGGCGAAACTGGTAAACTCTGAAGGAATGACGCTTGTCTTCAGGTATGACCTTGACCTAAGGCCTCTCCAGGGGCAGAGCTCGCTCTGCAGGGCAGTATGAAGAGATGGCTGGGACTGTCCTTCGGTTCAACAGCTCCACATGGCTGTTGAACGGAAGTCGTTTGGCAGGCTAATGACGGTCACCTGTCAGGAGGCACCCCTTTTGTGTAAGCCCCTGGTCTTGGCTTTGCCTGAGTTGGTATCCAGTCGTATTATGGGCACTGAACTCACTGTGAGGGTGGTGATGACTAGTGATAACTTCTCTACCCCCGGGTCTTGGAAAATTGCCTTTCCACAGCTCAGAAGATGGAGTGACTAAGCCAGGTCTGGTACCAAGGTGGAGTCAGTCAGAGGGCATTTGGGTTTTCTTCCTGAGAATGTGAATATTTGGAATGACTCCTGTCTGCGTGGCCTGTATTACTATTCCTGTAGATTTGATACGGGGAAGAGACTGCTGTAGGTTGACCCAAGGGTGTCCCTCTAACAGAGCCCTAGAATCTACAATCAGAACAGAACATCCAAGCGGGGAAAGGGGGGGAGGGGTGGCGGTGGGATATTCCATTGTATACACTGTATACATGTACCACATCTTCTTTATCCGTTCATCTGTCAATGGACATTTAGGTTGCTTGCCTGTCTTGACTATCGTGAATAGTGCTGCTATGAACGCTGGGGTGCAGGTATCTTTTCGAATTAGAGTTCTCTGGATACACGCCCAGGAGTCGGATGGCTGGATTATATGGTAACTCTATGCTTAGTTTTTTAAGGAAACTCCATACTATTTTCCATAGTGGCTGCTGTAATAATCTCTTACTGTTATCATTTAACCAACCTTTTCTGTTGGACATTTAGATTGTTTCCAAGTTTCTCCCTCTTACAAATGAACTGTAATTAACAAATTCATTACCCTCTTAATTGCTTCCAAAGGATATATTTGTGGTCATTTAAGGAATCTTTTCCAGAGTGAATCAGGCACTCAACATACAGTGAGTGTCCCTATATACCGAGCATTATGCTTTGCACAAAGAAAAATGAACACAGTTCTCTCTCTGAAGACATTTAAGATGTAGCGGAAAGGGGGGCGGAGAAAAGGCACATCTGTATCCAGACATTACAGCACACACCACGCGGGAAGAGTGCACACACACAGCGGCCAGGGAGGGCAGAGGGGAGAGCGCCTTCACCAGAGAGTCAAATCACGCCACAAAAGATAGAAAGAGCCCCCTTCTCGGCTCCCACCATCTCCCAAACCCCCACTCGGAATTCAGGATGGTTTCCGTTTGTCACGTTGAGAATCTGTTCCCTGGAAAGGGAGCACTGAAGGCTGTGTTCCAAAGTTGGAAGCTGAGATATGGGTGCTCATTGCAAGACCAAATATTTTGGAAGTACCTTTCTCTGGAAGGGAAAGAACACGTTTCACAGCTGGAAAGAGAAGTGAAAAACGAAGCTAGAGAGGCATGAAGGTAATATTGACTTGCTAGAGTTACACAGTGCCTACCCTGAGAAAAGCCTGGCTGCAAATCCCATCTGTGCCCTTGACACAGGGCACCCGCTCTCAGTTACCGGGCTCCCTGTGAATTCCCTGGGTCACACTCTGCAATCATTTTACTGTCACTTTAAACTGCTCGGTCCCCTGCCCTGCCCCAGCTGACCCTCGGTCACCCCTTTGAGCAGAGGATCATGGTACCAACACGTGTTTGGAGTCAGACCCTCCTGGGCTAAGTCCAGGCTCCGCAGTCTACCAGCTGGATGACTCTGGACACGTAAAATTTCTAAGTCTCAGTTTCCACATCTGTAAAACAGGGATAGTGATCACAGCAGTAATACCAGCCTTACCCTTGTATTGAGGACTAAGGGAGATAACGGGGTAAAACACCTATCACAGCCCAGCGCACTCAGCAGCGTCAGCTACTGTTATTATTCCTGTAGTGCAGTGTGTAAAGGGGGGGGCAAACTGATTTTAATATTAGTTTAAAGAAACAGGTGCACGGGTCTCTGAGACACAGGCCTATGATGCACCCTAAAGCTAAATGGAAGCGATATTTGGATTTCTGTCGTTTCTGATTTTCTCTCTTAGCTTGAAAATTGAGGATGAACACACCAGAATGGTAAAGAGGCCAGATTTCTCTAGACCACTGTTCATAGTAGAATGAAGATAACGGATAAAGCCTAATGCGTCTCACAGGGGCCTTTGCATTTTAAGCTGGGGCCCAAACCCTTGGCCAAAGGAATGGGGCTGGAGCGGTGAGGTTTCAGACATGCACGAGGGTGCCGATGGAGGCATTTGATGCAGGACTGGTGGGATCTCAGGTACTCACACACTCATTCCACACATATTTATTAACTACCCTCTGCCAGACATTGTTCTATACACTTGAGATTTACATCTTAGTGGGGAATACAGACACTAAACAATGCAATGAATGAATAAGTAGACCGTACAGCATGTTAGACAGGGATTAAACACCGATTAAAAAGTAGCGGAAGGGGAGATTGAGAGCGCTGGAGGGGCTGGTTGGGGGGGTCGTTCCAGGCCCTCCGCCTATATCAAAGTCCGTGGGCTCTCAAGTCCCTGTTACAAAATAGTGTCGTTTGGTCCACCCACCCCGCAACTCGC
Organism: Stenella coeruleoalba; assembly: GCF_951394435.1. Classification (NCBI taxonomy): domain Eukaryota; kingdom Metazoa; phylum Chordata; class Mammalia; order Artiodactyla; family Delphinidae; genus Stenella; species Stenella coeruleoalba. Next base: position 100,578,297 of record NC_137157.1, read on the forward strand.
GGTTCTGTATCCGCGGTTCTGCATCCACGGCTTCGCAACCCGCGGATACTGAGGTCTGAATGTACTAAGTACGGTCGGTGGTCAGGGTGAACCTCGCTGAGAAAGTGAGATTTGCGCAGTCTTGAAGAAAGTGAGGGGTTCATCAGGTGGGTAGCTGAGGAGAGGGCTGCAGGCAGTAGGGACAGCTAGAGCAAAGGGCTCCAGGGGTGTGTGTGTGTGAGAGAGAGAGAGAGAGAGGGAGAGGTGTTCCTGGAGAGTCTGGGGTACTGCTAGGAGCTAGTGAGGCTGGGGCAGTGGGAGACCAGTAGGGGAGGCCATAAGAGCAGCTGTACCCGCTGTTTCTGTGGGTCCCTGGAGGCTGCTCTGAGGACCTGGCTTTTACTAAGTGAACTGGGGACCTCTGGGGGGTTTGCGCAGTGCGGTGCTGGGACAGGTCCCTTTAGATGCCATATTGAGAAGATACCAAAGTAGGGGAGGGAGGGTAGACGCGGGGCAGCAGTCTCTGCGGGAACTCAGGTGAGGGACCACGTCGGCTCAGACCTCGGGGTAGCAACAGGGGAACTGAGAAGTGGTCACATGCACGATTCTTCAGGATTTCCCGAAGGACCAGATGAGAGGATGAGAGAGAAAGGAGTCAAGAACGACTCCAGGTTTTGGGCCCATCCGCTGAGATGGGGAGCTGCTGAAGAGCAGGTTTGGCACAGAGAATAGGGAGTTCGGCGTTTGGAAACGTTAGGTTTGAGATGTCCGTCCGCCTCCGAGCAGAGACCGAGAGCGCTGGGTAGCCTGGCGATCAGGAAGAGAGGTCTGGGCTGGACACACCGAGCTGGATGGGCTCCCCCGAGGAGGAGTGCGGATGGGGAGGGGGGGTGGTCTGAGGGTAGGAAGGGGGGCGTTTTCCCAAGAGGGAGCTGTAGGCACCCCTGCCAGGGCTCAGGCAGCCCCGCTCTCAGGAGCCCGGACCTGCAGGGGGTGCCATGGACCTTCAGTGGCTGCCTGAGTGACTGGGAGGAAGGTTTGCTGCTCCGGGAAGGACAGGCGCTCAACAGATTCCCGCCGGAGTGGCAGAAATAATTAAGAGGAGAAGGTGAGGATATCCTGGTAGCACACGTGCTCGGCGGCCTCGGAGGAATTAAGAAAACCCGGGTCTATTAGTCTGCTCAGACATCTAGGCACCGCTGCCTCGCCAGGAGGCTCCGCCTCTCGGGCCCTCTCTCTCTGCCCCCGTCTCTCCGCATCCACGCCACTCGTGCAACCGCCCTGGTCGTAATCCACCAAACAGAGCCGTGGCGCCGCGGCTCCTTTTGCTGTTTCGCGCAGTGGCTCGATCCGCAGAGACTCTAGGTGGGCAGATGGCCCCCCCCCCTCCTGGAGTTGCGCGCCAGAGGCCTCGCCGCCGAGGGGGCCGCGCAGGACGCGGGGGCCGGGGCGGGGCGCGAGGGGTGTGTCCGGGCGGCACGCGGGCCGAGGCGCGGGCGGCGGGGCGAGCGGGGTCTCGGGCCGGGCTCGAGTCGGCGCCGCGCGCCCCGCGCCGTGCGCCCCGCGCCGTGCGCCCGGCCCCGCGCGCCGCCGCCACATCTGGAAGCGTTCAGAGCGTCCGCCTGGGGCGCGCCGGGCGGGCGGGGCGGCGGGCCGCGGGGTGAGCGCCGCGCTTCGCGCTCCTGCCGGCGGCTCCCTCTCGCCGCCTCTGCAGAAACAGCTCCTGCCAGAGCGGCGCGCGGCGCGGCCCGGAGCGGCGGCGCCTTCCTGCCTCCTCGCCCTCGGGACTCGTCGGACCTTCGGGCAGAGGAAAGCGGAGCAGGGCCGGGGAGGACGCGCCGAGAGCGGGCGGAGACGGTTCAGGCCGGCGGCCGGCGGGCCTCTCCCGCCCTGGGGTCCGCGCTCCCCTCTCCCCTTCCGCCTCCTCTCGCTCTGCCTTCCCATTTATTTTTTCAAATGCTGTGGCCGCCAGAGGTGCGGCGCTGAATTCTTGGAAGGGGCCCGGATGTGCTGAGGATGCATTACAATTTCACTGAAGGAGGCAGTAGTGGAAAGGATCAGTTTTTGGTGTTTGATGCAATAATGGGAATCAGGTAATCATCAGAAGGGCAGAAGAGCGACTGCAGATCCACGGCTTCCTCGAATTTTGCACGAAAGCCGCCGGCCTCGGAGCAGGGATTAGTGCAGACCCGCTCGGGCGTGTTTGACATTTCTTCCTCTTTGTGGCTTCTCCTTTTCAAACAATTCTTGGTCCATGGTCAATGAAAACACGAGGATGTACATTCCGGAGGAAAACCACCAAGGTAAGGCTGGACCCCGCCGCCGCGCCCGCCGGCCTCGCCCGCGCGCCCCGCGGCCCCGGCCGGTCCCCGCCGCGCGTCCTTCTCCCTCAGCGGCCGGGGGCCCGCGAGACCCCGGCCGAACCGCGCGGAGCCCGAGCGGAAAATCCCCACCCCTCCCCCGCCCGCGCCCGCGGCCCCCGAACCGCGCGTCCGGAGAATTCCGGGCGAGGGGAAAAGTTCCCAAGTGTCTGCTCCGGCCTCGCTGGCTCGCGCTCGCCGGGAGAGCCCGACTACCCGGCCGGCGACGCCCCAGCCCGGTGGGCCGGGGTCCTCGCCTCGCCCGGGCGCGGCTGGGAGTGCGCGCGCGCGCCCCGCACCAGGCCGGCCGGCGCCCCCGCCCGGGCAGCGCGCTCCAAGGGGGCGGCTTCGAGTCTTGGCGCCCCTCCCTTCCCCTCTCTCTCTCTCTCTCCCTCTCCCTGTGGACCGCCGCCCCCCCCCATCTCTCTCTTTCTCTCTCTCTCTCCCTGTGTCCCTCTTCTCCGGCTCACCTACACCCACCCACCTCTTTGCGGCCGCTGACCCCCGCGCGCCTACGCCCCGTGTGTTCTTATTCGCACCCACATGTGGGCTAGCACCTGAGGATGTCAGCGTTTAGAATTCGGGCGGTGTGTGGGCTCTGCTTTTTCATGTTTTAAGGCAATAATAAAAGGGTGTGCCGAGCTCACGCGGCTGCACACTGTCGCCCAGTGTTTTCCCAGTATCTCCATCCTTGGCATCAAGTGTCAGCAGCTCCCCGTGAAAGAGGGAAAGGCTTTCAGGCAACTCCCCACTTCCTGGAAACTTTCTCCCTCACCGCCCCCCACCCCCGCCGCCCGTATTAACAAGTTATTATTTTTGGGCACTGCTCGGCAATTAAGATTATGATGGAGCAGAGAGGGACGGTTTTGCTGGAGTGTGGCCGCCTCCAGCTCCGTCTCTGCCTTCCCCGTGGCTTCCTCTGCCTCTGGGTGCAGGCTCTCTTGTCTCCCCGTTTCCCGAGCCCCCCTGTTTACACTCTTCCTTCCAATCTCTTCCTTCTCCATACCTGTCGCTGTTGGTCCTGCTACTTCCTGGGCATATCAAGGGCTTCTCTGAGGACAGCCTGGTGGAGGGGTTGTCTCCATCCCTCCCTCTCCTTTCCAGCCTCCTCCCTCCCTAGGCCCCCAGCCCCACCGCTAGCGGGCAGAGCCCCCACCCTTTAGAGCCAGAGGCTGCCAAGCAGCTTCCCTGGTCTCCGTCCAACCTGAAACTCATCTCCTGCTCGGGCAGCAGTGGGGGAATTTGGGCCTCTTTTGGTGGAAGGATTGTGTCAAGGGTCGTGGGTTCTAGGGTGAGCCAGGGCTTTGGGGTCACAAGGGAAGCTCTGTCCCTGGATTTCTCTAGCCCGTGCCCCACCCCTACCTGTTCCCCTGTCCCCTTCCTGATGGAGTCGTGGATGGATTCGGAGGGAGGCCAGGAGGGACACAAAAGAAAGGGTGATGTTTGTGAACAGCAGGGATGACTTTCTCCCCTCCAGGCTCCCAGCTCAGTCCAGGCGGCCTTGAGGGGGAGAGCCCAGTGGCCACGTCCTCGCTGTCCCTGACAATGGCAGTGGCCTGTGGTCATGATTATTATTCACGTGGTGGTAATCCTCAGCAAATCCTGAACCGTTCGCAAGGCCTCTTCCCCGTGCAGGACAAACCCCTTCTGGCCCTTTCCTTCCTTCCTTCTGCCCCTTGGTGCCCCAGCGTGCCCCCCCACCCGTGTGCAGGGAGCAGACACTCAGAGTAGGAGCCGCGGCCCCGCGAGGTCTGTGGGGAAGATGGAGGGGCCGGCAGCAGGGAGCATGGCCGGGCGCCGCCTTCCCAGCCACACGCCACAAACACTATGGCAACCTGGATCCCATTTCTCTCCCTTGAAGCCGCAGTGATTATATAATTCACAGAGCAGTTTTTGCCTCCTTTCCCGGATGCGGTTCTCAGGTGTAAGAGCCCCAGGACCCCGGCCTCCCCTCCACCTCCCCGCGCCCTGTCGTTGGCATGGCTGGGTCTTCCTGGGGCAGGAGGGGAGGAGGGTGACGGAGGTGGGTGGGCAGACCTGGAGAAGCAGGGACGTCTGCCGGAAAGGGGTTGCTGTGGCTTCATAACTAATGGGGCGATGAAACGTACCCAGGGGTAGGGTTTCAGGAGCAGAGAGGGAAGAGGGAGCATTGCGCCGGGTGGTGACGGCGGAGTGCAAGGCTGGAGAAGTTGCCCGGGGCGGGGGTTACATCTTCCTCTTCCCGACAGACTCGAGTAGCTCAATGCAAGGCCTTTTGCCCCAGTTTTGCAGTGGTGTGTGTGTGTGTGTGTGTGTGTGTGTGTGTGTGTGTGTTGGGGGTCGGGGTGTGGACACGGGGGTCAGCACGTTGGAACAGCCCGCAGGTTCCCTGAGGGCTGGCCCCCCACCCTGGGTTCAGGCAGCGAGGGGCTCGTGAGCCTCCCCTCACCTCCAGCACCCCATCTGCTCTGGTCCCACACCAGCCTCCCGCTTTTCGGGGCTGATTTTCCATTGCAGCCTCCAGCTAGCAAATGAGTTTCTTAATAGTCAACCATTTAACAAATAAAACATCAGAACGTCCCTTATCTGCTGGAGACAAGGCAGAGGGGGAAGCGCGTTCTGGGAGTGGAAGACACGTTGTGCTTTTCTTTTCAGAGCACTGCTTAGCGATGCAGCAGAACGGTTGTTATCATCATAGTAAAGTAATAATAGTCATGATCGGTGGTCAGAGAGCGCTGTTAGTGCACCTCAGCTTGCACAGGTTGAAGAAGGCACGACATTAGCTGCTGCTTCTTGGGCTCTGCATGGAGGAGCCCAGAGAAACAGGGCTCTTGGGGTTCCAGATACTGTTCCTAATACTGTTCACATACTTTCCAGGCTACCAGAGTACTATACAATAGAATATATTACAAGAATCAATTGTTCCTTATTTCCATGGAGCACATGCTAACAGTATTTAAATGTGCACACACACACACTGAATAAGGAAAAGCTATTTTAAATAGATTGCACGAGAGCCTAGAGCCCTTTGGGGACCCGGTGCGTAGCAGACAGGAATACTGGTGATGCAGCCCTGACGCCGTGGCACGTCGGTGCCTCGCCTTGGGTGAACGGTTCTCTACAGGTAGATGCTGCAGGTACAGTAGATGGTGAGCCGTTGGCCCCTGAGTCTCGGGGGTGACTTGGGACTCTTCCTTCTGTTTTCTCTGTGATTTAAAACTGCCCGAGGTGGGTTCTTCTGGGTGTAAGATGCAGAAGGAGACGCAGGGACGTCCTGGGTGGGGGTCTGAGGCCCCTGGGTGGGGGTCTTTGCATCCGCACCTCCTAGCGCGGGCCTGGACGCTTGACGGATGAATGCAGCCCCCAGACCAGAGGGGGTGTGCTTTCTGCCTCTTCCAGGAGGTGGCGCCCCAGGGCTTGGGAGTCAGGAGGGGCACCTGCGGGGCTGGGCAAGGGGGCCGAGGCTCCGCAGGGCACTCCTTGCTGCTGTGCCTCGGTCTGCGTGCCTGCCCCAGGGCGCAGGCCTCCGAGGACCAGAGTGCCCGCCGCGCGCACACCAGGGGCCCCCGGCACGACCCGCCCTCGCCGACCTCTCACCCTCTCTCCGGTAACGAACCCACTTTGGATTTCGCCCTCCTGCCGCAGCCTCGCCTTGATCTCCAGCACAGGCCGCATCCTGCTTGCCTGAACCCGTTATGCCCTATATTAACTTCCTCCCCGTATTAATTTTCTCACCAGGCCTTGGTAACCAGAGGGGCCCGGGGGTCCCAGGCCCAGCCTGGGGCCAACCTGGAGTGTGGGAGCTGGAAAGCCTGGCCGGTAGGGTTGCAGAGCTTGTCAGCTCAAAGGCAAGGAGACATTTTCCTAACTTTATTAGGGGAAAAACACAACAACAACTGGGTACACGTCACAGCTGTTTACGAATCTGGCTGCTCCCATGCTGGGTAATGGCAGCAGAGCTCCCGAGACCTGGGTTAGGAAGTAACTGAGATTTGTTCTAACTTTCAGTGCTGTGTTCCAGCTCCCGGGGGTTTCTTTTCTATCCCTTTCTTCGCTCCGCTTTCTCGGTTGTTGTAGCGAGTTCCTGGGTCCGAGAGCCCTGGCCGTGGAGGAGCTGAGAATGTGCGGGCGTGGCTGGAGCACCCTCGTCCTGTCCCTGGGAACCTCCTGCTGGGGTCTGCCATGTGGTGGTGACCAGTCGGCCAGTAGCATCCCGCTGGTCCCCGTGGGGACTCTGGAATCTGCGCTCTGCTTTCGAAATCGGCAGATGACTTTATTTTCCAGGGTGGACTAAAGAAAGCTGATGGACTGTTTGGGAAATACCTGGAGACTTAGCAACTACAGCACTTAGCGAGGTAATCACACTGATTTAGCCTCCTCCTAGGTTCTGTCCCCACGGTTGCCTAAGTTGATGGTGGGCTGTGCAGAGGAGAGCAGAAGACTGATTTAAAAAAAAAAAAAAGCCACGGGGAATTGTGCAAAATATCATGGGGTGAATATTTGACGACATAAGTGCTAAACGTTCTGATAATGAAACAACACTGCCAGCCATGGCTGTCATTATTAAAATAATTTAGTAAACACCTGTTTACATGAACCTCAAGGTTAGGTACTGTACAAAACAAGTAAAAATGACAGGATGCCCCTGGGAAAACGGAGGGCCTTCAGCGCTGTTTCGGAGCCGGGACGCAGGGACTACCCCGCATCCCTGGGGGGGACGCAGAATGGGGGCTGACGTGACGCCTGTGTGTGTGTGGCTCGGGTCCCAGATGGGGTGCCCATTGCTTAAGGCCAGGCCTTGACCTGGGGCCCCGGGGGCCTCGCTGCCTCCTTGCCGTGGGCAGGGGACCCGGGAGGCACAGCTGTGAGCGGGCCTCAGGGGCCGCAGGAGGAGACCCAGCTCCCTGGGGTATCTGGGGGAGCGTGGGGCACACAGCCGCTACTTGTGGAACTGAGTTAATCTAAGTGGGGATCCACGGGACAGAGGAGGGCACTTTGGGCCCGCAGGTCAGGAGGGAAACAGAGGTTGAAAATAGGCCCTCACTTCCCCGGAGATGCTGGGGATTTGGCATTGGGCAGAGGTGAGGCAGAGGGGCCAACCGGCCAGAGCTCGAAATCCCGTGGTCCCTTCCCCCAGGCCCCAGCCAGGCCGCCACCGCACGGCCGCTTCACCGTGGTGCTCAGGTGCTGTGCGTGTGCGTGTGCGTGTGCGTGTGTGTGTGTGTGTGTGTGTGTGTGTGTGTGTGAGAGAGAGAGAGAGAGAGAGAGAGAGAGAGAGAGAGAGACGGGGCAAGGAGGGGGCGGTTCCGCACTCATGTTCTCTGAAGGGTTGTCAGGCAGACCTAGAGTAAATGCGTCTCTTCGGGAATTTACTCTCTAGGATCAGGAGGTTTTATGGGCAAAGGAACCTGAGGAACAAACTGCGTTTCCAGTTGAGAAGACAGGCTCCTGCAGGGTCACCCAGGAGGGGCGGGACTGGAACCCGGCCTCGGTTCTCCGCCCTCCTGCCGCCTCTTGACGTGCGTGGTGCACGCTGGTGCTCTGAACGCGTCGACCGGTGTTTCTGGGTAGCCTTTGCCTGGTAACCCCCTTACCCTCTCCGCCGGCCTCCTCTGCCGACGCTGCCTTTGTTCTGGCTGAAGTCATGTCTGAGGTGTGAGGTTTGGAAACAGAGCTGGGGGCTGCCTCTCACTGGGAGGATTGAAGAGTCATCTTAGACAACAGGGTAAAGGTTCATACGTGTCCACAGGAAACCCCTGCAAAACTCAGATCACTGTTCTGTCTGCGAACGGACGTGCCTCCAGGCCTTTTTATTTGCTCACTTCCTTTCTGCCCCAGTCAGGGCTCATTTCGGCCCCTGAGGGAGAGGCCAGGCTGGGCTGTCGGGCTGCCTTGGGGAGGGGTTGGGGGCTGTTTGTGGACCGGCAGACTTTGCATAGAAACCACAGGGCGGGTGGACGTGCAGGTGAACTGCAGGTAGAACAGGTAGAAAGCCCGGGGCGGTCAGGCTGCCGCGGCCAGAGGCCAGGCTGCCCCCGAGTCTACCAAGGTGTGGGAACAAAGGCTCCCCTGCTCCCTTGTCTGGGCTGGTCCCCTAGGACCCCTCCTCTTCCCGGGACATATTTAGGTAAGGAGAGGTCTAAATTCGGCATGGGAAAGGGATCATCTGGGGCCTCCTTCCGACGTTCCCACCATCCCCAAGCCTTTGGCATCTGACCTGATGCTCCCAGAGACCGGAAGGCCTGTGAGGCTGACCTGGTCTCTAGCTTTAAGACAGGGCCTGCGCCCGACTCACTCTCGGAGGTGTAGCCTCTGAGATCCCTGGAGGAAGCCACCATCGCAGAACACAGTGTTGCCACAATTTCATGAAATATTCAAGCTGCCCATTTGCCAACAGGGGTTTCTTTTAATACACTCGGCTACGCGTGGCGCTGCCCGCTGGAAACTAGCTGAAGGGAAAATAAAATAATCTTGTCTCCTGTCTTTTAGAGAAGCAAGCCAAAATCCAGACAGTAAACGAATGTTCTTCCCCGTATTGCCTGTGGGCAGAAATGTTGAGAAATGTTGACTTGATTACTCAATTAAGCTCTATTTACTTTGTAACCATTGTGTCATGTTCAGTCATTTATATATTTTTCTCCTTCCAAAATAAGCCATGTTGGGCTAAAACCTTTCAAAGGTGTTAGTTAGCAAAAGTAAAGAAAAAAAAAAGAAAGAAAGAAAGAAAGAAAAGTAAATAAGGCCACACCTAGAAGATGACTTGGGTCGCAGTCTTTGACTCTCTCTCTGAGCGTTTCGGAGGAGTCAGGTCTCCTGCTTTTCATCCGTAGAATGGAGACAGTGATCCTTAGCCCGCCGGCTTCGGCTTTGCAGGGCGGCCGCGAGGCTCCGCATGGGAGGGCGAGTGTAAATCACTGCATGGTGGCAGCTCTTCTGAGCTCTTCTTGAGTCAGCGGGGTCCCAGGACTGTGGGACCAGCCTGAGGGTCAGGACCCCGGGAGGCAGGGCTTCCTCACGGCCTTGGCACGTGGTCCCCGCCTGCAGCCTGAGGCCCGGGGTTCTGCCTTCTGAACTGGCCAGAAGTCCTCTGCTGGTCCAAACATGCGAAGATAGGGCCACTGAGAGCAGGACGCAGCCTGGCGGGCCACTCAGTCTGTCCTCACTTTCCAACATGAATTCCCCAAACCTAAACGTCACTCCTCGGTACGGGAGGACAGGCTGCCTGGCAAATAGAACTTTGCTTCAAATGTAAACCTTGGCTTTGGAAAATAAACTACTTTTTAAAGGTACACAGCAAAAGTGCTGGTAGTCTGTAGGTAACGGGAGGGAGCAGCTCCATCCGGCATCTTAAGACACCAAGCAAAATAGGAAAGGGCTTTAATTCCACACCTTAAGTGACAGACTAGCCTTTAGTTTCCTGAAGCAAAAACAATCTCATCGTCAAAAAGCGTGCTGGGAGGGCTTCCCTGGTGGTGCAGTGGTTGGGAGTCCGCCTGCCGATGCAGGGGACGTGGGTTCGTGCGCCAGTCTGGGAAGATCCCACATGCCGCGGAGCGGCTGGGCCCGTGAGCCATGGCCGCTGAGCCTGCGCGTCCGGAGCCTGTGCTCCGCGACGGGAGAGGCCACAACAGTGAGAGGCCCGCGTACCGCAAAAACAAAACAAAACAAAACAAAAAGCGTGCTGGGAAACGTGCGTTTCAGTTTGCACCTTGCTCCCCTCGACACCCGCCTCCCAGCCTCTGGGCCTGTGACCCACGGGGCCGACCACGTTTTTATTTTTATTTTAAAAATAATCTGTACTGCAGGGCAGCGTCCATCGTTTTGTATTTGTAGACGGGGCAGAGGCAGTAGCTGCCACGTACCGGACGTCAGCGTGTCCAGCATTGCGTCCTACGCCCGTCCTACGGGTGGGTATTAATGACATGTTTCAGATGAGGAAACCAAGGACCAGTGGTCTTGAGTAACGTGGCCAAGGTCATCCAGACGCTGTTGGAGCCGGGAATTAAGTTCAGGTCTGTTGGACTTCCCAAGCATGTGCTGTCTCGCTTCTCTCTCCACGTGGGGCTGAGGAAAGATGACCTTGAGCCAGCCTGGCGGAGCCTGGCTTGGATTTGCTCTGTGAAAGCTCCGGCTTCTGCTGGTCACTGTGGTGGACAAGTAGCGGAACGCTGCTTCTGCCCCGTGGTCGCTCCACACGCCTCCCCTCCCGCCTCCTCCTCTAGCTGTGCATTTGTCCCCGAGGTTCCTGCCTGCACCCTGCTTGGTCCTCAGATCCCAGTGGGGACCTCCATCTGTCCAGCCTTGGCTTTGAGACGACCGCTTCGTGGCGGGGCCTCGCTTCACCACGTTCTTGGAACGTCTTCCCAGTAACTCCCTCCTGGAAGTAAGGCCCTCCATTCTCCAACGAGGTTCTCATGAGCTCGGGGCCCGTCCTTGCAGGCTGAGCACCCTGACTGCATGCGTTATGCATTTATCGATTTTTAAAGGACATCTTGGTGGAGATATAGTTCACTTACTGTAAGAGATACGCTTCACATGCCTTTAAAGTGTACAGTCCAATGAGGTTGAGTATTTTTACAGGGCTGTGCGACCATCACCACTGTCCAGTTCGTGCATATTTTCATCATCCCGAAGAGAAACCCCGCACCCACTGGCAGCCGCTCCCCATACCCGCCCCGACCCCTGTAACCCCGTGTGTCACTGACAGTAACCGAATTGATGTTAATTTGGTCACTGGGGCTCACCTGTGTCGTCTCACCGAGGGCAGCGCATTCCCTGCGTTCAGATCTAGGTCTTTTGTGACAGTTCACCTGATAAATGATCCGCGTGATAAATGTTGCAGCTAAAAGGCAGCACGTGAGGTTAGTTAGGGACCTGGGTGTCGTTTGGAGCTGAGGTCAAGCACTTTCAGTGACATGAAAAGTGATTTTAAGATTTATTTCTTTTAACTATCTCAGCAAAGCTAAGTCTATCAGTCACATCTACTGGTAGTTGAAGATGTGAATGATGACCTTTAAAATTTCTTTTATTATGAAATATATAAAACAAACTTTTCAATTGTAACCATTCTTAAGTACACAGTTCAGTGGCATGAACTACATCCACAGTGTTCTACGACCAGTGCCAGGCTATTCCTAAAACCCTTTCTTCACTCCAAACAGAAACTCTGTAACCTCTAAGTAACGGCTCCCCATTCCTCCCTCTCCTCAGCCTCTGGTAACATCTAGTCTACTTTCTGTTTCTACGAATTTGCCTATTCTAGATATTTCATATAAGGTGAATCACACAATGTTTGTCCTTTTGTGTCTGGCTGATTTCACTTGCATGGTGTTTTCAGGGCTCGTCCACATTGTATCATGGGTGGCAGAACCTCATTCCTTTTCATGGCTGAATAATATTCCACTGTATGAACTGACCACATCGTGCTTATCCATTTGTCAGTTGATGGCCACTTGGGCTGCTTCCACCTTTTGCTACTGTGAATAATGCTGCAGTTCCCCTGATAAATGGTCCACGTGATAAATGATGCAGTTAAAAGGAAGCACGTGAGGTTGGTTAGTTAGTCCGAGTATCTGAGTTCCTCTTTTCAGTTCTGTAGGATATAGACCTAGGAGTGGAATTGCTGGGTCTGAATTACGGCTTTTTGGTTAGAAGAGCCCATTTCCTTGTGTGGCTCCTCCCCCAGTAGAATCCTGTGTAGACGAGGATATCGGATCAAGAAATTCCACTGTGGCGGTAGTGAGGGTCCAGTCTGTTCCCTGGGCTCCCAGGGCTGGTGTCAGAATTTTTACTTTAATTAGGTGTTTAACAATCCAGCGCTGCTGGAGGAGTAACTGATGCTTCCCCCCTCCCCCAAATAATGAAGGTGTCCACATCCAGTTCAGCGCTCACCTTCCTGCCACCTGGGCTTTGTAACGGCAGGAAACGGGTATCTGGCAAGACAGAGCTATTTGATCTGTCTTTCTGTCCCCATCTGCCCGTCCGTAGTCCAGGAGTGCCCACACCTGGGAACCGCGAGGACCCTGGGAGAGGATGGATGCCATGTGGCCGGGTGAGACCCCCCCACGGCCCTGCTTCTGCGCTGGTGGAGGGGCAGCGTGGCCAGGAGGTAGCTGGTGAGGGGCCTCTGTCTCCAGCCCGGGGGCTGCCTGGGGGGAAAGCCGGGCCCAGGGCTGTTGCCTACTCCTCACACAGCTGCAGTCTAGGCGAGGGAGGGAAAGGTGTGTGAGGAACAGGGGACACCCGGGGAGTCAGGAAATCGGGAGGAGGGGAAGGCGACAGTAACACTTGGTGGCCCCTTGGGGAGATGGAGGACCAATTAGTGACTCAGGAAACCCTTTCAAACTGGGGGTGGCTATTTCTTCCAATAATTGTTGTGTCTGAAAGTAATAACATCATTTTACTTTCTGATTGTTTTAAAATACCTTTTAAATCCTCTTCACATCTACTGTATCAGCAGTTTGTTTTTTTTAAACCCATTGAAGTAATGGGACGAGTTTTATTATTTCCATTTTTTCAGATAAGGAAACCTGGGCTTAGAAAATTTGAACAACTTGCCTGGTTAGGGAAGCTGTTGACAGAATATCGTATGGTAGACTTCCTCTTCTGTTTACCTAGGTGGGCTCTTCTGTGTTCTACCATTTATTCCTACAGGAGCCCTACTGAGGTTAGACGGCTTTCTGGGCCAGAATAGCTAGAAGCCCTGTCCCCTGGTCTGGGCTACTCCTGTAGCCTGACTGTATCGTCTGTCAGGGCTCCGTGTCCTGACCCAGGCCCAGGCCTCCCGCCTCGTGGCTGCCGAGCCACTCTTGCTGCCCAGCTCCCTGATTGGCGGGTTCTGCTGGGGCGTGTGTGCGTTCTTTCTTAGATTAGCAGAGGTGAGCGTGCTAAGACGGAATGCAGGTCAGGCCCTTCGCGGGCCGATACACTTAGTTTAATCCAACTTTTAGTAAATCCCCCTCTTGTGGGCTCTGCCTTCCCATCCCCTCCCTGGTCCTGCTCACAGGTGTGTCCTGGCCGCTGTCCAGAGCTGAAATGTTGCACAGTGTGTCTCCAAGGTCAAAGCCTCTGTCACCTTGTCTAGCTGCCCAAGACGTCCTGGGGTTCTGAGCTGCACATCCGAGGGCATTACAGTGACTCAGATGTCACATGTGGTCTGCAGTGGAGAAGATTCTGCGCCTCTGTTTTTCAGTCATTTAAAAGGCAAAGTTTCTGACCTGTGCCCCGCTGTCTGAAAGATCAGGAGATGGGGAGCCTTTTCTCAGGATAAACTGACTGTGAAATGCCCTGAAAATGGGGAATCTCATGCCAATTTTGGTGAAAACAGTCCTAAGTTGGTTTTCCCCTCCCAGAATTGGGGCAGTTAGTCATTCTCACCATGTTTTGGGCATCTGCTCTGTGTAAGGCAGTCTGCTCACAGGATCGCTGGATCCAAGGAGACCTTCAGGGTGGCGGCCCCTCAGCTGTCCCATCCTTTGGGGAGTGTGTAGTCCAGTAGGAAGAAAGATGCACAGATACCCACAGCTGAAATAAGGGGCAGAACATGCTTGACGTTACAGGGAGACACAGACGAAGGGCTCACGGGTTAAAGAAGGAGGGGGTACACTCAGATGGAGTAAATGGAGAAAGCACATAGGACGGGGCTGACAGAGCTGAGCCTTGAAGGGTGGGCAGAAACAGGGTAGAGAGGAGGGCTCACGTTCCCAGCAGGAAGCATGGTGGTGACAGCCTCGTGCACTGGATTTTAAAGGAATGGGGAGTGGAGTTTGCTTAGCGCACAGGCAATGTGTGGGGAGGAGTGGAGAGAAGGCCGGAACGGCAGGGTAAGGGAATGTGTGGATAGCCCTTGCAGCAGGCTGGAGTTTGCATCCCATTCGGTTTCGGTGGGCTGCTCAAGTCCATATTCAGTGTTCGAGCCAGGGGAAGGTGGACCAGAACTGCTCTTCCAGGAGCCTCGTCAGGTGGCAGGGTAGAGGGTGAAGGGGTGGTCTGAGACCACAGGTGGACGGACAGTTCCCAGGCTGTTGCCATCGTCCAGGCGAGAGAGAAGAAGGGGTTTTCTCTACAAAAGCTGGAGGGCAAGAAAGCCCTCTGTCTACGTAGGAAGGGTTATCTAGACGGGAACGGCTATCTAGGTGGGTGGGGCTATTTAGGTGGGAGGGGTTATCTAGGTAGGTGGTGATATCTGTGTGGGTGGGGCGATCTACATGGGAAAGGCTGTCTAGGTGGGGAGGGTTACCTAAGTGGGAGGGGCTATCCAGGTGGGAGGGGCTATCCAGGTGGGAGGGGCTATCCAGTGGGAGGGGCTATCCAGGTGGGAGGGGCTATCCAGGTGGGAAGGATAGAGGGTGGATTTGGAGGGCTAACGGAGAGATACCCAGCATACATGCAGGATTAGAGTTCATTTAGAGGTGATATTTGAAGCTGTGGAAATGGATGAAATTACTAGCGAGAGAGAACAGAGGGAGGGGACGATGTCGGGCTGAGGACGGAGGAGCAGGTAAAACAGGAGACAGAGCCAGAGGGGCCCGGGAGGGAGGACAGCCTTGCGCCCGAGGGCTCGTGGAGGGCGAGGGGAGGCCACTGCTGTCAGCGTCAGGTGGGGCGGTGGGGAGGGGAGGTGGGAACCGAGAGCAGTCCCACTGGATGTGACGACCTGGTTCTCAGGGGACCTGAGAGTCGGCTCGGGGCGACTGCCGTGCAGTCAGACTGCGTGATGCCGAGAGTGGCTGGCGGGCAGTGGGGGCACGTGAGGGCCACTCTTGCAGGAGTTTCGGCTGTGAGTGAGAAAAGAGGAGATGGGGTTGTCGGCACAGGAGAGAGTGGGAATGGATGGGCGGGGGGCTGTGGATGAAGCAGAGTGGACGAAGGCAGTAGGCAGTGGGGTAGGGACAGGAGGGGAAGGATTAGCCCCAGCTGAGGAGACGGAATTCTGTTCTCAGGGACAGACCTGAGCAGGTTGGCAGAGCGTGAGAAGCTGTGGAGTGCTGTTGGGGGGTGGGCGTGAGGCTGAAAGAGGAGGTATTAGGGGTCTGGGGGAAGAGAGACCTGCCTCTGGTGTTCCCACCCTACCTCCCCACCCCAGTCCACACCAGCCGAGCTTCCCGGCCTAGGATGTGAGCCCTCTGGAGGACTGGCTAGCCTTCGTGAAGTGCTCAGCTCTGTGACTTTGTATCCTTATAATTATATCGGAATATCACGTTTCTGTTACAAACCCCTGGAATATCTCAGACTGGACCCCATTTGAGCTTGGCAATGCCTGGATTTCCCTGTAATCAAGTCAGATATCCTGGATGTTTAAGGAAAGGACAGTAACATTCTTTGGGTGCCTTGGGGATGTCCCCTGCTGGTGGCATTGAGTTTACTCTCGGTCCAGGAGGAGTTGATGCCAGGAGGCACCAGCAGAGACTCTGGTTGTGAGGGCAGAGCGGGTGGACTGGAGGGCCTCTCCCAGAGGCAGGGGGGACGGCGGCTAAGGAGCTGGGGAGGCTGGGCCCCTGCACTTCCCCGGCGTCCTCCCGGCAGGGGAATGTACCGACAGCCCCAGGCCCCAAGTCCCGCCCCTGTTCTCCAGCTCCTGCACCCACCCTCCACCGCCTACACGTGGGATTGCACCTGACCACAGGGTGGGATACCTGGGGAGGGGTGAGACCTTTACCTGGAAGCCATTTTCGCTGCCTGTCTTGGCTCGGGAAGTGGCCCAGCCGCCATCTGCCTGCCCGGAAGCAGTGTGCCATGGCGGCCTTCTGGGGCCTGGTGCCCTGTCCACCTGTGGGGCCCCATCTGGATACCTACCTGCAGAGTTTGGCCTTACTCTGATGAACCTCGAGGGCAGCGCTGACCCCAACCCGAGCTGTTGCTGGGTCTGGGCCACAGAATGCTCTGGTTCCCCTTTCCCACTCCAGGGAAACTGAGGCAGAGTGTCGGCTGCAGAGGAGCTCTGAGTCTGATGCCCAGGCCTCCTCAGTGCCAGCCAACGCGTCCCGGGCCTGGACCTTTGCAGTTTGGCTTGGCTTTGGTAGAATGGAGGAGAGGAGAAAACCTCCAAAACAAAGATGCTCTTGAGGTGGGTGAAGTGACGGAATGGGCCTGGTGTCCTGGAGGGGGAGACCCCCGGAGACATCACAGGATGAGGCCTCGTTCACGCCCGCTTGGCCGTGGGTGGGCACAGGCCGGTGCCTCCCGAGTGGTTACAGTTAGGTCATGGTCTGAAAGGAGAGGGGGTGAAATGGCAACAAAGGTCACCTGCTCACGTTTACAGCCCCAGAAGTGAATGAACAGAAACTCTGAACTGGAGACTCTTAGGGAAAGTTCCTCGAGCACCTGGGGCCAAGCTTACGAGTTCCTTGGCAAGGATCTGCACGCGGTATGTGCAGGTACGGGGTGTCTCAAGCTGCAGGTGTGTCTGGGCGCCTGGAGACCCGCGTGTAGAGGTGCCTCTGCCTCTTGCTTCGGTGTTTTGTCGCATCACTTCCCTTCCCTGTGTCTGGGGATCTGTATCCACTCTCCCCAGCCCTCCAACTGAGAATCTGTTTATTCTTTTAACCCCACTTATAAATGACTATGACTTAAACATTGCAAAGGGATTAAGTGAAAGACAGCCGGAGAAAACTTTGTGAGTGTGGTCCTATGCATACTGTCAGCGGTGTGGGGAAATGGTAGTGTAGGCTCAAATGCATAAGCAGTATTTATTTCTGAGCTAAGGTTTTTCTAAGAAAGAATGTCTTGGGGGAGGGGCAGGAAGAGTACAGAATAGCCCTGCTCGATGGTTTTGAAACTAGTAGCATAGAAGAGAGGCTTTGGGCTTTAACTGCGTGGAGATGTCCCTGTGTCTCCATAGCCTTGTGTACCAAGTGATTGAGAAAATAGTAGCATAGAAGAGAGGCTTTGGGCTTTAACTGCGTGGAGATGTCCCTGTGTCTCCTTAGCCTCTCGTGTACCAAGTGACTGAGGAGGGCTTGAATTGGGGTGCTTTACACACCACACAGTAGGTGTGACTAAGAAGACACCTGCTTCCAAGAAAGTCTTTGTGAAGAAGCCTTATTGCATCTTGCATTCTTTTCCTTCCTTCTGGTTTCTTTCCTTAACACTGAAGCACATGTTTTGTAGTGTTTTGGGCAGTGGTCTATAGTGGTAAACTTCCTCAGTCTTTGAAGCTGTTTTTCTTTTTCTTTCTCTCTTCCTCCCTCCCTCCCTTCCCTCCCTTCCCTCCCTCCTTCCCTCTCTCCCTCCCTCCCTTCCCTCCCCTCCCTCCTTCCCTCCCTTCCTCCCTTCCCTCCCTCCCTCCCTTCCCTCCCTTCCCTCCCTCCTTCCCTCCCTCCCTCCCTCCCTCCCTCCCCTCCCTCCCTCCCTTCCCTCCCTCCCCTCCCTCCCTCCCTCCCTCCTTCCTTCCTTCCTTCCTTCCTCTCTCTCTCTCTCTCTCTCTCTCCTCTCCCTCACTCATGAATGATGGTTTCGTCAGGTACACAATTCTGTGTGAGCTCTTGTCTTCTTTCAGCTGTTTGAAGATCATGCATTGTCTTCTGGACTCTATTGTTGCTGACGAGAAGTCTGCTGTAAGTCCAAGCCACGATTCTGATTTTTAAAAGATACTCACTTTGTCTTTAGTCTTACATAGTTTCACGATATTGTGTTAATACATTAATTAAAAAAAAATCTTGCTTGTGACTTGGTGAGATACTTCAATCTAAGGATTTGTATCATTACCAGTTCTGGAACATTCTCAGTTATTTTCAACTATTCCTTCTCTGCCAGCCTTTCTATTTTATTCTTCTGGAACTCTGGTATTGATCTTTCTCATTTTACTTTTCTCTTAGATGCTCTTTCATATCCTATATTTCACTATCTTTCTTTGCTACACTCTAAATGATTTCTTCAGCTCTATCTTCCAGTTCACCAGTTTTTTTCATTTGTATCTAATATGCTGTTTTACCTTTAAATATATTTTCATTTTTATTTTTTTAAAATTTTATTTTATTTTATTTTTATTTTTTTTGCGGTACGCGGGCCTCTCACTGTTGTGGCCCCTCCCGTTGCGGAGCACAGGCTCCACAGACGCGCAGGCTCAGCGGCCATGGCTCACGGGCCCAGCCGCTCCGCGGCATGTGGGATCTTCCCGGACCGGGGCACGAACCTGTGTCCCCTGCGTCGGCAGGCAGACTCTTAACCACTGCGCCACCAGGGAAGCCCTATTTTCATTTTTAATGACAATTTTATTTCTTAAAGTTCTATTTTGTTTTTCTTCAAACCTTTTGTTTTTTTAAGACCGTATTTTGTCCCATTATGATTTCTTTTCCATATTTTAGGTTGTTAATCATTTGAAACATATATGTAATATTTATAGTCTATTTCAGGTTGCTTTATTGATTTCAGTCCTTGGGGAGTGGCTCTCCTGTTTCTTGTATCTGCTGCCTTTCACTGATGGGGGATCACTTCCTTCTGTGGCATGTGAATTTTGAGTGTGAGCCCGTGTCCTTTGTGAACTTTTTCTCCCGTGATGTCCTGAGCACCTGAATTGTGGAGGTGATGCCACAGTGTGGTTTTCCATTTGCCTCCAGTGGGTGATCTTGGTGGTTTCACTGGTCTAGAAACAGTTGTTAGTATTTACTCTTTGACTTGGAAGGCCCAGAGCATACTGGTGCTTTAATTTGCCATGAGAAGCAATTCTCACACCCAGAATCTCAGTCACAGGCAGGGGCCATGCATGTAGGATGGACCGACTCATATACACGGGAAGCCTTTTACTTTCCAGCACTGCTGCAGGCAGACCTGCTCTGCTCACCCCTCTTTCCTGTTCTTCCCCATCATCGAAGCCCATGTTATTTGAACAGTCTCATTTCAATACTTAGGCTTCAAAAGACGTTCCAAAGCCCATGGGCTACTTCAGGCCTTACCCGTGACTTTCAGATTTGTGCAGGGTAAGAGGGTCGTGACCTGTATTTTTCCCTTCGTCCAGTCTCCTCCCTCCCCGCCACGCTGGGCTTCTAGGATTGGGGCAGAGGAGAAGGACTTGGAGGAAACGGGGCTCACGGCTTTCTCCTTGGTGCTGGTCTGCCTGCCATCGGCTGCTGTCATGTTCTCTGCTGTGGCAACAATCCCAGTGCCAACACTTTCTTAGGGCACCTCTGTGGGTTCTTGGAAGGCCCCTGTGGGATCCTTGAAGGGGCGATGCGGTCTCTGCCAGACCTCTTGTGAATCTCAGCCTCTTTCTGCTGGGGCTCGCATCCAGCCACCTACACGTCATCTGCTCAGCACAGCAGGGGCCACCGTGTTTGGTTCGCAGTTGGGGCTGCAGTCTGCTTCCCGTCGCCGCCCTGTCTGCACAGCTGCCCCAGTGCCCGTGGAGAATTCTGCAGGTGGGGGGCATGTACCATCCCTTGGTGTGTGCAGCCCCGGACTCGGGGGAGACATGGGTTGAGGCTTTCCCGGGACTGGCGCTCCATTAGGGATAGACCAGGTGTGTCAGGGTGGCTCACTGTTCTGTCTTCACTTGGCAGACTAGAGGCAGGACAGACTGTCAACCATCTGTCCGTCCGTCCATCCGTGTTTAGTGAGCGCTTCCCGTGAGCCGGCGCCGTGGTAGCCTCTTGGCAGCAGGCATGAGCAAGCAGAACGAATTTTGACAGCCGGGCATGAAGTGTTCACTGGGTCCCGGAGACACAGTGCGGATGCAGTGGTGAGTGAAGCAGATGGACGCCGCCCCCCGGGCTCACGGCGGGGCCTCCGGCTGCACGGCGTCCAGCCTCGGTGGTGGCCGCGTGGTGCCATGTGGCAGCTCACCTGCCTGAGAAGCGCCTGGGTCCTCCAGACGCTGGAAGTCTTGCTCAGCCTTTATAGAGCCGACCCATCAAGGACCACGTGACACACAAACCAGGCTGGGTGCGGAGTGGCTCTGGGGACGAGGGTGAACCGCTGTGAACGGTGACTTTGTGGAACTGAGTGACCCTCTCTGTGTCACTGGGGTTTGTCTCTGCTTGCTGTGGTCATCTTCCCTCCTGAGCCCCTGCCGGGCTGTGGGACTGTCCACGGCACCCTCAGGGATCCAGGGCTCTTCTCCTCCATCCTCAGGAAGGGGCTCCAACCCCACAGAGCTGTGCGGCCTGGTCCACACTCTTCCTGGCAGCCCTGGGGTGACTCGAGTGGCCGCTGCTGTCCCCAGAGGCCAAGAGCCTCGAGAGGGTGGGGAGATGCACTTAAGACCTCCTCCAGCAGGGCCACCTGGACCCTGCTCAGAGGGAGGCTGGAATCAACTATTTACAGTTTTGTACGAATGTAAGTCATTTTGCATCCTCTCTGGCGTATTTGCACGGTCAGCCTTTTGTCTAATTGCGAGATGAAAGACTTTGTCTTTTTTCCAGGAATTCCAGGCATCAGTGAGCCATTTCGGGAGGAATTAGTAAGACTAAAATCATTGAGCCTGTGGCTTCAGTTTAAATCAGGAGAAGGAAGTACCTAAGATGACAAATGGTTTCAGGTCCTGTGCAGGTCTGAGACTGGTCATGGGGCCTGAAGTGCTGCGTGTGGAAAGGATTCTGAGCTGCAGCCTAAGCTCAGGGTGAAGACTGCAGGGATTGATTAGTGATGTCTGCCCCAGACTCAGGATGGGAAAAAGGTGCCCAGCATACCTACTATTTTGGCCATGTCTGGGAAAGTTGGGCAGATGCTCAGGCACTTTTTATACAGCTGGGTGATTCAATCAGTTCTGTCAACCAATTCAGTGAAAAAAAAAAATCAGTTGAAAAATGTTTGGTATAATGTAGGAAAAAAAGGAAAAATACTTACCCATTTTATAAATTTTGTCTTTCACTTTTTATTCAGCTAGGTTGGTAAGTCATAGACATATTTTAAAAGGTGAATTAAATCCAAGAGCTTCTAAATTCTGTCTGACTTTCCTGAAGGAGTTGCTAGATGACACTTCATAGTTTTATTACACTGTCTTTCTAAATATTTTTCAAAACATTTCACACCTAGTATCTCATTTTGTTCTCACTTGATCCCTGTGACGCTCAGAGATGATCTGATGGGTCGTCACGAGAAGGTGAGGGGTCGGCCCTGATCCCTGGCCCCTTCCTTTGTTCCGTGAACTTTCTGCGTCTCCTCTGGGGTCTGCAGGAGATTTCCACCTGGTTGATTACTGTTGCGTTGCTCTCGGGGGGGGCCGGAGTCTGTAGGCCGGTGCAGGGACTCAGAATGGCGTCCATGCCGGCTTCAGAGGCTCCTTTCCCTAGCAGGCAGATGCCTGAGACCCCACCGATCCGATAAAATACTTCGGGGTTTATAGGATGGAAGAGTTTGTTTGGAAATGAGCACAGCCCGTAGTCATTCATACCCTGGAGCTGTCAGCTGATGTGTCTGAGTCACCCCTCACCATCTCCTGGCACCGGAGGAGCTCCTGGTCCACCTACAGTGGTCTGAGCGTGGCCATATTTGGTTTTCTCGAGCTGGCTGGCTTTGGACGTGTCTTTCAACGTGCCAGCACCCGAGTGGGGACCCAGATCCAGCCGCGCATTTGAATGGCAGGTGGTGGAGACGTCCAGGGACGCGGGGCTGTTTACGTAACATAAAGTGGTTCTCCGCTGTGCATTCCTTTGGTTGTAAACAGTTTAGGGTCGTGGCAGCTACTGTCTTCTCTCCCCCACGCTCCCCAGCGCAGACCTCCACTGGACTTGTTTCTACGGCCAGGGACCTTGGGGATTGCAAGGGGTTCCTTCCTTCCTCCCGTGTGTCCATGCCTCCCCATCCCTGCCGCTTTGCTCCCAGTGGGCGCTGCTGAGTGTGTCTCATCCACTCTCTCATTGAGGTAGGAACTCCTCTTATCCCCATTTCACAGAAAAGAAGACTGAGGCTCAGAGAGCTTAAGGAGTTTGCCTGAGGTCACATAGCTCATAAATGGTGGAGCTGGAATTTGACCCCAGCGACTGTTGTTTGAGTCCTTGCTCTGGAAAAGCCCTGCTGTGATTATGTGGTTTCTCTTCCAATCTGGATAGCCTGTTGTTGGGCTTTTGAGATTTCTCTTGGTAGCTTAAACAGCAGCCCATTCGCTGGCAGCGCCAGCCCTGTGGATCTGCTCAGACCTCCCCCAGCGGGAGGAAAGTTGGGGTTAGGAATGCGCGTCATCGTGGCGGTGGCGTCAGCACGAAGGCCTGGTCCAGACCTCAGGTTCAGGGCAGGAGGACCCTGGGTGCGGGAGTCCGGTTTGTGCTCTGGCCCGGGGTCCTCCAGGGAGTGGGTGTGCCCAGTCTGCGCTGGGGAGTCTGCCTGCACCCATGGAGCGCTACCAGGCAGGGAGTCCATCCTGGTATAAACAGCGGCCGGTATATTTAGAACGAATCTCTAGGGACTGTCGAATGTGTTTATCTGCAGGCTCAGAGATCAAAGTCAGGAAGGTGGGTCAGTAAGAAATGCTTGGGTTGACATCCACTTGACACAGTGGCTCTTTCCCAGGGATTCAGGGCAGCCTGATACGTGAGGCCTATTTTAGGGTCTTTCTTTATCGGTTTGGAATTGTCACTGTCTGCACTGCAGTCAAACAGGACTAGCCTGGATCTGCCTTTCCTGACTTGAAAAAGCACCACCACACAGGCTCGCCTTCCGGGCCGTCTTTCCCAGCAGGCTCACGTGTCTGGGCCCTCCTTTTTCTCCGCCGCCCGCCCGCAGATGTAACCTCCTGATTCACTGTCTAATTTAGGGCAGAAACGTGCAGAGCAATGTCAAGAGGGGCTGTTTTCACTTCTGGATCTTACACATGCTTAACTCCTTGCTTTGAATGTACTCCAAGAGCATGTAATAAACAGAGCCGTGCACACGTCTATCTCGGCAGCAGCAGGCCTCACGTGGGGCCGGCTGCTTTGGGGGATAAACCACATTTCTTTTTCCCTCCCCATCTCCCTTCCCTTCCTTCAAATATATCTCTCATTCATTAGACAAAACAGCCTTCCACAGGGTAGGAAAGGGCACAGCGATTACATCTCTAGCACCAGATATTTTGTCGTCATAAAATTATTTGCCTCTGGTGTTTCTTCCCAGTTTGATTCACATTTATTCTGGAATCAAACACACCAGTATTGGGCCGTTGCTGAATTCTATGAGATGACTCAGTTTGAAGAAACTCCTGCTTTATGTAACAGGACTTCCTAAGTGGGCCGCCCGTCAGGAAGGTCCGGGGAGCTCCTGGTCTTTGTGCAGGAGGCTGTGTTTGAAGGACGTGGATTCTGCTCTGCGGTACTTTCCACTGAAAGGGAGATTGAGACATGAACGGACTGTCTAGCACAGAACCCAGGACAGGGCAGAAGCAGTGGCCAGGCGAGGCTCCCTGCCAGGATCTGGTGCAGACGCTGAGCCAGGTGTGGGTGTTACGGGGACCCGCTGAAGCGTCACGTTCAGCTCGAGGCTGAGCAGTGTTCCACGCACCACCCACGTGCTGCCCACGCGAGGGGTGAAGGGACATTTGTTTTTGTGGTGGTCGGTAGGGAATTTAATTTAGGCACAGCTAATAGCTGTGTGCGTGGTGGGCTGGTGAGAGTTTCGTGCATCTTGTTTGAATTTGAACATTAGCTAGTCCTGTAGGCACCGTTTCATGTTGGGGTTGTCTCATACACAATGTGATATTGGGGTTCAGACTTTGCAGTTGATTGTGGATATCTCTTTTATTTCACTTTTTCTTCTCCTGTCTTTTTCAAGAGAGCGGGGAGATATTTATGTATGGGTAATGCAAGGTCCATAATGTTATAGATTACAGCTTTTAAATTTTTATTACTTTTTTAAAGAGAAAGATTAGTGGTTTGGGCTCGACTGGGCTGAGTTGAGTTTAGAAATAAAAATAGCCACGATTCATTGAGCATCTAGTGTATGCTAAGCTTTATATCAGGAACTTCATGTGAATTGTATAATTTAAGTCTCAAAGCAGTTGTGTGTTGTGGATATGCACATTTTAACTGTACCAAGGAAGGAATAGGTTCACCACTGCTAATGCCGTGGTGTTCCGTACAAGTTGGGATCTGGATCTGGGTGCAGAGCATAGCGTCGGAGGGTAGGGGGTGAGACTTGTGGCCTCAGGCCTATGGGATTTGGGGGAGCAGGTAAGGAGCCCTTTCATAAAGCCCAGAACCCAAAAGAACTTCCTGTTCAAGACAAGGAGACGAAGACAACTCTGTTTGCTGCTTTGGAGTGAGCAAGGAGGCGGCGCACTGTGTGTCCTGGGGCTTCCTCCGCCCCCTGCACTGTACCACTCGCAGGATGGAGTCTGGGCTTATGCTACTCGCTTGTTACAGGAGCTTTAGGATTAAAAAACGGACGTCAGGGCTTCCCTGGTGGCGCAGTGGTTGAGAGTCTGCCTGCCGATGCAGGGGACACGGGTTCATGTCCCGGTCTGGGAAGATCCCACATGCCGCGGAGCGGCTGGGCCTGTGAGCCACGGCCGCTGAGCCTGCGCGTCTGGAGCCTGTGCTCTGCAACGGGAGAGGCCACAGCAGTGAGAGGCCCGCGTACCACAAAAAAAAAAAAAAAGAAAAATGGTTAAGATGGTACATTTTGTACCACATACAAAAACTAGGTCTAGGATAATTGATACCCAAATAGTCCTTCAAAAATAAGCACAACCAACTCTGAAGAAACTTCTACACCTCAGGGCCCTCAGTGCTCTCAAAAAATAAGCAATCCTGGCTGAGGCTGTGCTAACAATAAAAAACACAAACCTCATAACAAAATACACCTCCACGAGGAAGAGCTGGCTGATACAAGAAGCAGGAGAGTTAGTGCCCCAACAGCTAAAGTAATGGGATGGTTTGAAGGGACCATAAAATAAATTTGTTTGAGACAGTTGAAGAGATAAAAGAAGAAATAGAAAACCTAATAAAAGAACAGTTCTCTATGAAAAAAGAGAAGGTTTGAAAAAAGGGCCCGGTAGTACTTTTGGAACTGAAAAACAGTTGTTGAGGTAAATAAGCTAATGGGATGGATGAAACATCAGGGTAGACACAGCAGAAGATAGAATCTGTGACTGGAAGTTAGACCTGAGGAAATTTCCCAGAATTCAGCACTGAGAGATAAACTACTGAATCTGTGAAAAAGCAGTTGAAAGAATCAGGGAAGAGAACCAAAAGGTTCAGTATGTGTCTAAATGGAGTTCTGGGAGACAAGAGAACGGTGCAAAGACATCACTTTAGAAGCTGATGCCAAGGACATTCCAAAATTGAAGAAGGATGTTGATTTTGTAGGTTGCAGTCACACACTGAGGATTGGGTAGGGTAATTAAAAATACATTGACATCTCGACAGTCAGCATGGGAAACTGCTGAAAAAATCAAAGAAAATGAAAAAATCTTAAAAGCGAGCAGGGAGAAAAGGCAGATTATCTGCAAGCAGCAGACTTCATCAAAACCGTAATAGAGGTTAGAAGACAAGGAACAATATCTTCCAAGTGCTCAGTGGATGTCAGACTAGAATTCTGTACAAAGCTAGACTATCTTTCAAGAGTTAGGATGAGAAGACATTTTTTTGTGTGAACAAACACCAGCATTTACCTCTAAGATGATCGTGGCTGAGAGAGCTACCCAGAGATGCTTTTTAAGAAAGAAGCATTCATCATTTCTTTTCTTTAAAAGAAGGCTAACATTTAGGATGGCTTGAAAACAAGGCAGTTGTAAATATTGAGCAATGATAAGGTGGAAGATTAGTGATGGACGGGGTGGATGCAGAGATCAGAACTTAATGCATTCTAAGGTCTCGGTATTTTTCAGAGGAGTAATGAACTCTCATTGAAAATCCTCCATAGTTCAAAACAAAGGAGAGACATATCCAGACGTTGACTTTGGACATCCATCATGATCACTGGATTGACAGTTCACGTGTCTTGAATTCTTTCATTTATGTTATTTCATTTAATCTCACAGCAACCATATGAAAGAGGTTATTTCTCCTGTTTTGCAAGGTGAGGAAACAGGGTGTGTTTACCTTTGAACCCCCACCCCTCAAAGTACCGCACGGCCGTAGGTGTGCTCAGTAAATGGGACCTGGCAACCCGGCCGAGGTCAGTGCGCGGTCACGGCATCAGAAGAGTGCTATCTGGACCATCCAGCTTCAGCCCCTGCCCTCTGCAGGGCCCTGCCCCCATCGTTTACCTGCCTGGGCAAGTGACCTTCTGCACATCTGTAAATGGATGCCGGCGTTCCCATCTTACACGGTCTCTGGTCTCCCCGGTGACGGGTGCCCTTCAGCCCTTCAGCCCTGGCTGTACTTCCACCGTAGATCACAGGCCAGCGGAGCCTCCTCGATCTTTGTTGTGGCTTCTCAAGCCGGGGCCAGTGTCTGCGAGGTGCCTGGACGCCGTCCCGGCCCCTTGTTGCCAGGAGCACAGTGAGGATGGAGCATCTGAGCGCCTGCCCCCGCACACCTGCCTGGCCACCTGTGCAGGACGCCCACCCCACCCAGCCGCCCCGCCTGCTCCCTGTGGTCTCAGAGCTCGGATTTCTCTACCCAAGGAATTATCAGCAAGGAAGCCAGCGCCTGGGCTACACCAACTGGGAAACCAGTTGCTAGGCTACACGGGACCCTGTTCAGTCACACACTAGAGGGGGCGCCCGGATGTCCTCCTTCAAGGAGGCTCAGTCAGCGTCTCCGCTTCGAGTAGGAAGGCTCTGTCTTCTCAGGTGTACTGAGAGTCTGTCTCTCTCTCTGTCTCTCTCTATATCTCTCTGTCTCTTTCTATATCTCTCTCTGTCTCTCTGTTTTTGTCTCCCTCTGTCTCTGTCTTTATCTCTCTCTGTCTCTCTCTGTTTCTCTCTCTGTCTCTCTGTCTCTGTCTCTCTGTCTCTGTCTGTCTCTCTGCCTCTCTGTCTCGTCTCTCTGTCTCTGTCTGTCTCTCTGTCTCTGTCTCGCTCTCTGTCTCTGTCTTTCTGTCTGTCTCTGTTTCTCTCTCTGTCTCTCTGCCTCTCTGTCTCTGTCTCTCTGTCTCTGTCTGTCTCTCTGTCTCTGTCTGTTTGTCTGTCTCTGTCTCTCTCTCTGTCTCCCTGTCTCTCTCTGTCTGTCTCTGTCTCTGTTTCTCTCTGTCTCTCTGTCTCTGTCTCTGTATCTCTCTGTCTCTGTCACTGTCTCTCTGTCTCTCTCTGTCTCTGTCTGTCTCTGTCTCTCTCTCTGTATATTATGCATGTATGTATATAACATGCCAAATTAACTGGTTAAGTCTGTGAAAATAAATTGTGGTGGTGGTTTGATGTGTTTAATCGTGGACTTGCTGTTTGGTTCTTGAATCGCCGGTTGCCTTCAGGGTACAACAGCTCCTCAGCTGGTCCGCCCCACCTGGCTCGCACATAGAAGGAAGGGGAGCTCTGCGTTTCCTTAGGTTACTATGTGTATAACATATGTTAGGTGCCCATCTCTGGCTCCTCACTCGTTGCCGTCATCCTCATGAGGGTTTTGTGGTTTCGGCGCACCTGCGTGGACCTGAGATCTGTCCATCTCCACGTGGCTCATGCTGCCGGGCCAGCAGGCCTGGCGGACAGGCTGTGTCTTGGAGGCAGACAAAGGCTCGTGCTAGCTGCTGATGGAAGCCGCGGGCTCCCCCACGTCCCTGCTTTTCCCCCGAGAGGCCCTAGCCGTGGGTTCCGGGGCAGCCGTAGAGTTGAGCCACATCTTGTGCTCTTGTGGCTGAGACAGCATTTTGCTTTCACCAGAGCGGCTGGAGGGTCAGGTTACCCCTTCCCGGGGGCGACGGCTCGAGACAGGTGGGAGTG
Organism: Stenella coeruleoalba; assembly: GCF_951394435.1. NCBI lineage: Eukaryota > Metazoa > Chordata > Mammalia > Artiodactyla > Delphinidae > Stenella > Stenella coeruleoalba. The sequence continues at coordinate 100,606,341 of NC_137157.1, forward strand.
GCGTCCACCCAGCAGCGTGGGGACCTGGGCTCCCATTCCACCCCACTGTCTCAGAGGCAGCCTTGGGAAAGCCTGAATCCTCAGTCTCTCCAGCTGTAAACTCAGGGCATCAATCTCCACATTGTCAAGAAAATAGAGTGCGATGATAACATGAGAAAATGCTTTGTAAACGCTGGAGCACAGCACTTATAGAAGGCACGTTCCCCTCAGACTGGGGAGGTTGATGGCCCTTGCTGTCCGATATTTCAGCGCCAGCAACCATGAGAGCTGTCAGTCTATACTGACGACTGATGAGGAGAAGAAGCTGGTGGGCCTGGTGTGGAGGACGGGCCATTCCTTGTATAAATGCTCGCAATTACGCAATTACTCACTGAGCAGGTGTTTATTGAGCACCTGCTAAACGCTGGCCGCCGGGACTACAAGGGAACCGGCCGGTGAAGCCATGTTCCCTCAGGCCCTCCCGAAGTCAGAAAAATAAGGTGCATTTTTCAGAAACTTAAGTGTATGCAATATAAAGGATTGTCCTTTATGCCGATGATCTCTCTCTCCTGCCCTTTGGTGATAAATATCTTCTCTCTTATGAAATGGTGGTGATAGTAGATCGTAGCTGAGTTTTGAAACACTGCGCAGACAGCACATTTTAAAAAGGCATTACCAGCCCTTGAAATCCAAAAGCTTAGCACCACTGGTCTAGCCCCACCTCCTGCCCGCCGCAGACGGCTAGCCCCACCTCCTGCCCGCCGCAGACGGCTCTTTCCTTTCCTAACAAGGGGTCGTCTGGCTTCTACTCTGATCATTCTGGGAAAGGGGGCTCACGAGCTCGCAAAGCAGCCATTCTGGTTTGGACGAGCCTTTATTCTTTGAAATCAGATAAAGTGAAAATCTGCCGTCCTGTGACCTTTGCCCATGCGTGTCTGACCCCTTCCATCCGGAGCAAACAAAATGCATTTCCCCTCTGGATTTGTGGCTGCGTTCCTTCTAACTTGTTTTCCAGGGTTCTTGTCTTGCTTTCTTCACCCAGTTCTCCCGGGCTTCGTTCTCATCCTTCACCTTCCTCGGGTCACGTGCGCTCTGCTGGGGTCCCTCGTGGAGTCCGTTGCCCAGGGGGACACCAGCCCGGCTGTGGGCTGGCTTGGGCTGATTCCCTCGTGCTGGGCGCTGAGTGCAGATGAAGGAGGAAAGGATTGCTTTCGCTTTTGGCTGTGCGCTTACTGTTGACAGTGAGTTACAGTCTCTGCTCAACCCCGCACGTCTCCGCTGTCTATGTCGCCGATGAGCCAGGGGGCCGCCCGCCTTCTGTTTGGGCAGTGACGTCTTTTCATGTGAGTGCAGGACTTTGTATTTGTGCCTCTTATATTTCATCTTTTCAGTTTGGACAAGGTTGCAAACAAGTTTCCATGGTTTCAGTGGACTGAGGTCACTCGACTCTTGGTTCAACCTTCCCATTTACCAGCGATTCCTCCCAGATTTGTGTCAGCAGCACAACTGACAAATTTGCCTTCATCCAAATTTTTAAATTCCGTGTTGAAAAAGCGAGAGCCAAGGACAGAGCTGTGGGTCCCATCAGTAGAGACCTTCCAAGCTTAGACGCATCTGTGAATCAGTCCTCCAAACATCTGTATATGGAGGTGGCATGTCTATGTGCCGGCTGACTGCGGACCCGCCGGAGTGCATGTCCACACTGAGGATGTGAGTTCTGTGTCCGACCCGTTCCTGAACCCGTCACTGCTAGGACGATGACTTCCAAATTTACCTTTGCAGCCCACATGTCTGTCTCAAGTTCACGTTTTTAATTTGCTACTGGACATGCCTAGAATGTTTCAGGTCCCTCAAAATCAATTCATTCTCTCGCCGCCCCCGAAAGCCTTTCTCCCTTCCTGTGGTCACTGTTCCAGTGATGGCGTCACCACGTTGGTTCAGCTGGACGCAGCGTCCTGTCCCCCACATCTTAGTTTTCTTCTCGCTCCAAAGCGAATTCAGTCACCCGGTCTTGGAGGCTCCCCTTCCTTGATATTTCATCCCCCAGCCTCGGACTCTGATCTGCCCGCCTCGGTGGCTGTAAGAGCCTTCTGAGGAGATGTTCCGTCCTGGTTCACGCTGACCGTGCCCCCAGGAAGCAGAGCAGATGGCTTTCTGTCGTTACGCAGCGTCCACCCTCGGCCGGCTCCCTGTGGATGGTAAACGGGGCTGGGCCTTCACAGTCTGGCCTTTACTCATCTCATCAGCCTGATGGCTTCCGTCAGCCCCCGGCGCCAGACGTGCTGCTGGTTCCCAGATGCAGGACACTCATTGGTGCTTTGCACGTGCCGTTCCTTTCACACTTTCTAGTCAAGCTTCCCCTCCTCTGGGGCTCCTTCCCTGACCGTTCCAGGCGGGGTTAGGAGTCCCTTTTCCGAGGTGCGGTCACACTCCGGCAGACCCTTGAGATACCCGGTCACGTGGCGGATATCTGCCTCCCCCACTTGGTTGGGGCCCTTTCGGACCGCGACTGAGCTCTCTTTACCGTCGTAGCCACGACCAGCGCAGGGGCCCAGGGACAGGTGCTCAGGGTTTGCGGAACAAACGGGGGCGTGGGTAGCCCGACACGTCATTTCCTATTAATCTCCCTGCTCCTCCGCCCTCCCAGAGCCTGTGTCGGGGCATCCCTTGGATTCACTGGCCTTGTGACCCTATTAAGAAAAGTGAAAGAGGAACTTGGACATCGATTAGGTGTTTCTCCAAATCATCTGATTTCTCGTCCACTCGGCGAGTTCAAGCCCGTTTTTCCTGCTTGGTTGCAGGTTTCCTTCCCCGCCCCCGCGTGAGTGAGGGCAGCAGCCCCGCAGCTCACTGGCTGGACGCAATGTGTACTTTTCGGTGACGTCATGATGCAGGCACTCCCCGCCAGGTGGCCTCCCGCAAGGGGCTTCGGTCACCCGGGCCCTTGTCGTCCTGTGCTCGGCCCTCGTTCAGGTCATCAGAGCCCTCCCCATCCAGCTGATTTGTCGGGGGCGGGGCGGGGGGAGAAGAGAGGGTTGCAGATGGGAAAGCGGGGACCGTGTGTGGGAGGTTCTCCCGGCCGGGACCGGCTGCAGCACCGTCACTGCTGTTCACGCTTCATCGGCCACCACTTAGTCACAGGCCGTGTCCAGCTGCCAGGGAGCCTGGCAACTGTGGGCTCGCCGTGGCCCAGGAGGAAAAGGGACACAGATGCTGGCGCAGTCACGGCTCCTGCCACGCCCTCAGGCTCAGCTTCCATCCCCTCGTGTCCCAGGCTACACCCCGGAGCCCTTCTTGCCCTGGCTCTTTTCTGCGCTCTGAGCACGCAGCTCTCCCGTCGCCCAGCCTGGGCCTTGCTGGTTGCTCTCTGCCTGTGCATTCTGTCAAGCCTGCAGCCCGTGGGACCTCAGTCCTGTCTGCTTGCTGATTGGGCTGGACTTGACTCCTCATCTCTCCAGTCTCCTAGCAACCCTCCTTGCCCTGCTCACGTGTCTGGGCCTAGACCATCTGATCCTTGGTACCTGTGCCGTCGCCATGTGTGTGCCTTGGATGGGGGCCTGCCTGAGTCCAAGTCCCAACAGGACAGGGGAGAGTCCTTTCAAATGTCTAGCGCTTTGAAGTCCTTCCTGTGACGCTGGGTGTGCACTGAGGCTATTTTTAGAGACAATGAGAGAATGTAAAGACTAGCAATGAGAGGCATAAAATGAGACAGTGGAAAACATGGCTTTGGGAAGCCGACGGAACCGGGGCTGTGTATCTGGAAGGAGACAAGCCCGCAGGGAAGCACCCATCTTTATATATAAGTAAAAAGTTGGTTTAAAAATTGTTTTAAAGGTGATGGTGCTAGGGTAGAAGTTCTTTTGTTACTCTGAAAAGGAAAGTGTCTCACATTTTAGTGTGGGATTTTTAGGTAAGAGACGAACACAGAATTCATGAATTCCAGAATCGGGGGATCTGGGGGTGGGTTCCTGAGAGAGGTCAAGTCATGTGCTTTCTCGGAAAAGACCGTGAGGGGAAGAGCGCGTCTCGCAGACGTGACCTGCTGGTGCAGGAGGGTGGAGGGGCAGCTCAACGTCTCCCTCCGCCCCTGTGATTCTTTAAAAGAAGAAGCTGGTGCCGTGCCTTTGGCACAGAGCTCTTCTGGGAGACGCTCGTAGTTCAAATATTTGTCTCTGGGTGATATTTCCCAATGATTTCATAAGGGGCAGGGGTATCGTCTTGTAGATCTGGAACTGCGATGCCTGAATTCCATGACCTATTTTATCACCCACTCCCTCTGCACGTCACCCGCTGGGCAGGTCCCTCCTCCCATCTTTGGGTAGTCTGCTTACCCGTTAAGTGGGGATGGATTTGCAGGGGGTGTGGCTGAGGATTCCTTCACGTTTCCAGCATGCTTTAGGATACGTAAGGTTTCCAGCATGCTTTAGGATACGTAAGGCAAGCATCCTGGACCGTATACACTTGTGAGGTGTGTTTCCCTGCACCGTGGTCCTTCGGTTCTTGCCTTAAGACGTGTGGCTCTCTGCAAACATTGCTTCTTAGAAATAGCCCCCTAGATTTGTGTGCCCCTCCCAGTGAGACCTGCAGGGTGCCCTCCGATGGGTCGGGGGCTGGGGGTGGGCACGAACCCGGATGCTAACACCTTCAGGCCAGCGACCTGCCGTGGAGGCCGTGAGCGAGGTCGTCAGCAGCCTGGTTGCTTGGTCAGGCCTGGGGGCTTCACAGGAGTCGGTTCCTCCGTGCCTCAGCCTTCTCATCTGGGGAGTGGGCATAATAATAGTGCTCGCCGGTGGGGATGCTGAGATGATTACGTACATGAACATGGGGTCTGGCCCATTGTGAATGCTCTGTAGGCATTCATTGCTCTTGTTTTTAAGCAAGGATTTCAGAAGGTGCCCCCGGCTGGCTTTCTGTCCTGTGACTTGCTTCCGTCCATGTTGAGGGCGGACCTGGGCCTGCAGACGGGAGGAGAAGGACCCGCACTGTCCTCGCGCTGCCCAGGTTATGTCGGGGTGGCTCTCAGCACCCGGGCGCAGCTGTGTTTCTGCTTCTGGCGCTTGTTGAAATGGTTGTTACGTGTGGTTGCAGAATCCGGGGAGGCTCAGATTCCCCTGCGAGAGGCCGACCTGGGAGCTCGCCCTCTGTCGATGTTCTCAGATGAGTCCAGGAGATGCTGTATTTCAAGCGGGGCGCTTCGGGGGCTGGGGCGTGGGGCTCCGAGACTCTGCGCTTCAGAGTCTAACCAAACGGAAGCGCTTCCCCGCTCGCCGCGGCGACCCTTCCGCTCTGCCTCTGATTCTGGGTTCCCCAGCGATTTCACCTGTTCCATGCCACGTGGGGAAGGCCGTGCGGGGTGGAGACGGGGTGTCCTGTGAGCGCGTGCAGGACAGCTGTGTCGTGTTCCCCGACAGCCGGGGCCTCTTCCGCGAGCCCCGGCCCACCGCTCCCTGCCCCGCGCTGAGGCCCCGGACCCTGCGGTGGGCGGGGGACGGGGGTGGAGGAGGTGGGGGTGGCGCTAGCGTAGGCACCACTTGCAAAGAATGGGATTAATTTGCAGGAAGCTAAGGCCACACCCTTGTGAAAGAGCAAAGCCGCCAACTGTCCGTGGGGCACCTCCCGCGTGTATGACGCCACTCGGGGCCGAGGGAGGCCCTGGGGTGGCTGGACGTGACTCCTGTCCTTGGAGAGCTCACGGTCCCCTGGGGGGCACACGTGTAAACAGGACAGGCCTGCGGAGCCAGCTGAAGGCAGGGCTGGGAACCGTCACACCGGCCGTGCCGGGCTCATTGGGTGCACGTTATACACTCGGAGAATGCAATGAGTTTTGTATTTGTTTTATTTTGGTGAAAAACACGAAACGTGAAGCTTAACTCTCTTAACCAGTCTTAAGCGTACAGTCCAGTAGCGTGAAGTATATTCGCACTGCTGTGAGATGGATCTCCAGAACTTTTTCCTCTTGAAAAACGGAAACTCTGTCCCCATTGAATGACGACTCCTCACCGCCCTGCCCCCGCCCCTGGGAACCACTCTTCTACTTTCTGTGTCTGTGAACTTGACTCCTCCAGGGACCTCACGTAAGTGGAGTCATACAGTCGTTGTCTCTTTGTGTCTGGCTTGTTTCACTCAGTGGAGTCCTCGAGGTTCATCCCTGTTGTAGCCTCTGCCGCAGAATTTCCTTCCTTTTTAAGGCCGGATAACGTTCCATTGTATGGAGGGACCACATTTTGCTTATCCATCCGTCCGTCTGTCTGTCTGTGGACACTTGGGCTGCGTCCACCTGTTGGCTTTTGTTCGTCACGCTGCCGTGAACGTGGGTGTACCTGTATCTCTTATGGATACGGCTTCAACTCTTCTAGGTGAATGACCAGAAGTGGGATTGCTGGACCACGTGGTAGTCCGACTTTTAGTTTTTTGAGGACCCTCCATACTGTTTTCCAGGGTAGTTGCACTGTTTTACATTCACATCAGCACAAGAGTTCCAGTTTCTCCACATCTTCACCCTGACTTGTTGTTTTCGGAATTTGTTTTTCTTTCTTTTTTTTTTTTTTTTTGCGGTACGCGGGCCTCTCCCGTTGCGGAGCACAGGCTCCGGACGCACAGGCTCAGCAGCCATGGCTCACGGGCCCAGCCACTCCGCGGCATGTGGGATCTTCCCGGACCGGGGCACGAACCCGTGTCCCCTGCATCGGCAGGTGGACTCTCAGCCCCTGCGCCACCAGGGCAGCCCCTGTTTTGGGATTTTGACAGTAGCCGTCCTAACGGGGATGAGTCGGTATCTCACTGTGGTTTTGATTGCATTTCTCTGATGATTAGTGATGTTAAGCATATTTTCATGTGCTTCTTGCCCGTTTGTATATCATCTTTGGAGAAATATCTATTCCAGTCATTTGTCCATTTTTAAATCAGTACCTGGAGGCTTTTGTTTCTGTCCTGCCCATCTCCCCAGACATCTGGCGTCGGCAGAGATGGCCAGACCAGTCCAGCCCCAGCAGAGGCCGAGAGCAGCAGGGCCTCCCTCAGGAAGCCCCAGGGTGGGGCTTGCTCGCGGCCGTCGGCCGAGTAACCGAGACCCCTGAACTCTTCCTGCTGTTTCAGTTTGCAGTGGTTTTACCCAGGTGGGATGCTGGGTGTATTCATTTCCCTTTCCTGGTGTAACGAATCATCACAAACTTAGTGGCTTAAGGAGCATCATTCTGGAGGTCAGAGGTCCAAAATGGGCTCCACGCCTTCTGGAGGCTCTTGGGGAGGAAGCTGCTTCTTTGCCTTCTCCAGCTTTTAGAGGCCCCGTCCTCCACCCACAGGGCCAGCGTGCACACTTAGCTACGCCTGCACGCTGCACGCTGGGGACACGCGTGTTTGCACACACTCCTTCAACATGTGTGCGTGCATGTGCGCCCAACGTGCCCGGTCATGGGGCGCTTGCTGTCCCGACCCTGTATCCCAGGCGGGCAGCTCTCCCTCCCCCCGTCGTGACCCCTTCCCACACTTGCTTGATCTCTGGTGACTTGGGGTCAGTGGGTGGGGTTTCGTAACTGCTTGGCTCAACCAGGAGGTTGGACGGGGCACCGACCATCCTGAGTGGAGCCCCAATCCCATAGTTTTATGAGGAAAACGGCCTTTCATCCCTGGGGTCAGCGCACAGGGTCTCAGATGCTGGCGGCCGGGGCACGACCCGTCGCAAAGCTGTGTGTGGTCCAGTCTGTTTTCTATGGAAAGGACGCTCTTCTTGGTGGGATGCTGAGTGCAGAGAGCAGAGCCAGGCAAGTGGCCCACAGGCCCCGTCCCCTCCTGGACGTGTGTGGAGACAGGTGACTCACCATCCAGGTCCCACGTCTGCTCTGCCCCCATTGGCCAGTTGTCATGTCCCCATTTCACAGATGGGGAAAATCAAATGTTGACAGGTTCCCACTGAGTCAGACGCCCAAGGGGGACTGACGCTCCGGGGGTTGTGGCTCCAGGGCATCAGCTGGGCCAGGAAGAACAGCTTGGAGAGGCGACAGGGGCCCGGGGGCTGGGCGCCGTGGGGAGCAGGCATCGCACACCCTGCTCTTGGAGTCACGGCCATCCTTGTCCATCAGCTGTGTCTGTGGTGCTTTTCAGATTCAAGCGTTTATTAGCATTAAAGGGAGGAACTCAGGGGTGGGGAGGGGGCGCCGTCTGGAAAGCCTGTTCCTTTCGCCAGCACGTCCCGAACAATAAACTCTTCCGCCACCCACATGCCAGTTCTGGAATCAGGGAATGCAGAACTGGGTACAGGGCCTTCGGGGTCCGTTGGTCAACTTGACCGAAGCCCAGAGCAGGGCTGAACTGGTCCAGAGTCACATAGCCTCTGGTGGAGGGGAGGAGACATGCACCCAGGCCCAGCACACCTCGTCCTCGGTCTCCTTGACGAGGAGGAGAGCTGCCAGGGGTGGAGGGTCGAGGGCTGAGAGCCGGCATCCTGCCCGGTGGCCTCCCCCTCGTTGCTGCAGGCCCGGGGTTCAGCTCCCTTGACAGCAAGGTCAACAGTAAAAGGACCCCAATGAATGGCTGCCGTCCACTGCGGCCTCACGAATGGCTGCACCCGCTAAGGGCTTGCAAGGGTTTTAAAACCCTTGGAACAGCTCAGAGCGTCCCAGGCCTCAGGCACATCGCCCACCTGCCTGTGCTCCGGGCTCGGAGGGAACGTGAGCTTCGGTCCCGAGTGGCTCCTTCTCGGCGCTCTCACCACTAGGCTCTCCTGCTTCCTCTCCGGCTCCCTTATTCCCTCAATTGCTTCTTGGTTTGTCCCCAGCACCCAGGGTTTCCACACACCCTCCGCGTTCCCGCTGCCCCGCTGGCTCCGTGGACCAGCCCCAGATCTGACTTGTCACAAAAGTTGTCAGCCTCCTAATTACGTATGGACCTGTTTGGAGGACAGTCACCTCAATGGGGCCAGTGCTACAGACCTGTGGTTTCACAGCATTTCTGCAGCCCCGGTTTCTGCTCCACGAATCATCGCTCAGTTCTGGGATGAAAACTGGAAGTGCCTTGACCTCTGCCTTCCTCTTGGGCTCCTAAAGACGGACTTTCCCAACTCCCCAGCTCCCTGTGGCCTGGCCCGGCCTGTGGATGCACTTGAGGCATCCGGGCAGCCCCGAGGACCCCCTGGGTGGCAGCCGCTGCCCCACACCAGGACCCAGTGTCTCCTCTGTCCTCCTCGGGGAGAGGATGGAGTGAAGGCCGAGAGGGCTCAGAGGCTCCTGGTCTGGAAGGTGTCAGAAAAACCCAAGGACAAGGAAGGGCAAAGACCGAGTGGGGCTCAAGAGGGACAGGAGACCGTGCATGCAGAGGGAGGGACTCAGGAGGCCCCGAGGAAAGAGCCTGGACTTGAGTTCCGGAAGACCTGGAGGGCTCGGTGGGTAAGTCGGTCCCAGCCTCAGTCCCACGTGGTATTGTCATTGGCAACGGGAAGTCTCAGGACGGGGGGAGAAGGTGGATTCCCTCAGCAGACACGTCTCTTTATACCTGCTGTGCCGGGCGCAGGCTGGGCGTGGGCTGCAGAGAGGACCCACCGCGGCCGCCCAGGGAAGCTCCTGCGCCTGGGCAGAGCCGGGCACAGGCTGGGGCTCGTGGGATCCTCACACCTGAGCTTTCTTCCCCAGAGGAGGGGGCCCCGCCTGCCCAGGTGTCCTTCCTCTTGGACTGTTCTTCCACGTTCTCTGAGTCCAACACTCATTCCTCTTTGGCTTTTAAAAGGAAACGGAATTAAATTAAATTTTTTGTTTTTTTAATATTACATAAAACCGACACAACACAAAATGTACCGTCGTAACCTTTTTAAAGTGCATAATCTAATGGCATTCAGTGCATTCCCATTGCCGTGCTACCATCACCACCGTCATCTCCAGAACTTTTTCGTCTTCCAGATGAAACTCTGTCCCCATTAAACACTAGCTCCCCACCCGCTCCCCCAGCCCCTGGCAGCCCCCATGGTACTTTCTGTGTCTGTGAACCTGCCTGCTCTAAGGGCCGCCTGTAAGTAGATCATACGGTACTTGTCTTTTTGTGGCTTATCTCACTGAACATTTTGTCCTCAAGGTTTCAGGTTGAAGCGTCTGACACATTGCGTCAGAACTTCTTTCCTTTTTAAGATTGAATAACAGTCCATCGTACGTAGAACATTTTGTTGATCCATTCGTCTGTTGATGGACACTCGGGCCGGTTCTCCCGTTCGGCTGTCCTGCATAAGGCTGCTGTGAACATGGGTGTCCCCACTTTCTCCTTTTGGATAAATACCCATAAGTGGAATTGCTGGATTGGATGGTGAGTCTATGTTTAATTTTTTGAAGAACCACCGTGCTGTTTTCCATCAGATTTGCACCGTTTTACCTTCCCGCCAATGGTGCACAGCGCTCTGCTTTCTCCATGCCCTGGCCAGCGCTTGTTTTCTCTGGTGTTTTGATGCCATCATCCTAATGGGTGTGAAGCGCTCTCTCTGGCTTTGAGGACCTCCGTGTAGACCCTGTTGAGCCCCTGAAGTCCTGGGGAATCCTGGGATGACAAACTAGGAAAGAAACAAGGGCTGGAGGGCCGTGCTTTCTGGGTTGCCCTTCCTGCCTGCATGGCCCTGAGGTTGAACGTACCCTGTAAGCCCAGGCCAGCTGGGGGCAGCCACTGAGGAGGGCTGAGCACCCTCTCCCGGGCCACCAGCCAGTGAGCAGAGGGCAGTGGGTGGTGGGCTGCACCCTCTCGGCCCTCGTCCTGAGGCCAGTGGGGAGGAGACCCGGGCACCGTGGAACTTCGTGGAAGTTGGACCGGCCGGGGAGGCGTGACGGCCGGGACCCCGGGACTCTGGGAGCTGAGTATCTGAGCCGGAAGGACTTTTATGGTCACTGGCTGAGCCCCCTCCCTCTGAAGAAGAGGAAGTTAGGAGACAAAGAGAGAAGTGATTCGCCCAAGTGCCCAGAACAGCTGGCGATGGAGCAGGGCCTGGAATTCATCTCTCCTGGCTTCTGGCTTGGCCCTGCCCCGCAAACGGGGAGCGTCAAGGTGCTTCCATGCAGCTAATGTTTAGCAAAGGGAGACAGCCTCAGGGCCGCCTGCTTACCTTCTCGTTGCCTTTCCACCTTCTCGCCTGCCTGCTGTCTGGCGGAGGTGCTGTGGGGTGAATGAGATGGCATGGCATCGACTTGGCTAAATGAGAGAAGGGTTATGCTTTACCAGAGCGTGGCTATGAAGCGGCCTGTGAGTGGAGAGGAGTCACGTCACGCGCTGCTCTTGTCCCACCCGGGTGAGAATTGGCGACGTCCGGGAGGAGGACAGAGTGCCGAGTGTGCGTGTATTCGTGTGTGTCATGTGTGTAGTGTGTAAATATGTGCGGGACCCCTCCCCCCGCACCGTGCAATCCCGCGGACGATGGAGAAGTTTCAGGGCCTTCCCCTGACGGAGGGTCCTTGGAAAATGGAGCACGGTCTTCAAGGATCTGTGGAATTCTCCGTATTCTCTGGATAGGTTCACTTTTTCACAAACGGACACTATCAGTATTTGTGTGTGGGATACAGCACTTTTTAAGAGGCGGTTTCTTAACAAGGAGGGGCTACTTCTAGGAAAAAGTCTTTTTAAAAGAATTTTTATAAAGCAGCTTTTGTGTTTTAGTTCACATCCCTGAAGATGCGTTCCTCTCCTTTGGTGCCCTGGGGCTTTACATGCGGGCGTGTGTGGAGTGATTCTCATGAAGTAATGCTTCATATTTGGGTAGAATCTCATTTAGTCCTTACGACTGTCATGTGAGGAATGCATTCTCATCTCTGTTTTACAGATGAGTAAGCCGAGGCCCAGAGAAGAGTACGTCACTGGGCGCTCGGCAGGGCGGCTGGGGGTGTGAGTGATGGTCACCGGGTCAGTGGCCTGGGTTCTGACACCGTGAGGCTGGAGGAAAGCCGCTTCCTCCCTCTCATGTTTGGTTCTGCTAGAACCTCTCCGGAGGGCTTGCGTTTATGGGATGGCACGTCTCAGGCCCGGGGACGGGATCCAGGAGTCCTCTCCCCACGTGTGCGCGTACCTGTTCAGACCTCATGGAGCCCAGCTGATATTACACGAAATTGTTATTAAAGGTCGAGAAGACAAGGAAAAGGAAAGGATCTTGCCCATGTTTCTCGGCTAATTTCCAAATCGCCTGTTTCACTTTATCCCAAACCTGGATCCTTTTGTGTACAGAGAGCTGCAGGTGGAGACACGGGTGCCAACGACCCTCAGTCCTGAGCGCAGGTTGTGGTCGGCAGAGGGGCGCACAGAGGGGCTGCAGGGCCACCCCGGGACTTCTCGCTCCTCCGCGCCTGTGGGCAGGTGCCGTGTTTTCCTGATGTGCTGGAGTTTGGGGGGAAGAGGCCGCAGGGTGGCTGGTTCACCAGGTGGGGTCTGCGCACTGCCCCCCATGGGTGGTCAGCAGCTGGACAAGAATCTGATGCTGGTTTGGCCACGGTCATTTTGGAAGCGTACTTAAACAATCAGACAAAATCACAACGCTTTTCTTTCTGATTACCAAAGAATTATTCAGTGTACAGAATTTGGAAAATACACTAATGAAAGCAAGAGCTGGGACTTACAAGGGCCTTGCTCTTGAGCACTATTCTGAGAGGTGTCCCTTATTAACTCAGGTGCGATAGCCTCTGTTATTATCTCCGTCTCACAAGCGAGAAATCTCGGGTACCAAGAGGTCAGGTGGCCGGGCCAGTCACAGGGCTGTAACTGACAGGGCCGGAATGCAGCCCGCCTGGTTTCTGAGTCCAGGGCCCTGTGTGCCCGGCTGACCTGCCTCTGCGCAAATGAATGTCACTCGTCACCTGAAGATAACCGCTAATAACATTTCTGTTTTTTAAAAATAATAAATTATTTTATACTTTATTTCTATTTAGTTTCCATTTAGCCTTTCTCCTATAAAAAAAGTCTTTTATAAAATTGAGGTCCTACGGTATACACTTCTTTGGACGCTGTTGCTTAATATTACGTTGTAAAAATTTTTTCTATATTATTTTTCTTTTTTTAATTAGCTTTTATTGGAGTAGAGTTGCTTTACAATGTTCTGTTAGTTTCTGCTGTACGGCAAAGTGAATTGGCTGTACATACACGTATATCCGCTTCTTTCTGGGTTTCCTTCTGTGTATTATTTTTCAAAAACATAATTCTTATGGCTTCCTACAATTCTATCATGTGGGTCTGCATTGGTTTATCTAACCAGTGCCCCAGTGGTGGGCTTTGGGGGATCTCCAGTTTGGTGCTGGTATAATTCACACCGTGGTGGATACTTACCCGTGGTGGGCGCAGCGAAAGGGGCCTGGGAAGGGTCCCCGGCGGGGCTGGCGGGGCTCTGGGCTCAGCAGACCTTCTCTCCTGCGGAGTGGGCGTGCTGTCGGTCGCGAGGGTCTGGGTCTGAGCTCTGGGCTCCGAGCCTCCGCAGGGCTCTCCCGCCGGTCCTCTGAGTCAGAGCTGGTTACTGCTGGTTCCCAGAGGTGCCCGTCCCCCCTCAGTGGGTGAAAGAAGTGGGCAGGTGAGCATCAGTGAGGGAAGCGAGCCTTTCTGCCCCCCACCCTCCCAGATGGTGAGAAGGAACTAGGTTGGGTCCACTGAATCTACTAAAAACTGTCCTCGCAAGGTAGCACTGCCTCCCATGTTCTAGTTCTGGTGATTGGGAAAGGTGTGGTCTCCCTGTGTCTCTGTTTTCCTTCCAATAAAATGGGGCCAAAGCGGCAAACCCCTTAGTATCATGGGGCCAGAGTCTAAGTGATGAATGTTAAGGGAGAAAAGATCACGGGACAGTTACCTCCTGCCAATATCCACTTATTGATCCGTTCAGCACACTTTCAGTGAGCATGCGTCACATCCAGGCATCTCTGGGCTCGGGGGAGCAGTGGTGAGTAGGGTGGGTGAGGGCCCTGCTTCTTGGGGTTTCCCTGCTGGTGTAGGACAGGAAACAAACCTCCCCTTAACAAGGACATAACCACATTTACCATACGGCGAACATACTGATCTAAATAATCGAATAGCATCGTCTCTGTGGACTTCTGCATAAATATCTGTGAAGCCTAAGCAGAAATTCTGCAGAGAACTTCCGTGCAGGCGCTGTGCTTTGAGCACCGCCTGGGTGACTGCTGTGCTCGGATTTCAGAAGCCACAGAGCTGGTTCCTGCTCGCAGGGGGCTCGCAGCTCGTTGGGAGAATCGGAGGGGGGCCCCTGAACTCCTCAGGCTTTCATTGGCCGAAGCACAGGAGGGGGAGTCGGTGTTTGGGTCCCACGGGTGCTCTGCCAGGCCACTGTGGCCCTCATCCCGTCTTCTGCACCCTTCCCGTCCCCAGACATCGGCGACCTGGAGGATTTCCCTTTTTTCTAGCTGGTACCTGACCTCAGCCAGGGCTGGATCTACTTGTTTTTTACTATAAAGGCTACTTTGTGGTGACACTTAAAAAGCTGAAAGGCTGACTTTCAGTAAACGTGAGGGAATTCTCCACTAGGTCCTGTAATTTAGGTTTGCTGTCACCAGGTGGTGACAGGTGCCTTCGTTCAAATAGCAGGAGGGTGCGACGTGCCCCTTCCCCCTGCTTGGATATAAGCAGGAGAAGCGTTTTCTCACTCTTGGCAATTGACGACCTTTGGCTGCGGGGCGTGGTTCAGCAACTCTGTCGGTTTGCTTTCTGGCTGTTCTTCTTCCTTCTGTTCTCTGAGGTCAGTGTGACCTTGAGTACCGCAGGGGCATGGCTTTCTGGTTAGGGTCCTCTGCAGATGGAGGCCAGTTTGCTTCCATGTGAGTCCCTCTCTGGATTCTCTTTCCTTTGGACTTGCTGCCCCATGGAGAGCAGAGGGCAGGTTTTGTTTGCGGGATCTCTGGAAGGTGAGAATGCTGGTCCCCTTACGCCCTCCCCGTTGGCTTGGGCTTCCAAAGCGCTCTAGATTCTCTGCCTTTGCCCCGTCATTAGATGGAGGTGTGATGGAGCACAGAAAAGAGGCGGGTTTATTTAAGGCAGCGCCCGATGGGTCGAGTTGAGGAGACGGCCGCAGATGTCCCTGGTCCCTCACTGTCTCTTTGTTTCAGAGCAGATTTGACTCCTGTGGTCCAGGGCCCATTCTGAGCGTCGTCATCCCTCGTGAACTGTGTGTGTAGCAGGATGTGGGGAGAGGAGGGCGGAGGGACCGACAGGAGACCGTTGAAAATAGTGCAGTAATAGCCCAGCTAAGAGAAGGAGGCAGACGTACAGCTCACGGTTGACACGCTCAGGAGACCCTCTGGGGGCTTGGTCTGGGGAGAGGGCTTGCATTTCAGCTGGGATGTCCCTGGGCTCTCGTGGGCCCAGCTTGGGCTGGGGGAAACGTCAGCTTCCCCATCTGCCCATTGGGAAACCCAGTTTCTTATTCGTCTGTCGAGAGTGTTAACCCCTGAAAAATGACTTTTTGTTTCTGTTGTTTGTTGGATCATAGGATCTTGTATGCTTTGAAAGTATGTCTTTCTGCAGAGAGTGGTTATTTCCTGATCAGAAAATCCACCCCCCCAGCAGCCTCGGAATCAGGTCTTGATTGCTTTTTTTTTTTTTTTTGTGCGGTACGCGGGCCTCTCACTGCTGTGGCCTCTCCCGTTGCGGAGCACAGGCTCCGGACGCGCAGGCTCAGTGGCCATGGCTCACGGGCCCAGCCGCTCCGCGGCACGTGGGATCTTCCCGAACCGGGGCACGAACCCGCGTCCCCTGCATCGGCAGGCGGACCCCCAACCACTGCGCCACCAGGGAAGCCCACGACTCCTCTTTAAATGTAGACGTGTGCCGTCCACAGTGTGGCTACTAGCCACGTGAGGGTACTTAAATGTAAATTACCTGAAATTAAATATTAATACAATTCAAAGTGTAGTTCCTCAGTTGCACTAGCTCCTGGCCAGTGCTTAAAGCCAGTGCCTGGTGGGTACCACGCTGGACACCCCAGAATTACGGAGCGTCTCCTTCATGTAGAAGTTCCTTAGGACAGCGCTGCTGTAGCCTGACCGTGTCGGGCAAGGTTCAGACCTACAGCAGACACTGCCGTAGCCGTTTTACGAGGATGAATACTTAATACAGGCATTTAAAGGTTTACAAAGCGACTGGAAGGCTTGGGGGAGCGGGCAGTAGGCGAGGCCCCGGGACTGCTCCTAGGACCACACGGCAGAGCTGGGTCGCTAAGAGGACTGGGACTCTGGGATCTTCAGGAAGTGGATCTGGGCGGTACTGCGCTGGGGATCACAGCACCTTATCCGAGGTCTGGGCACCGGGAAGCCATCGCCAGAGCCCTTCTGTCTCTACAGGGCGAGAGTAGTGGCACGGACACCCTCCCCACTGGATGTAGTTTCATTTCAGGCCTTGACCTGGCTGACCTCACAGCCGCGTCATTCTGGCCACGGGGAGGTTGGAAAGTGTGTCCAGCCTCTGCGGGACAGGAGCGTGCAGAGGAGGAGGGGGGATGGCTTCTGAGTTAGTCGGTCCGGCAGGCTGCCCGGGGCTGAGCGGGACCCCAGGCTTCCCTGGGGGAGCACACCCGGCTGCGATGGCCCGGGCCTCAGCTGTCGTCTGAGCCCAGACGGCATCCTCCCCGTGTGAGCGCCCGACGGCGTCCTCCCTGTGTGAGCGCCCGACGGCGTCCTCCCTGTGTGAGCGCCCGGCTATCTCAGTAAACGCACTAGATGGAGAAGATTAATGGCCTCCGGCTGGCTGCTCGTTTGGCCTTTCATGGGCAGAGAAGCTTGCTTTCTGTTTCAGGTCGGCTGCTTCGCTCTTAAAGGGAACGGAGGCCCCGGTCACTGCGGGCATCTGCAAAGCCCTCAGGACGCACCCGGCCCGAGAGGAAGCATGTCCTTGGTGCTACACGATTGCTTCTCGTCTCCATAAATGAGCCGAGGTTGTGCTGTGTGTACAAAGCCTGGCCGCTGGGAGACACTCCCTCTGTGCACGGCTGCATGTACTGAGGCCAGAGGGGGAGGTCGTGCTCACGAAGCCGGCCTGTAGCCCTGAACCCCTTACACACACATGGCTAACCGGGGGTCCCTTTCTCGTGCCAGGCGGTTGGGCTTCTCTACTGAGGGATAATGTGGAAGGGAGATGGGGAGGGTCACGCTGGCCGCCGGGGTTGGAGGTCTGCCCGTTTACACTGTGGGGTCGGGAGGGGATTTGCGAAGGAATTCCCAAGCAGGGAGCAGGGGGAACCACATGCTGAGTACATGCAAAGGTCCTGGGGCAGACAAGGACTGAGCTTGTCTGAGTGAAATGGGGCCAGGACGGCAGGCGTGCCTGGACCAGGCTGAGAGCGAGGAAGTTCTGAGAAGCAGGCAGGGCCGCCCCTGCAGGCTCACAGCCTGTGGCAGAGTCTGGACTGCGAAGAGGTTTGACTGGGAGGACGACAGGGCCTGATTCATAACCTGTATTTCTGAAAGGTCACTCTGGCTGCTGCATGGAGACTGGACTGGGGACGGGCAGGAGAAGTGGGGGAAACGGCAGGGCTTCTGCAGCATCTGGGGCAAGACATGGGTGGTGGCCTGGACCAGGCCAGCGGCACCGGAGATAGACATCGTTTCTCACAGCCTCTTCGCCGGAGTGCTCCCTGGAGGTCACAGCAGAGAGGTCAGCAGGGAGCCTGGGAAAGCTCGTCCTCTCGGGCGCCGACGGGCTGATCCCGCGCTTTCCCAGGTCACCGTCGCCGTGACGTCGTCATCACGAGCCTTAGCAAGCAGATGCTGGGCCTCTTCTGGGACGCGGCCCTGGGGCAGGTGCGTGGATGGACGCAGATTAAAGAAAGTCGCTCGATTTCATCCCTGAGCAGCTCCAGGTCCCAGCACCACGCCTCCCTTGCAGGGGCCCCGGGGAGCCCATCTCCCAGCTTGGGCCCTGGCAGAGCAGCCCGTGCCAAGGCCGACCGGGGCCTCGTCCTGGCTCCT
Organism: Stenella coeruleoalba; assembly: GCF_951394435.1. NCBI lineage: Eukaryota > Metazoa > Chordata > Mammalia > Artiodactyla > Delphinidae > Stenella > Stenella coeruleoalba. The sequence goes on from NC_137157.1 coordinate 100,624,223, forward strand.
TGTGTGCGGCCTGGGGAGCTGCCCCGGGGGGCGGAGCCGGTTCACGAGTGGGAGTCAACCTGCTCCCGTACAAGGAAGGCATCCGCGGTGGCGCCCACCTGTGTGTGCGGCCTGGTCCGCGGTGGCGCCCACCTGTGTGCAGCCTGGTCCGCGGTGGGGCCCACCTGTGTGTGCGGCCTGGTCTGCTGGGCCGCCCTGGGCTCCTGCAGATCGTCCAGGAAGGCAGAGCCAGAGCAGACTTAGACGGTGGCATCGTTTCAGCTGGCAGCCAGAGGACCGAGCTCTGAATCAGCTTTATAATTTGAAAATTGGTCTCTTTGCGTCGGGTGCTTATTTCCTGCTAACCGAAGCCGTCAGAGACACAGAGCTGCTTCCCTTCCTCCCTAGCTCTGCTCCGGCTCCGCCAGCGCGGGGCCTGCCATTCCTGGATCACTGTGTCCTCTTGTCGGGGGGGTCCTAGGGGTCCTGAGAGCCTCATGCCTGGGTGGGAGTCGTCCCAGGGCGTGGGGGACAGTCACTTGTGATAGGAGAGGCTGAGCTGGGCCTTGAGGTACGGCCTGGATGGAGGCCAGCCCGAGGGGCCACACCTGTCTCTCGTGTGTGTGTGTGTGTGTGTGTGTGTGTGTGTGTGTGTGTGTGTGTGTACCGTGCCCTTCGTTATGTCACAGGCTGCAGCAGTGCTTGGGCTGCCAGGACCGAAATACTGAAGGTTGTTTTCTTGCCCTCTGGCTGGGGAGAGGTTGACATTCCACTTTTCCCCACGGGCTTATCCGTATGTGCTTCTCCAGATGGACCTCTCCCGAGAGGTCCCACTGCTCTGGGAACGGCTCACAGTATAAATAAGGTCATCGCCCAGGGCTCGGGTGGCCCTGAAGTTAGCCCCCCACTGCTCTGGGAACGGCTCACAGCATAAATAAGGTCATCGCCCAGGGCTCGGGTGGCCCTGAAGTTGGCCCCCCAGGCCAGGCTTTCCGGGTCTCGCTGCCTCGGGGCCCCGGGATGCACCCAGCCCGGCCTTGGCGCTGATGACGTCAGCTCTTGTCTGCCGCTTCCCGCCTTCGTCTCGCACTTCGTCCAGGCATTCCGGGAGCGCCGGGGTGTGGCCGCCAGGGTCTGCGGGAGGGGTGGTGTCGAGGCCTCGTGTCAGGAGAGAACCGCGGAGACCCGGACAGTCCGGCAGGGTGGAGCCAGGGCCGCTTTCCCGACGCGAGGGAAGAGGACGGCCGGCCCAGGAGCTCCAGCAGACGCTGTTCAGCATGGTCATGGCCAGACCGGGGGTCTAGGAAGGAAGGTGGTTTCCCACAGACCAAACGGGCAAGCTAAGGGTCGCAGCCCTCGCCGGTGAAGCCGGTGAGACACGCGATCCGGCCACGCCGGACCGGCTCGGTCCAGGGCAGCACGTCTGTCCATCCGCCTCCATCCCGGAGGCCCCAGGGTGGGTGGTGTGGTGGGCGCCGCCCCATGAAGATCGCCTCTGACACGGAGGGTGTTCTTGGGGTCAGAAGTGCAGCCCCTTCACCCTCAGGCCGTGAACCCCAGGAGGAGCTCGTCCTCCAGCGAGTACGGCGCCCTCGCCCTCGTGTGTGGTGGAAACACTCACCTGGCTGGCTGTCACGGCGCCGCTCGTGCTGCAGGCGCCTGGAGGCTTCGCGTCCCTTCCTTGGGGCTCCCATACGAAAGGCGAAGGCCCGGCCTCGCGGGGTCCCGCTTGCTTTAGGCTTCAGACACACACAGGGAGGACGGCGGCAGGTGCGTGACAGATGAGACCCCCGGTGGGAAGGGTTGGGTCCTCCGGCTCCCGACGTCCTAGATGGTGACATGGAGCTGGTGTCAGGTTGGGGCCAGGCAGTGAACTGAGGACGAGGCCCAGCAGTGGCGGTGGGGCTCCAGTGCCACGGGGACCACATGGCGACGGTGCCGGAGGCGGCTGTCAGCGGACAGGGAAGCGGCAGCAGCTGGTACCTAAGTGGACCCGAAGTGCTCATCTTGGGGTCCTGCGGGGTGGGAAGCGCACACCTGTGATGCCGTCCCCCTCCCTCTCGTGCCCCCGGCAGACATCACGAATCTGTCACCTTTCTCTCGTGCTCAGAAAAGTCCCAGAATCCTTGAGGTACAGCGTTTTGGTGGTCACGTCGGTCAGTTGGCATAAAACTGGAAACTTACTGTGTGTCACTGGTGTGACGATGGAAGGGACATAGACTTTGGAAGCTGGGAGGAATGACAGCCCAGGCAGGTACGAGCAAACGTATTCGTTCGCTTTTGGTTGCAAGGGACAGAAATCCAGTTCAAACTAGCTTAAGCGAAGTTACCTAAGGAAGAAAACTGGAAAGCTCAGGGTGAGGCGGGCATCAAGTGTGGCTGGATGCAGGTGCCCAGTGGTTTCCAGAGCCTGTTTCTAGGATGGAGTGTGTCTGGGTTCTGAGGCTAAGCTGAGTCATGTGCTCATCTCTGCACTGGCCCCCGTCGTGGACAGGGCCGGCGGTGGGGCTGAGGGGGTCACACCGGCAGCAAAAGTTGCCTTGAAGGTCTAACCTAGAAGGACGAGCCCAGGATGTGCGCTGGGGGGAGGGGGCTGGGCGAGGACCCAGCCCGTGGCAGGGAGGAGAGAGAAGGGCCCCACGGGGCAGTGTGTCCCGGGCCAGCAGCTTCCCGGGAGGAGCCTTGTGCACATGAAGCAGAGAAGAGGGTCATCGTGGGGTGGAGGGGCTTGCAGGTGACATTCGTGCCGCTGGTTGGGCTCCAGCCACAGTCTCCCAGGCGACTGAAGTGGCCTCCAGATGCCAGGCTCTCCGCCCACAGTAATCACCCCACTCTCTGTGGCATCTCCTGACCCTGGGGCACCTGCCCAGCCGGCCAGTCTCAAGGTCATGTGTCTGATCTGGGGCCCAGGCTGAGCTGATCCCTTGGTAAGCCTTGTAGGATTCTGGGGTGAGGTGCCCCCCGAGCTGACGGGAGAGAACCCACCAGACACGCGCCGTGTCATAGGGACGGTCTTGGAGGCTTCTGTTGCCTTTAGACCAGAGCCATGCAGATGCTTCTGTGCTGGATTTCACTGGTTCCTACCCAGGTTTCCTTCTTTCTGGTCGCCCCCCACTACACACAGCGCCCTTTGCCAGGTACCAAACGCTGCGTAATGAGTCACCGAAGACAAGTGGCTTTCTGCAGCAAACACCGTGCTGTCTCCCAGTTTCTGCGGGTTGGGAGTTCAGGAAGGTCTCGCTGGGCTGTTCTGGCTTGGGGTGTTGTCGTGGGGTTGCAGTCAGGCGGTGGCTGGAGCAGCTGGGGGCTGGCTGGGATGCCCACCCCCCAACCCCACGTTGACTGGCTGGGCTTCCTCACAGCATGGCGGCCCAGGGCTGGTGTTGCGAGTTCTCGACCTAGCCTTGGAAGTAATCTCTGCTGTCACCTCTGCTGGACTTTACCAGTCAAAACGGTCACGAGAGGCCGACCCTTTGTCAGGAGGAGGGCGGGTAGATCCTATTTCTCAATGGGAGCATGTCAGAGGAGCTCCTGATTCAAAACCGTCACAGCCCCCCACCCTCCTATCCAACAACTCCCATCGCCACATGGCTTTGAGGTACCTGGATGTGACCTTGCTTGGGTCCATCCCCTTCATGTATCAGACTTACTTTTATCTTTTGGAACTTAGGTGCAGAGATTTGAGTGAATTATACCCTTCAATTCATTGTACGTTTGTCAGCATTGATTCATGCAGTGGCTCTCATTCATTCATCCATTCTTCTTTTCTGTCCCCACGCGCCTATTCTCATTTTCCGCCTCACCTTCCATAAATAGCCATTCTCTTCTACTTTATTTGTATGTGTTCTTACAAGGATGTATTTTAATTGACATGTGTTGCATTGCATATTTGTCTTTTCCTACATCCTCCACTCACTGTTTCTGAGGTCCGTAAAGGTTGTAATGCAATACATCTCGTGTCTTGTTCACCTAACACGAGGGGTGTGATGTGTCCAAGGTCACACAGCTGACCTAGACTGAACGAGGACCAGAGCAGATTCCCAGCGTCACACACTGATGTTTCCATGTGCCACCTCCCTGGCTCCTGCAGTGGTTTGAAATAGGCCATTTTTTTTTAATAGATCTCTATTGGAGTAAAATTGCTTCACAGTGCTGTGTTAGTTTCTGTTGCACAGCAAAGTGAATCAGCCATATGCATACACATGTCCCCATATCCCCTCCCTCTGGAGCCTCCCTCCCACCCTCCCTACCCCTCCCCTCTAGGTGGTCACAAAGCACCGAGCTGATCTCCCTGTGCTGTGTGGCTGCTTCCCACCAGCTAGCTATTTTACATTTGGCAGTGTGTATATGTCCATGCCACTCTCTCACTTGGTTCCAGCTTCCCCTTCCCACCCCGTGTCCTCAAGTCCATTCTCTATGTCTACCTCTTTATTCCTGCCCTGCAACTAGGTTCATCAGTACCATTTTTTTTTTTTTTAGATTCCATATATATGTGTTAGCATACGGTATTTGTTTTTCTCTTTCTGACTTACTTCACTCTGTATGACAGACTCTAGGTCCATCCACCTCACTACAAATAACTCCATTTCGTTTCTTTTTATGGCTGAGTAATATTGCATTGTGTATATGTGACACATCTTCTTTACCCATTCATCTGTCGATGGACATTTAGGTTGCTTCCATGTCCTGCCTGTTGTACATAGTGCTGCAGTGAACATTGTGGTACATGGCTCTTTTTGAATTGTGGTTGAAATGAGACTTCAAAAAACAAATTGTGAGCCTGGGATCCAGAGCACATCATAAGCTCTCCTGTTTTCCCCCCAGTGACCGCTGTCCCCTGTTCTCTCCTGCAGGTCCCAGCTATGGGAGCCCGCGCCCAGCTCACGCCAACATGAATGCCAACGCGGCCGCGGGGCTGGCACCTGAGCACATCCCCACACCGGGGGCCGCCCTGTCCTGGCAGGCAGCCATTGACGCGGCCCGGCAGGCCAAGCTGATGGGCAGCGCTGGCAACGCCACCATCTCCACGGTCAGCTCCACGCAGCGGAAGCGGCAGCAGTACGGGAAGCCCAAGAAACAGGGCAGCACGATGGCCACGCGCCCGCCCCGTGCCCTGCTCTGCCTGACCCTCAAGAACCCCATCCGGAGGGCGTGCATCAGCATCGTGGAGTGGAAGTATCCTTTGTGCCTGGGGCCAGCAGACGGTCTCAGACCTGCTGCACCGGTCACCAGGGCGCTGTCGGAATGCAGAGTTCTAGGCCCTACCCAGCTTCGAGGCAGCGTCTCTGGGGATGGGGCCCAGGAATCTGCTTGTATAACCAGCTCCCTGGGGTTGTTTTTATATAATAAGCAGCATTTGAGAAAACAAGCATAAGGGGTAGGAAGTATCCCCCCTCCGGGCTGAGCCTGCCCAGGACCCACTGATGGTGGGGTTGACAGCGTTGCACCCCAGACCCCCCTCCTCCTCCCGAGCTGTGGGACTGGCGCAGATGCGGGACCTCCTGCTCGAGGCTGCAGGACCCGGGAGAGGCGAGAGGGTGGGCGCTCGGGCGTGGCTCAGTGTTTCTCAGCCTTGGGGCACATCAGCGTCGCCTGGGGAGCTGGGACAAAGCACAGGTGTCTGAGCTCCGCCCAGGCCTGGCTAAGCTCTCCAGGTGCAGCTGAAGTGGAGAGCGCCGCCCTGAGGGTGTAACGCAGACCCCCTGTCCGAGGAACCCGGTGAGCAAGGCCTGCAGGGGAAGTGGCTTGGAAGGGCGGCTCTCAAGGTGCAAGTACCGGCCCCTTCCCGCCCGGGAATCGTGGGGAGGGGAGATGGAAAGGCTCCCAGCTGTCAGTGGGCGCGCCCTGACTTCCCTGTGATGACGCAGTGCCCGGAGGTCACACGGGCCGGACTAGGGCCTGGGACTTAGTGCTGGGTGTCTTTCTAGTAAGAATCCACTTGGGCGGGGCTGCCACGTCTCCGGGGTTCAGGATGGAGGGCTGGGTTTCAGTTATGACTTTGCATGGAAAGATCTAGAGGTCTTGGGGATGGATGAAAGGTAGAAGGAGATGTTAGTTTTGTCAGCGCCTGAGCCCTTACGTCCAAGGGCCCTTGAGAGGAGGCGCCCGAGCCCAGTGCAGCTGCAGAGCCAGGCGGGGCTCCCAAGGCCGAGGTGTCCGCTTTCCGGGTGACCGGGTGAGAGGCTGGGCTTGGGCGGCCCCGCTGGGCTGCTGTCACAGACGCTCAGTCAGGGCCGAGGGGCCAGGGGGCGGGGGGCCTGGGGGAGCTGAACTCGCCCACACCACGCCGCTGGCAACCGGCGGAGCTGGGGTTCAGATCCAGGTGCCCGACTCCAAATCCACGGTCCGCGCGGCCTGCTCCCCGTGAGCCCAGAGCGTAGAAGGGAACGCACTGGGGGACGTCTAGAGGATGCCACCCAGCCCGGCTGGGACACACGGGGACCCGACCTGGGCCTGAACAGCCAGCCCCCAAATCCACGGTCCACGCGGCCTGCTCCCCGTGAGCCCAGAGCGTAGAAGGGAACGCACTGGAGGACGTCTAGAGGATGCCACCCAGCCCGGCTGGGACACACGGGGACCCGACCTGGGCCTGAACAGCCAGCCCCCAAATCCACGGTCCGCGCGGCCTGCTCCCCGTGAGCCCAGAGCGTAGAAGGGAACGCACTGGGGGACGTCTAGAGGATGCCACCCAGCCCGGCTGGGACACACGGGGACCCGACCTGGGCCTGAACAGCCAGCCCCCAAATCCACGGTCCGCGCGGCCTGCTCCCCGTGAGCCCAGAGTGTAGAAGAGAACGCACTGGAGGACGTCTAGAGGATGCCACCCAGCCCGGCTGGGACACACGGGGACCCGACCTGGGCCTGAACAGCCAGCCCCCAAATCCACGGTCCGCGCGGCCTGCTCCCCGTGAGCCCAGAGTGTAGAAGGGAACGCACTGGAGGACGTCTAGAGGATGCCACCCAGCCCGGCTGGGACACACAGGGACCCGACCTGGGCCTGAACAGCCAGCCCACAGTGGGCTTCTCCACGTTGCAGAGTTTCTTTCGTGCCTGAGTGGTTTCTTCACACCTTCTCTTCCCCAGCAGTAGCCCCGAAATTTACCATAAGGTGATGGATGGAGAGCCTGAAATTGGGGGTGAGCAACAGAGCCGGAGACACCCTGGGCTTAGCCATCACCAGCCTGGGAGGGTGACAGGCTGACTTTGAGGTCTGGCTCAGTTGAGCTGAGGTGCTCTTGCCCTGGGGCGGGACCACAGGGGCCAGGTGATGCGAACGAACGAAGCTGCCAGCCTGGGGCTGGGTGTTGCTTTGCCGAGCAGGTGGGGACAGGGTGGGAGGGAGGAGGCCGTGTGGGAGGAGGTCTAAAAGAACCAGCTTCCTAAAAACGCTTAGGGTGACTTCCGAGTGGATCAGCATAGAATGTTCCTGACGGACTCAGACTCCGCAGCCAGACTCTCTGGCCTGACCCCATCCTACCCAAGCCATGTGACTCTGGGCAAGTTGACATCTCACCTTCTGTGCCTCGGCTTCCCCGTGTAGAAGCGGGGTGATAACTGTCCGCCCCTCCGGAGTGCGGGTAGTGTGGTCAGAGCAGGGCCTGGCCCGGGGCGAGCTCTCGGTCAGCGTCAGCTCCTGGCCTTCCTCCCGGCCAGCATCCCATCTTCACCACGCGTCCTCGGCCAGCTCCAGGGGCAGCACGGCCTGTTGGAAAAGTTGAGTCAGAAGCTCTGGTTCGGACCTGGCTCTGCTGTTGGCCAGCTCGGGTCTGAGACAGGTGGTTTTATTTTCTGTGTCTGTCCAGCTGGGGGGCTGGGCAGTGCACTGCAGGCCATCTTCTGGACACCACGGCGCACGCAGACAACGGCAGTGTCTGTGGGGCATGCTGGGTGAGTGGACCCCTAGCTCTGCCCTTGGGGCCGAGGGGACCTGTAGCTGGGAGGCCCTGGACTGGAGAATCACTGCTTCCTTCCAGGCCCCGAGCTGCCCTGATGACACAGGTCTGGGGCCGTCCGTGGCAGAGGAGTGGACGGTGGACTCGGTGGGCACAGGTCTGGGTTCTGGTCCTGGCTGGTCAGTGCCTGATGTGGGTCTCGGGAACGTTCCTCAGGCTTTCTGGGCCTCAGGAGTTTGGTCCAGACCATCTCCAAGACTTTTCCTGCTTCAGGATTCGTTAGCTTTGTGAGTGCAGGTTTCCCTGGAGATGGAGGTGGTCCCTGTCTCCAGGAATGGCCATCCTCCTTCTCTACCTCCTCCTGTGAGGCTCCACAGACTAGGTTGGAAACTTGGCCGTGTTGGGAGGTGGGGAGATGGGGCTGGAAGAGCATGAACCGGGCCCTGCCTCTGAAGCCCCCTTCTCTGGCCTTCGATTGAGGATGCAGGGTGGAAGGGCTGTTAGCACAGTTGCTCATTTTTCTCTCGAGAATATGTCTGCCCTGATATTTTGGTGCAGAAAATCCGGGCACAAGGACCTCCCTGATTGCTTGCGGGGGGTGGGGGGTGGACCTTGGCTTATCCCCTCCAGCGCCCTGCACAACCTGCGGGCAAGTCAGGAGGCCCTGGGACACAGGCCACCTCATCACAGGCAGGGCCTCCGCAGACTGAAGAGGCTCTGGGCCCCTGCATGGAGCTGCCGTCCCCTGCGTGCACGGCACACGCTGCCGTGCTCCTGGGCGTCCAGAGCCCCTGGCCACCTTCCGGCTCTTTGCAAGCAGAGAATAAGGAGGAAGAAAAACAGACTCGAAATTTAAAGTTAAAAGATCGAAAATCCTATCTCCAGCTGTCACTGAAACGTCTTCAAGTCGAGTCTCTGCCTTGAATCCCAGGGGCCCCCCCCTCCCCCGCCAAGCTCTGTCGGGCCCCGGTGTGGGCCGCTGGGGGTGGCGAGCCCTGGCTGGAGCAGGCCTCAATCTTTCAAAGCAACCCTGAGCACACATGAGGGAGAATGAAGCCCAGGGCAAATCTAAATAAATAAAAGAAGGGAAAAAAGTTTTAGAAACCTGTTTACTCTGGCACGCGCCTGGCCTCCACTGCGTTTGACATATTAGGGAACATTTTGGCGGGGCCCATTAGAAGCACTTAACAAGGCATATGTTTCTTTTCAGAATACAAGGGGCTTGGAATGTATTGTTTAAACAAGATTCGACGCATCTTTGATTCCGTTTTGAAACATCTATCTGCGTATGTTTGTCTCACTGGTGCTTCCGTGGCATTAACTTCCTTAACTCCCTTCCCAGGCCATTTGAAATCATTATTTTACTGACTATTTTTGCCAACTGTGTGGCCTTAGCGATCTACATTCCCTTCCCAGAGGACGACTCGAACGCCACCAACTCCAACCTGGTAAGTGCGCTGCTGCGTCCGCATTTCCGAGTCGGCGGAGGCCTAAGCCTGGATCGCGCGGATTCAAGCTGGAACGTGTTTGAGGGTCCAAAGCCAGCCGGGCTGGGATCCCCAGGGCTCTAGCTCTATTCAAATGGGCACCTGTCTTGTGTCAGCCTGTCTTGACAGATACTGTTGCAGTCAGGCGGTTGTGAGCAGGGCGCACGTGAGTGTGAGCTCTGGGGGTGCGCAGCACACCTGCAGCCTTGAAGGGCAGGTGTTTGCGGGAGCGAGTGTGCCTTGTGGATCCTCCGTCGTGTTTGTTTCCAGGGCCTTCGTTCCACTGGTGACGTTTGCTCAGGTGACATGTGGGATCGGTGCGCGAGAAGTAATTTCTAGGAAGCTTTTAGGAAAGTTTGCTTTTGCAGCCAAGATGTACTGTTTAGTTAGAAAGGTTTTCTGTTCTTGGGAAAGGCGGCTTTCCATCTGGTTGGTGGGGAGGCCGGCGCTGGCAGTGTCGGGTTAGAATGTGTCCATGGAAAAAGTGTGGAGGGTGTTTACTTTGGGCTGAGCGTGAAGTCATCACAAAGGCCTTTGCGCCGTCTGGGCATGGGAGGAGAGCCTTGGAATGCAGCTGGCAGAGCCGGACGCCCCAGGGTGCCTCGGCTGCAGGCTTGGGGGGACGTCCTGCCCCCTCCTCTCCCCTGCCAGGGCACCAAAGCTTCTCACGTGACCCCCAAAAAGCGCATCTTCCGCTGTCATTGGCTGCTTCCTCTGGTGACACGGGACTGTCTGGTGATAGCTTCTGGAAGAAGCAGGAGGGAACCAGGCCTCCTTCTGCTGTTGCCGGCTTCTTGTGATGTCACGGGAGAGTCAGTTCTTCTGCTTTTTAGCCTTTGACTTTTTTTTTTGGCCCCGTCAGGCAGTCTCACCTCGAGTCTGGGAGGATGAGAAGGGCCACCAGGGGCTATACAGGTGGGCGCGCTGGGTGACCGAGGGCCGCTGGTCCCACCCCTCCGGGCTGGAGAGCAGGGTGTCCCTGGACGCCCTCCGGGCTGGAGGCGAGGGGCCGTGGTCTTTAAAACACTCCACAGAGTGATGGATGAGTTCTGAAACTAGGCGGGGGTGACGGTTGCACAACTCTGGACTTTTACTGCAGATCGCAGGTCATACGCTCACACGGGCGGGTTTCCTGGTGTGTAAACTGTACCAGTAAAGCTGTGCTGAGTAAAGGGTACAGTACCGGCAGCACCGGCCCAGGCCCGTCCAGGCCGCCCCGCTGGCTGCGCTAACGTCTTCCCCAACGAGGGCGAGGCCACACAGCACAGGGAGGGCAGTGGGGGGCAGTCAGGACTTCGGGGACCTCATACTAGGAATGCGGGCCGCACAGGAGCATGGGGGCTTGAAGGCGGTTCCAGTTGCTAAGGCAGCTGCCGCCTCTCTCAAGCCACAGGTTGGGCGGTAACAGTCAATTAAGGAAGCATGCTCAGAAGATGGAGGGTTTCCTCCATCCTAAACACACACAGATACACACACATACCTACACACACATAGACACACATACATGTACACAGACACATACAGGCACGCACATAGACACAGACACAGACACACATATATGTACAAAGACAGACACACACAGACACACACATATACACAGACACAGAGACACACATACATGTACACAGACACACACAGGCACGCACATATACACAGAAACAGAGACACACATATATGTACAAAGACACAGACACAGACACACACAGACACACACATGCATACACATATACACAGACACAGAGACACACATATACGTACACAGACACACACAGACACACACATATACACAGACACAGAAACACATGTGTACACAGACACACATATACACAGAGACACACACATACACACATGTACACAGACGCACACACACATAGACACATACAGACACACTCACACAGACATATACAGACACACACACACGACACACATATATACACAGATACAGACACACAGGCACACACAGACACAGAGACACACACATGTACACAGACACAGACACGCACACAAAAACATACACGGCCACACCCACAGGTACACATATATACAGACGCACAGATGCGCTTGCCTCATTCTGCCAGCTCTGCCCCTGAACCTCCTCTGGGGGATGCGTGTGTACATGCACGTATAATATTTTAACCTTAATCTTTCTGAGGAAGGGTCTGCACTGCCTCTGCTGGGTCCTTTCTGCCCTCTCCTCGGCACCCTGCTCCCCTTCCCTGGGCTTGTGGCTTCGTCCTGGGGCCTCTCTAGGGCCACTGTGTTATGGGGCCGAGGGGACAGACTGCCCTTGGCGTGGTGCATCCGGTGGCCGTGCCCCTTCCTTCCAGGAGGGCCTTGGACTTGGGTCGTGCAGGCGTACCCCAGCACGCGAGGTCCCCAGGTACAGGCCTCCCTGGTGGCTCCTGGAGCTGTGGGTTTGGGGACGCCCTGAAGATCTCAGGGCCCTTCTCGAGGGTGCCCCCAGTCTCGCTGGTTCTTGTCTCCTCGGTGACACTCCTGTGTCTCGTCTCGGGATCTTCGGAACAGCCCCACCCAGAAGACTCCTCTGGGGTCTTCCAGACTTGACTGTGCCCTGACCTTCGCCCCTGGACCTCAGGAGCCAGGCCAACTCCCGTTCTGCATGCCACGAAGTCGTAGCTTCCCTGGGACGCGGCGGGCCACCGGCCGGACGGCCAAGGGTGTTAGAAACCCCCTCACACAGACAGCCAGGCAACACCCACGTCGGCTGACGGGCCAGGACCAACCGACACAAGCGTCGTGATCTGGACCCGCCCCTTCCTCCTCCTCATGGCGGCGTTTTCTGTGGTCAGAGGCCCCTTGGCAAAACTTTCACCAAAACTGTGGCTTTGGGACAGAGCTATTATTTAGTCTCCTGCTGCCTCTCTTCCCATTTCCCCTGTGCCTTCTAGCTTCCTTTCCTGCGTCTAGGGGGACTTTGTACCAGGGTTCTGTCCTGCCCGTCTCAGCTTCTGCTCTCTCCCTCGGTGAGCTCAGTTACTCCTGCAGCTTTTCATTCACTTTCTATGTAAATCGTTCCCAGACTTATGGCTCCAGCTCCAAGCTGTTTCCAAAGGCGTGGGTCAGCATCTCCTACATGAGCGAGGCCCGTGGACCAGCGACTCCTGACCCCGCCTGGTTATTATAAAATACATGAGCGAGGCCCGTGGACCGGTGACTCCTGACCCCGCCTGGTTATTATAAAATACATGAGCGAGGCCCGTGGACCAGCGACTCCTGACCCCGCCTGGTTATTATAAAAGCCTGGAGAGCTTGAAATACACCGACTGCAGCGTTTTGGAAGATCTGACTCAGATTTGGTAGTTCTGCGGCCCGGCCCAGGAATATGCATTTTAAAATCCCTTGTGGTGGGGGTGATGGGGGTCACGAGGCACCATCAGCCAGGAGAAGGACTTCAGGGGAAAGGTCACACTCAAGGGGCAGGGAATGAGGGGGACAGTTTGCGGTTACGTGAGGAGCCCGTGGAAGATGCAGGAGGAGACATTGGACAGGACAGGTGCGGGTCAGGACTCCCGGAGACAGTTCGCGCTGGAGGGAGGGGGAGGGGGGATGGGCAGAAGGAGCCCCGGGCCTGGCTCTGCACCTGCGGCAGGTGCAGAGGGAGAGGCGGGGCCTGTGCGGGGTGGGTGGACGGGGAAGGGCGAGAGTGGGAGAGAAACTGAGGAGACAGAGTCTTTGAAGGTCAAGAGCAGAGCTCTAAACACGTGGGGGCGGGGCTGGGCGGTGGTTCATCCTTGCCTTTCTGGCAGCTCAAGGCCGGCTGTGCAGACAGCGGGCTCCGGGCTCTGGGTGGAGGAGGGGCCGCCAGTCCTGTCTGCAGCCCCGGGGGCCCTGAAGCAGGGGGTGCAGGCGGCTCTTTGTTGAGCTTTGAGGACTGAGACACTCCTGCCAAGATGTTCTTGTCGTGCCAGAACGCGGCCCCCGAATCCCATAAGGGCCCCTGCAGTGAGGCTTGAGGATTCTCCCGTGACTCTCATAGCTTCTTTAAAGCAAGAAATTGCGGTTCCAGCGTCCTGCTCTGAGGAGGGGACGCTGCTGCACCTACAGCAGAGGCCCTAGGACCTCAGTGCCTCCGGATCACCTGGGTGGGGCTACAATGCAGAGTCCCAGGCCCCACCTGCGGAGCCCAGGCCGGGAGCCCAGCGGGGTGGGCGCCCAGGAGTCGGTGTGTTTAATACGCTCCCCCTTGCCGGGGATCGCAGGCTGCTCTTGGGGAAAAGCGACGGGCACGTTGGCTGTCCTGTGAGTGGGTCCCTGTCAGTACTCTCCCCTGGCTCTCTCTAGTTCCAGACAGAGAGAGGGAACACATCGGCTCCCCAGAGGTTTCCCCTCCGTGAGGTTCAAGAATAATCTGTTCAGCAAAGACACTCGCAGTCAAGGAGGAGAAGGTCCCCTCGTACCCTGCGGGGCCACGGCCGCCTCCCGCCGGCTCACGGCTCCGTTCTCTCCATCCCGTTCCTGCTCCACTGGCTCAGTACAATCCCCGTTGTCTTCCTAGCACTTTACTTTCTCCTCTTTCCAGGAGATGAAAAGTGTTCCAGTATGGATTTTTTTAAAGTCTTTTTCTCATGATTTAAGTAGAAGTCTGGTTGTTTTATGCTCCATCTAACATACACCGTTGCACCCAAATCCATCAACTTTGCTATCTTTTCCTGGTGCTAGTGGAGCGGAGGGAGACGTGAACTGGCCCATGACACGGCGGCTCCCTCTGCATTGTTCACAGTCTCGTTACTGGCAGGGCCCACCTGGCACGCAGAGCATCTGGTGTAAATAGCGCCGTGAACCCCTCCCTCTGGTAGCCGCTGCCCTGCAGGTAAATCGGATGATGTGTCTTGAGCTCTGGTGCCAGCAGGGCAGACTCATCGCGTATGGAAAACTCCCAGCTGCCTGCAAACCCTGACGTCCGCGCAGACTTGGCTTGGGCTGGAATATTAAGAGAACATATTTGGCATTTGACCTTGTGCAGAGAACAGGGCTGTGTACTTTCTGGAGCCAGAGCCAGGCCGTACCCGGAGGTGGGGGGAGGACGAGAGGTCAGAGAAGGAGTCATGGGGGGCCGGGGATGGGGTGCTGCAGGGGGCTCGTCAGAGGGGCCCTCCCAAGTGTCGGGGAGAAGGCTGGGGTGTCGGGTTTCCCATTTAGGTTGTGAAATGGGGACAGCCGAGGCTGGGTGGGCGGGTCATGAGTTAAGGCCCGTGGGCCCTTAGAGCAGTGCCCGCCCGGAGAGCTTGCAGCCGGAAACCGGGGGCCTCCGTCCTGTCCTGGAGAGGTCACCCCGGGCCCTTTGGCAGAGCTTTTGTGGGCAAGGAGACCCGGAGGCTGTTGTTTCTGGACTCCTCGCCTGGGAGATGGACATCTGGGCTGCCCAGCCCCATGGTCTCACTGCACGAGGGGGAAGCAGAGAGGCCTCGTGGCTAGAGAAGGGGCCCCGAGGGACAGCCCTGGCGGCCTGAGGGGCCAACCCTCCCCCCCGCTCCCCGCCCCCCCCACAGAGTGACTGCGTCTGGAACAACCCTATGTCCCTCCCCGTCAGTTCAGGGGCCGGCCACGCCCGAGCCTCTGGGGTCCCTGTGGGGTCCCCTTCCAGGCCGTGCTGGGCTGAGGACGACCCGAGGGTCCGCGTTTAGGGCGCCCAAGCCCCTGGATGGGTTGGGCCGAGTGCTCGCGGAGCAAGCAGGGATGCGGGCTCTGGCCCTCGTCCTCCTGCCGTGAGCTGGGTGTTCCTTCATTGTGGGGCTTGCTCGAGGGTGAGACGAGTCACGCTCACGGCAGACGAGAGTCGGGGCCGCTCTCGCGACCCCGCGTCACAGCCAGTCCCGCAGTGCCGTGCGTGGGCCCGGGAAGGTGCTTCACTGAAGGACCCCCCTGCCCCCACCGAGGGTCCACGGAGCGGCTCTGGGTGGGACATGGGCGTAAGGTGTGACCTGTAAGCCATTCTCGGGGGGGCTTGCGGGCGCTGGCCTGGGAGGCGAGGCCTGGACTGGGGGCCTCCCACCGGTCCCTGAACCTTTCTGTTTGTCGCTTTTCCGGCAGGTGGGGCCTGGAAACCTGCCTAGTCATAGTAATTACCTTTGCCGAGTGGCCACCAGGAGCCAGTGCTTTGCAAACACGGTTTCTAATGCCCACAAGAGTAAATGATCGTATGTACTTACTTGTTTTCTTGAGGGTGGAGCATTCATCCCTGCCTCCCCCCCGCCGCCCCGATGCTGCCCTGGCCCCGGTGACTTGGCCAGGCACATGCCAGGCTCTTGATAAATATTTGTTGAGTGAGTGGACGGGGGAGTGGACAGCCCCAGCCAGATGGTGTCCCTTTAGTTCAGAGGAGCAAAGTGACTGGGGAGTGAGGGCCAGGTGTCACATGAACTCACGTGTGAGGGGGTGGTGGCCCCTGCCCTGTTCCCTGGAACGTCGTGCGGGGCTGCTGTGAGCATGGGATGGGGAGGGGAAGACACTTCGAAGATTAAACACCCTGCCTGGGTCGACGTTAACTGGTATTTTTAAAAAAAGCAACTTGGTTCTGTTGCACAATAAATTTGGTGCACACTTGCTGGGTAACCAGAGTTACGCAGATGACTGTGCCGTGGAGCTTGAAGCCTCTAACTCAGAGATGATGGGCCCTGTTTATGCCTTTGCTCCACGTGCAGACACCCCAGTGCTGTGTGTGTCTTAGTCATTTGAGCATCACGAGGGCCCTACGAGACCTTCCTGTTGTCCCATTTCACAGACGAGGATACTGATGCTCAGAGAAGGGAGACGATGTGCCTGGAAACGCAGACGCTGCGCTGTGGATGCAGGCGTGTGTCCCTAACCGTCAGGCGACAGCTGCCTCGCGGTGTGCTCATGTGCCAGGGCTCCCTGGACCGGGCAGGGGGGTGCCCCCTTTCCCCACCCGTCCCAGACGGCGCCTGCTTGGAACCACCCACAGCAGAGATTTGCCCCGAGGACCGGCGTCCTCAGAAGAGAGGACGGGCAGCGTGGCAAGGCCCGTGCGGCGGCAGGGTGGCCGCACTGGGGACCAGGCGTCACCGATGGGTGGGGGCTCCCCCTCCTGAAAGGTTTCAGAGGGAGAGGCACCGCCTGCTCCGCACTTGCCCCCGGACAGGGCTTTGAAGTCTAAGTATGTGTCGCCTCTGGTTCCATTTTATCCATGTGTTTTCATCTGGGGGGAAACATTCCACATACACAACATACATACGTTCACGCTGTGTCATGGAACCCCTTTCCTGCACCAAGCTCCTTTTAATTTAAGTATATTGGAGGAAAGCCTTTCTCGAAGATCAAGTCCAAATCTCTGGATCCTTTGAAGGAAATTCCGAGCATGCTGCATCCTTTCTCGGGTCTGTGCCGCCCTAGACGCCCCAAGTGTTGAGCCTGCTGTGAAGCCGTCGGGAGGGCGGAGGATGCTCCGGGCCCCAGAGCTGGGGTCTGCAGGGGCCCTGCGTGATTCCCAGGGACCCCGAGTGCTGCGGGTGCCGGCCGGCTGCGCCCCGGCCCTCGGGATGTGCGGTGCCTGCCCCCGCGGGCCTGGCGCTGGGTCAGCAGACGCTTCCAGCGTGTGCAGAGGGAGGAGAGAGTGCACTGAGCAGGTCGCTGCAAACAAAGCGCGTTCGCGGCGATTTCTGCGTCTGAGAACATGGATCTCGGCCTCTCGGGAGCCTTTCCCCTCTCTATTCCCTTTGTTCTTACTGGTTTCTGCGTGACTGAAGTTGTTAGGTCTGCCATCCAACTAGTAATAATAGTAACGTCCCCTCTGTACTGCAGACAGTGTTCGGAGTCAGTGTTAACTCGCCTGGTCCTCTCGATGCCCCCCGGAGACCCCGGGACTGTTAGAGCCGCTCCGTCTTAGAGAGGAGGAGAATGAGGCCCAGAGACGTGAATTAACTCGCCCCAGGCCGCACAGCTACGAGGCGGTGGAGCTGGGGTTCCAGCCCAGGTGTGTGGCGTCCGAGCCTTAAGGCCCTGTGGCCCCCCAAGGCCTACACCCAAGCGTGTGTGTGACAGACGTGGGGGTCTCTTCACCAGTGACCCCAGGGGTGTTGTGTCTGGGTCGGGGGGGGGGCAGCCCTGGGCCGTCCAGGACGCGCGGGATGTGGGAAGCAGGGGCTGCGATGCCCGCAGCACAGGCAGGTGTGACGGGGCCGCGCGGGGGTCACCGGCCCGCGTCCCGGCTCCATTGCAAGCAGGCTTGTCACTGCTTTCCGGCCTCAAGGCTTCTCGGCTGTGAACCAAAGGTGGTACCTCTCACAGCGCAGTGGAGGCTGGGCCCAGAGGAGAAGCTGGAAATGCCAGCGGCCACGGGTGGAGCTGAGTCCGCACGGTGACGGTCGCCCCTGTTGTCATGGGAACAGACAGATGCGCTCTGCCTTGCACGTCGGCCCCTTTCCTGGCATCTTCTCTGGTGCACTTTCCCGCGGCCTCCTCTCAGGGTGGCGTGGGGATGCTAGCGAGCTCAGAGCCACGCTCCAGGTTTAGTTCCTGCCCTTTCCAGGCTGGATGCAGCAGGGCGGCCACAGCCTGCGGAGCCGAGAGTGGCAGGAGGGGGGACCCTCCCCGTGCGTGGGACCCCTCGTGGGCCACTGGTCCGGGCCCCCGGCGCGGCAGGGGCGGCTGCAGGGATCCCTGTGCCTGGCCCTGCCTCCCGCCCGGCCTCCTCAAACACACGGAACCATCGCGAAGGCGGGCTTGTCCGTCCACGCTCTGGGCCTGTGGGCAGGGTCAGAACGGGCCCGTCTCTGAGTCCTTGGGAACAGGGTGAGGCCTGGAGAGTAAGGGGTCGGGTTAGGCCTGGCCACAGGGGCCGGAGGGGCTGCACGGGCTTCTGCAGATCCTTTCAGGGGCTGGACTCACCCCGGTCAGGCCCTGCGGGCGCTGGTGGGACGGGTGGGCCTTACAGAGAAAGGCGAGGGGGCCAGAGGTGGCTCCCGGTCCACCCCCGTCCCCTGCCAGGACACCCAAGAGCAGGCGAACGAGAGGCCTGCACAGGCTGGCGGGGGCGGGGGATAATCAGTGCACAAAATTATTGCTAGGAATCCACCACAAAGAAGGAGAATCAGGGCAACCCTTGGTGCCCCCCGTGCTCCTCTCAGATGGCATACTGGGGGGAACTTTAGAGGATTTTGGGGAGAAGAGTTTTTTGTTTGTTTGTTTTTTTTTGCGGTACGCGGGCCTCTCACTGCTGTGGCCTCTCCCGTTGCGGAGCACAGGCTCCGGACGCGCAGGCTCAGCGGCCATGGCTTACGGGCCCAGCCGCTCCGCGGCATGTGGGATCCTCCCGGACCGGAGCACGAACCCGCGTCCCCTGCATCGGCAGGCGGATTTCCAACCACTGCGCCACCAGGGAAGCCCAAGGGGAGAAGAGTTTAACGTGGGGTTACTGGCTTTTGCGGGTGTGAGGCCGACTAGTTATGCCCGAGGGGATGCTCTGACTCCCATCCCCCCGCCCCTCCTCCAGCAGGATGCGCTGCTTATATGCTGTAAGTGTGTCTTCACTTTAAAGTTGCCTGAAGACATCTGACTGTAAACCTGTAATCACTGGTGTGGCAGCGTTTGAGGATGACGACCATGGTGAGCTAGTGGGCCGGTCCACCCAAACGCAGATGAGCTGAGGCCTGCGGTCGCCCGTGGTCAGCGCCGGATGGTCAGCGCCGGCTGGGCTCACGAGGCAGAAACGTTCATGCACAAGTGTAGGGAAAGTGGAGCTAAGACGTCGGGGCAAGTGAGGGGCTAAATGTAGGATTCTGAGATTCTAGTATGATTAGTGAAGGCCCTAGAGGCAGTGATTCGTGTGAACTGGAGGGTGGAAAAGTGATAGAAAAGGTTTTCCTGGGAGAAGTTGCTCTCGAGTGAAGCCCAAAGCCCGCGGGGGAATTGGCTAGACCCGCGGTCGGAGTAACGAGATCCCGGGTCGGAACACCCGCAGTAGGATTCCTTGCAGAAGGTACGGCTTTGACATATAAACGTGGGTTCCCAAAGGCCAGTCTAAGACCATCCTTGGCGTGATCAGCATTCGTTCCCCAACAGTTCCTTACTGGGCACCTGCTACGTGTAAGACGCAGCTGTGCTTAAGACAGACGCCCTCGAGAGGCATCCTTCTAAGGGCGAGAGGTACTGGCGTCTAATTAAAAAATGAATTGTTCGGTTATAACTGGTCTCTAAAGTATTTAGGTTCGGGTGTGACTCCATTTGTTTTAAGTAACTATTTTGCTGACGCTACTGAAAGAACAAAACCCAAACTTAGGATCACTTGGTTGCATGGAAGCGGGGAGCTGTATCATAGAGTCTCTTAAATTGTGATGAGAAAATGTTTTAGGGTCGATGGCGGGATTGGCAATCCTGCCGAAGCGGCCCCTAGATGATGAAGCTTGAGGCTTGCTGAATCGAAGGGCTTGAGAGTGAGGAGAGAGGGTTAGATGTGGCCCCTTGAAGGAAGGTCATACCGGTCCTCAGGTACAAGGAGAGGATTCTGGGAGGACAGAACGGGGCTGACTGCCCACCTCTCTGCCACTTTGTGAGGTCTGTTCAGCAGGAAACTCAATTATACGCAAAGGTTCCTGCGTTTAAAGCGTGTTTTCCTGTCGGGAAGATGCAGCCTGATGTCATTTCTTACCTCTCAGGATGAGTTGAAATCCTCCGTTGCCGAAGTCCTCTTTTTCTCCCTGTAGCCCCCATTTTTAGTAAAGCTTGTTCATTTTTGTAAAAAAAATTTTTTTTAGTCATTTTTATCCTTCTGGAATCAGGAGGGTTTTCTGCGTGAATCATTTTTTTTCTTTTCCTTTTCTCCAATGTAGGCATCTTGGGTTTGGCCTCTTGGAGAGAAATAATAAAATTCTTTGTTTACTCTGGTGGCCTTTGCTTACGTTAGAGCTGTTTTATCTCAGACATTTGTGATTCTATAAATCAAATCAGCTTTTCTTAAACGTGCGGATCCTTTAGATTCGACCGACATCTCTTGGTCACATTTCCAGTGACAACGCACCTTGTACTGTCGGTTTATTCATTGTTTGCACGTTCATTTATTGTTTTATCCTTTGCTCACTCAGCTACCGTCTGTGGACACGCCAGGCAGCGGGCAGGGGCCTCGGGTCACGGAGCCGTCGTGGGGAGTCGCTGGGTGGGCTTCGTGGCTATAAACGCCCAGTGTTGCAGAGCATGGGGTTTGGACGCAGCTGTGGGTTTCCCGGCGATTGTGTTTCTTGCCTGGATTTTCCCAGTGGGCCCTGCCCGGTGGCCCCGTGCCTGGAGCAGCTGCCAGTGGGGACCAGACGCGCTGCCCTTGCAGCTTCCCAGCCTCCCGAGCCACGGTTTCCACTTGCTACTCGGCGAGAACTGTGCTGAACTTACGGGTGGGCTTCCCGAGAGGAGCATCGTCTCATCGGAGAGGATGCTTCTAGAAGCCCTTTGAAAACCGTGAGGCCTTATTCAGATGGAAAGTGTCTTGTTTTGATTACCCGGTGGCTCTGAATTCTGCCGTCGGCTGGTGACAAAGGAGAGAGGGTGTGCGGTCACCCCGAGGCTCTGTCACCGCTCGGGTACCATGGGTGTGCGGACCGGGGACCAGGCGGAGCAGGGAAGGCCGAGCAGGGCCCCCGCCCTTGAGGGGTTTAGGATCTGATTCAGGGGACTCCACGAGAGCATCACATAAAGCCATGAGAGATGGGGGTCGGGGTGCTTCAGAGCCTCTCCAGCCCTTTCTTGCTCCAAAATTCTCGTCATTGTCAGGCATGGCCAGAATCATCAGAATCAGAATCACCTTTTCGCGATCATCGTTAGTAAAATAAGTGTTTGCTAAGTAGCTGTGTCAGGCAGGGGGCGCGGGGGCTGGTGGGAAGTCAGGATCCCTTACCCAGGGTGGAGGTCGTTGGGAGGGCAGGGTCCAGACAGGCGCAGAGCCGTCTGGAAAAAGCCCTTCCACGTTTCTGCTCACTGATGGCGTTTAACTATCCGTTGTCCCGTCAAGCTTGAAGAGATGGCTTTCTGCTCTCAACCCCTGCTGGTGGGGAGAGCATCACGAGACCCCATCCTGTCCCCCTCGTCCCCGTTGCCTCCTTTCTCAGAGGCGTTGTGTGGTGATTTGCATGTGACTTTTCAGGCCCTGAATCTTTCACGGTAAAGGTCTAAGGGTTCACGGGACCCACGTAGGGCCAGGTGTTGGGGGACGCGGGGGGCGGGGGGAGGGCGACCAGAGTCCACCCAGACGTGGGCAGAGGGCAGACGGGTCCCCTGGGCCAAGGCACAGTCACGTCTCTGGAAGTCCCGTCAGCACACCCACCCCGTCTTCCCGGCTCCACGTCGACACGATTCAGTCTTAAGAACCAGGATGGCGTCCGGGGAAACGAGCACAGGTCATGGAGACAGGGTGGCCCCAAAGACGCCGAGACCCTCTTGCTTAGTGTTTCAGAAGCTCCAAAGGAATTGAGCCGTTTAGGCTACATTTCAGAAGAGGGGGCCGAGCAGAGAGGAGGGGCAGACGGCAGCAGGGTGCCGCGGGGAGAAGGGAAAGGTAACCTGCCGTCGCCTGGCTCCTTCCAGGTGGTGCCTCTGTCCCGCGTGATGTGCATCTGACGTGAGGCTTACCGGCAGCTTCCTCGGGTAACCTGGGGGCGTGAACTGCCAAATCCGGCACAGCAGACCCTTGGCTTTATCGTACTGGTGTCGGGGCTCCACCAAAGTTCTGTGCTATTAAACGGTTCCTGGGGACGGTTGCCTCTTTGTGGCGAGTGTTAGATCGTTTCCCTTGACTCGTGGTGGAGAGAAGGCCGGAAGGTGAGATGGTGGGGGGAAAAGTGCAGGAGGCTCAGGATTCCCGGGAGGAGCGGGGGCGGGGGCAGAGAGAGGAGGGAAAGCACGTCTCTGGACAGAGGACTCTAGAAGGAAATCATGAAAGCACCGTGGCCAGATTGGCAGGAGACAAGATGTGAATTACAAAGTGAAGGGAGACTTCCGCTGCCTTCCCAGGACTTTGGGGGATGCCTTTGGGTAATTAAACAGGCAGCAGGTTTTCTCCCAGGAGAATCATTTTGAAAAACTCACCCTGAGCACACGGGTTTCTGTGTTCTTGACTCCCAGTCCTTGGACTACCAGTATCGGTCATGCGGGGTCCCCTTGGAAAGCGACGTGCCGTCAGCACATCTGGGAACAGTTAGGAGGATGCTGGACGTGGGGATACATTTGTGCAACTTCTGGGGCTTTTTTATTTTTTGTGTGTTCACACGTGCGTGCACACACACACACACACACACTTATATAAAACCTGTCAAATCTTTCAAAACTCTCTGAAGGAATTAGCATTATAAAATCATAAAGAAGTCTCTGAAGGGCCTTTAGAGCAACGAAGGAGCAGGGAAACAGCCCACATACATCACTTTGCAGCAAACCCATCATCTGCATGACCTGAGAAGTCTCGGGTAAATCTCTCGTGAAATGAACTCCCTCCTGCCTGACAGCCTCTTTGGAAGCATCAGCTCTGCCTTCGTATTAAAATATTCCATTGAAAGGACCTGCCCTGGAGACACTGATCCTGCTTATGGGCAAGGAGCGCCGGAACGCAAGTGTCTTCCAGCCGCTGCTCATGTGTTGACTCCGCCGTTCCCACTGGCGTGTTTAACCAGACTCTCCGCTGCCAGGGCAGGGCTCTGGTATTACTATCCCTGCGTCCTGAGTCACATCTTCCTTTAATCAGACTGATAACGGCCACCACTCTTATAATTCTGGAGCAGGTGACCCATGCCAGGAACCCTAACCATGACAGCGAGTCCACAACTCTGCAATTTCCAGCTCTAGTTTGCAAACAGGGAAGCAGGTTTAGAGGCGAGGTGACGTAGCCAGGGCCACACAGGGAGGATGCGGGGGTTTGAACCACGCTCCGTGTGACTCTGAGTGCTCGTTCTTTCCAGTGTGCGGAGTGATTGCCCCCACGTCCACCCCAGATATGTCCCCAAAGGGGCCCAAGGAGAGGAGGGCGTGTGTTTCTGAGCCCAGCAGTGAGGCTCCCCTCCCTCGGCCCTTGGGGGCCCCCCATCTGGACCAACCCTGAAATTCGCTCTTGGCCTTTCCAGGGGAGATACCACAGGGGACTGGCTTTTTCCCGGGCTCTCTGGGCGATGATGTCTTGCATCTAGGAAGATGTGTTCTTGGTGGCCACCTGAGCAGCGGCAGAAATCTCGCCAGGTGTCATTTGGGCCTTACTTGGAATAAACTTGGAAACTGATGAGTTTGCTGGACCCAAAGGGTGTTTGAATGTCTGAGACCGAGGACGAAAGGGCAGCTCTGACCCGTCTTGGTACCGTGTGCTTTGTTCTCCCTTTGGAGATGCTCGGATAAACGCACGTGTTCAGATGCCTGCCGGGCCGGTACGCATCCGTTCCAGGCTCCCAGCCGAAGAGAGGAGAGACAGGCCTGGTGAGCAGCGTGGAACGTCACAGTCCTTTCTCTTGGGTGCACTTAAAAAGCCCACAACCCTTTAACGTTTCCATCGCAAGAGTTACCTCTGCTGACGGTGTTTGGAAAGCAGGCGTCTAGGAAAAGCCCAGCTGTAGGAATCTTCTAGGAGCAGAGAGTAGGCTGCTGCCTTTTCTGGTTTTCAACAATCTCTTAATTTTCCTGACCGTTTATGAACTGTCCACCACAGCAGAAAGTTCTGAGATCAGGACTGCTCTGGGGGAAGAGACAGTGGCCTGAGATGCCCGGGGAGAGGCTGGCATCCGCTGAGGGCAGCAGGCGGGGCCTAGACGTGGGAGCCCAGCCCCACAGGGTGTGTGTGGGTCCAGGCTGGGGCAGACCCCAGAACAGGGGCACGTGGGCACTGCCAGTGGCTCAGGGATCCCGAGAGCAGGCAGCGTTGAAGGAACCAGCCCAGCCTTATGCGTCACAGAGGCCAGGGGGAGGATCCAGGCTGTGGGGGCGTCTGGGCCACAGAGACCACATGGCAGGAGCAGGGACCCAGCAAGGAGGATGGGCAACAGAGAGCTGTGGTGACGGAATCTGGCCAGAGGGAGAGAAATGGGCCAGCGGCCTCTGCGTCAGCCGGGGGGGCCCGTGTGGCAGGGGGGCTGGTGGTCAGCCCTGGGTGTGGCTGCCTGGAGCTTGCAGGTTGAGTCAGAGTTCGGGTGCCGTGTAAGAGTGAAGCCGAGCAGGGCGGGGGGCTGGACCCGGGTCTCCAGAGGAGCCCCTGCTTGGAAGCAGACGCGTTAATGGTCACTGACAGACCACAGGACTCAAGGAGTAAGAGTGTCCCTCCTCCCCCAACCCCCAGCCCCCTGGGGTTGGAGCAGAGGATGAGGAATGCCCATCCTGAGGAGGAAGAGCCTGTTTCCATGGTGACGTCCTGCCCGTGGTGACGTCCATGCTGGGCTCCCAGGCCACAGGGCGGCAGTGGTGACCGTCACGCATTCCCCTCCTCTAGAAAGTTAGGTGGCTTTAAAATAGGTTAGGCTCGTGTCATTGCCTCTGTGGGTTCTGACGGAAAGGCGTTTGGTGGAGGACGTGTGCGGGGCCGCGTGCCATGAATGCTTGTTTATGTTGGTGTTTTAAAGACAGTGGCACAGGGCTTCCCTGGTGGCGCAGTGGTTGAGAGTCCGCCTGCCGATGCAGGGGACACGGGTTCGTGCCCCGGTCCGGGAGGATCCCACATGCCGCGGAGCGGCTGGGCCCGTGAGCCATGGCCGCTGAGCCTGCGCGTCTGGAGCCTGTGCTCCGCGACGGGAGAGGCCACAACAGTGGGAGGCCCGCGTACCACAAAAAAAAAAAAACAAAAAAAAAGACAGTGACACAGAGTCAAAGTTTCACCGGCAAGTTTGGGTTTTCAGTTTGCTTCTGCTTCTCTCCTTCTCACGGGGGACTGTCTCTACGCTCCTGTTTCCTTGATCTCTTCACGATGACTTTCATTGCCGACGGTGTACTTTGAGTTCGCCTCTTGGGAGGGTGACGTGGGAGCTGCACTGGTAAATGCTCCCCCTGGCAGGTGCCGAGGGCCTGAGGCCGCCGCGCCTTGGGGTCCCGCGAGCATCCTTTGTGTTGGTTGCCTCTCGCGCGTGAGTGCACTGGTGTTCTGTCTTGGATGGCTGTGTGGAGGGGTGAGCAACCGTCACGGATTCCATTGGGTTCCATTGGGCTCGTGGGCTTTGCTCAGAGCAGACTCTACCGGTCGTGCAGGAGGAATAGAGGTTTATGGACCACTGGAGTTAAAAGAAAGCTGGAAGCCCATCAACTTGAATTCCCTGGCTTTGTAAGGAAACTGAGGCTAAGTAAGATTTTGCTCAGGTCTAAGTAACACTGGAGCCACCCGTGCTATAGTCAGCGTTCTGTGTGCACACTCCTGGCTGGCCGGTGGTAGCCAGGAAGCGGGTTTGGGGGTGGCCGGGATGGGGGCCGACCGCAGGGCTGTGTCTGCAGACCGAGCTGTGCTCGGCACTCACGGGTGGTCACGCAGGTTTGAGTAGCAGCAGCAAAACCAGACTTTCCCTATTCAGAAGCAGCTCTGGGTAGAAGAGTCCCCGGCTTTGGACTCTGCTCCCATCACATCCCTTTCAGGGTCCGGGTCGGGGTCTGGCCGGGAGGCCCGTACATCCCAGCTCTCATCAGGGTGACAGGTGGGCCGGGCTCAGAGCCGGTTTGCAGAAACGTCTCGATGAAGAAGGGAGATTTATACCTTGTCTTGGCCTCCTTCATGGTGAGGGGGCTGCAGGAAGGTGGGGGTGACACCAGCCCACTGAGGAGGACACATTAGGCTCGTTCCCTCCGCCCCACATACGTCGGCCGGGGACCCTCGGGCGTCCATCCTCGCTTGCGGTGGCTGAGCCAGAGCACAGGCACAGGCCGTTTCAGCAGCTCGTTACCGCCATGTGTCCTGCACTCGTGTCTCCTTGGGGGCCTGAACTGCCCGCTGGACCGCGGACCACCAGCCTCTCTGGGCGGCTCCTAAGCGCTCACGTTTCTAGTTGGAGCTCAGTATCTTGTCTCAAATTGAGTGATGGTCCCTGAGCTGGAGAACATCATCGGAGGCTCTGGCCCCTTTCAGCCACCTCCCCATCGACCGTGTGTGCATATGGTGAGGGCTGTTCGTACAAGGGAGGGAGGGCGTGCCCGATGACAGAAGCGGCTGCTGTCACCCGGTATCTTTCTCCCATCTTTCATTGCCGGCGTCTTCCGCTGGCTCAGGACGGCCGGGAGTCCAGGGCCCAGCCTCCCTCGTGGTTAGTGGGGGGCAGTGGTGGCTAATTTCTGGCGACCGAGATACCAGTGGAAGTGGGTGTGCCCGCCCCTCCCCGCCCACCTTCCTGCAGGGGTGAACACAGCCCTGGCGATGAGACACTGGGTGCTGCTGACCAAGCGTCACCTTGAGGGTGGGGTGACCATGAGAGGTGCCTGGGCGCCTCCGACCTCCCCCCGACCTCCCCCCTCTCCCCTGGGAGCTGATGAACCACTCGCGAGCTTATTTTGGTCTCTGTCACTACGGTGCAATTTATACCTCAGGTTAGTCCTTGCTTCTCGGGAACTTGGGTTCTAAATAAAACAAAAGATAGCGGTTGGATAAGAAGGCCAAGGTCGGGTGACGTGAAAAGCTGGTCGCCAGAACCCGGGAGCGGAGGAAGCATGAAGTTTCTCCTTTCTCTCGCGTCCCAGCTCCCATGTGGGACCTGTGTGCCTGTAGGGGAGGGCAGTCAGTCCTGCTGGCGCTGGGTCCCACGGCCCTTCGTGTTGGGTGATTTGAGCGCTGTCGTCCGCCCGGATTCTCCCAGCGCTGGGAAGTGTGACCAATTAACCCCGGGAGGAAGATGAAGGCGCAAGGGGTCAGTTCCGGAAAAACCAGTTTGGGGGTCCGGCCGCCCAGCCTGGTCAACGTGGCCCAGACCAGCAGAGCAAAGGGCAGACGCAGCCTCATTCCTTGTCTAACTTTCTTCGTAAGTTTTCACGTCTGGTGGGTCATTGGAGCGCTCGGCCCCCTTTCACCCGGCCTGTGTCTGTTGGTCCTGAGACAGCCTTCGGCCATTTGCCTGACGGACGGGCCCTTAGTCCTGCGGGTCACGAAGACCGGCCTCGTGGTGGAGAAGCGCTCTGCTTGCCTTCGTCGCCGTTGCAGCTTGGAGACTCCTTTTAAAGAAATTGTGGTGAAACATACCTAACGTAAGATTTACCATTTTACCCCTTTGGCAGCGTTCGTACGGTTTGGGGCTGTAAGCACGTCCACACTGTCATGTAACGCTCGCCACCATCAGCCCCGGGACTTCGTCACCTTCCCAGAAGGAGCCTCTGTGCCCCGTGAGCACTCATCGCCCCCACCTCCCCTTAGGCCTGGCCCCCACCCTCCTGCTGCCCGTCTCTGACTCTGGCTCCTCTGGTCCCTCCGCGTGGAATCGCACAGTGTTCGTCCTTCCGTGGCTGGAGGCCCCTCGCCTAGAGCGGGAGAAGGTGGGTGGGCTCCGTGCCAGGAAGGACCAGGGACTGGGTTCTCTGGGGGTGTGAAGACTCCAAGCTGTGACTCTGCGCCTCCCTCCGGGGCGGGGCGGGCGGCAGCCGTGTGCTGGAGTGCCCTCCCCGTCTCGTCCTCCCATTTCCCTTCCGGGACGAGGGTAGGGGAAGGGCCTGGTGCGCGCCTTCTTCGCGTGCAGGCGTGGTCCATGAGTAAGACGGTTGGAACGTGCTTGGCAAAACACGAGCTCTTCACTATCTCAGAAGAGCTGACTGATCACGGGGTCCCTCCGAGGTCCGCAACCTCAGCCGCCCTCTCAGCATCCTGGACGGTCCCTGCCTCCCCAGATGCTGGGTGGAAGTCCTTTTAAATTCAAGAAAAAAGGAAGACTCTGCCTTTCCCCAGGGATGCTCCTGAGGCCTCTTCTCTGGCCCCACAACAGGCCTCCCCAGAGGGCTTTCCTGTAGGTTCTCCGTTTGGGAATCTTGGTTCTTCCTGACAGCTGGAGGCTTAGCTGTGACAGGCCCGACCGAACAGACCAAACAGCCAAGCAGTCCTCCTGGCAGAGGCTGCGACGGGGGGCCGGAGACGGGCGGTGGACGGAGCGGGGGTGCAGGACGTGTCTCGGGGACACGGGCCACGTCGGGGCAGCGAGGAGTTGGTGGGGGGGTCAGCATGGCCGTGACAGACTCCAGGAAGGACACGGATTTCCCAGCCGGGAGCCCGGGTTTGGGTCTGGAGTTGGCATTTCCTGTTACAGCTGCAATGCCCTGGGATCCGCCAGGCACAGGGGACCGTGGGCAGGGGTCACAGAGGGTCCCCTGGGCTCACAGGCAGGAGAAGTGGAAGCCGGCAGACCCCGCTCCCTGGGGCCTCCGTCGCCCTCACCCCGAGGGCGGGGTGTCTCCTCCGGAGTCTAGCTCAGTCTGTGCGCTTTCCTCGCGGGAGAGTTTGCTTTGCAATTGTTCATTAATCCGTAAAAGTGTGTTTTATGCACTCTCCCGAGTAGACGTGATGTTTTATAAAAATAGAATAAAGCGCTATGGTAATGAGGGAAAAACACAGTAGTTTAGAAATTGTGATTGAATGCTCTCTTCCCAAACCACGCTAAAATCACGGTGAAGGAATCTTTAAAAAATGCATAAACACAGAGATAAGATGAATGGAAAAGAAGACGGCAGCAGCCATGTTGTGTGTGTACATACACGTGTGTATTTGAGGGCTGGCTTCTCGTTTGTTCGCTTTTTGTGTTTGAAATATTCTTTGATGACATATTGGGCCTGGGAGTCTTTGCCACGGTCCTCAACAGCCGTACGGCTGCACCCAGCCCTGCGTGTTATGGGGCTTTGCCTCTTTGAAGATTTTGCAGAGGCTTCCCTGGTCCTCTAGTTTCCGTTATGTTTTCCAGCCCCAGTGAAGTTGATGGCGATCAACACCCAGACCCTTGACCAGGTTTTTCTCCATAGACGCATCAGTTGGATGTGATCACACGTGCGTTGGCTAAGCTTGGCTCTGGAAGGTGAGGGCATCTTCGGCGCCTCTTTTAAAGCAGTGTTAATGTCGACAGCACCCTAGAACCAAAGCCTTCCTGGACCATGGTGGTGGGTTAAGGTGGGAGCTGAATCCAGAGCTCACCGGAGAGGCCCTGCCTCTGTGCAACCCAGCGGCACCAGGCAGAGATGGGGGGAGGGTTGTCCTCTGTTGAAGACCAAGGGGATGCTCTCTGGATGGGGGCATAGCTGGCACAACCCAGAGCAGGATGGCGGGGGGACGACGGGGCTGAGACGCCCCAGCTGTCTTCCCACTTGTTCTCACAGCACAGCCCCTAGGCCTGTACTCTCTAGGCTGGAGATCTGAACATCCCCCAGCATCCGTCAGGCTGGCAGAGCAGACTAGCCTGGAGAAGAAAGCGCAGAGGACATGTCAGAGTCCACCCAGCAGAACAACTCAGCTGCAGCCCCTCTAGCTGACAAGTCCCACTCAGTACTCCTATCAGTTTTCTGTTGTTTCACTCTGAAATATGATCAGTCAATGCAGGACACCCAAATATTTGAGGAAGTCCCTTAAAATGAAAATAGAAACCAAAACAAACAAGGATGCGTATTTAAAACAGAATATGAAAGAAGAAACCTTAAAGAAAACCTCAAACCACCACCACCAACATTCTTTTCTGTCTTTGAAGAGATGAGAGAAGAGAAGATGATAATTCCCTGAAACGGAAACTGATTTCTGTGAAAAAGGAACATTCAAGAAACAAAAAGGAATTCTTGGAAATTAAAGATGTTGTAGCTGAGGGCTATGAATCATTGGAAAACAAAATTAATGAATCACCAGGAAAACAGGGCAAAAAATTAGAGCTGGAAATTAGGAGGGAAAAAAATATGACAGTGAGACAACCAGTCCAGGAAGTCCAGCATCTAAATGCTGGGGGTTCCAGAAAGAGATAAGTGAATAAACAGCGGCAGGTAACCCTCATGGAGGCAGTTCCAGGACCCTTCCTACAACTAAAGGGCAGTAGTTTCCAGGCTGCAGGGCTCACGGAGTGCCCACATGAATGGGCACAACACTGTGAACATTTCAGAAAAGTGGGGACAGTTGGACGATCTTACAAGTTTCTAGAGAGAAAAATATATATTACAAAGGATCAGGAATCAGCCTGGCTTCAGGTATTTTAACATGAGAAGCAAGAAGGCTGGAGCAGTGCCCTCAAAATTCTGAAGGAACAGGATTTCCAGTTGGGAATTTTATACCCAGCCAAACTATCACTCAGGCAACAAGTAGAACAGAGACATTTTCAGATGAGTAAAAAAAATCTCAACAATAACAACAACAAAAACAACTAAAAGAAAAACCCCAAACCAAAACCAAGTTAGCTCCCATGCAGGGAAGCTACCAGAGGAAGTTCTCCAGCATGAGGCGGGAGTAAACCAAGGGAGATGTGGGATTTAGGAAACGCAGCATCCAGCACAGGAGAAAGGCAAAGAGCAGCTATGAAAGGGGACCCTTTCTAGTCATCATGATGCAGAATAGGACGCTGATCCCGGTTAAATTACGATGCTACTGAGGAGGCTGGGGGAGGGTGAGAGAGATAAATCCTTACTTCCCGTGGTGGGAAAGAAGGTAAAACCTGGTAAGAAGTTATATAGAAGCCTATGATTTAAAAATACAGAATTAACCACCCAATATACAGCTAAAGAATTGAAAGTGTTTGTTAGGGAGGAGGAAATGGGGCGGTCAGGAAGAGAACTGTGGATTTGTTTGCCTTTGTTTTGCCGTGAGCCTTTGGGAACTGTTTGGCTTTAAACTGTGTGGATGTATAAGATGAAAATGAAAACTGGAAGAACGTACCAGCTTATTGCTCAGAGGTGGCAATCTCCTTCGGGATTATTTCACATAAAGCGAGAGTCCTGTATTGCTCGTTCATTTACTCAGCGCATCTCTTCAATTATTTCACATAAAGCGAGAGTCCTGTATTGCTCGTTCATTTACTCAGCGCATCTCTTCAATTATTTCACATAAAGCGAGAGTCCTGTATTGCTCGTTCATTTACTCAGCGCATCTCTTCTTGCTCCTCTGTCACGTGCCAGGCATGGGGCAATTTCTTTGCTCAGAGTTTGTCCCTCTTTTTCACTGCTCCGCTCTGGGCCCTCCTGCGGTGGCCCGTCCCATCCCCTCTCTCCCTGGATCTCTGCAGGGTGAGGCTGGGCTCCGACGCGGTGTCGGGACGGTCAGGCGTGCCTCCTTCATGCTCTGGAACGGCGGCTTGGCGGGGTGATGCGTTTTGCTTTTTCTTCCCAAGGGAAGAAGCAGGCCCCAGCCACAGACTCCTGGGCGTCCTGTCTGCGGTATACTTGCTGCGCAATATTTAGCTTCCTGTCTCCCCAGAACGCCCCTCAGCTCGGGCAGGGCGGGGCCGGTAGGGAAGGCCCGCTGCAGCCCACGTGGGCCCGATATTTACGCGTTTGCTACCTGGAATCTAATTAGTCTGGACTCAATTCTCTGAATCTGGGATTTAAGGAAAGCACAAATGCCTCTGAGAGGAAAAGTACCCTGAGCTATTCTCGCGGTCATCTCCAGCCTGGCGCCCTCACTCTCTCACGTCTCATAAAGGGCATAATGATGGCTCTTGTTAATATTTCAAAACACCTAATGGAAACTGCCCATTATTCCAGATAAGGCTATGAAGAGTCGCTAAAACGTCAGGGTTCTGTGTCAGCGGCCAGAGCCTGTGCCGACGCGGTGCAGCTGTTCCATGCGGACGAGACTCCCGGGTCCGTGGCCGTCTGTCTCTGATCAGTTCAGGCCTCTGGGAGGGGAGAGCAGAGTTACCAGCGCCACGGATTTGGTTGACAAAACCTTGGCAAAGGCATTGCCGGGTGGTGGGATATGAGGGGTCTTTGGGCGAGAAGAGCTGGGGGCACCGTGTGCTCCCTCCCGCCCGGGATGTGTGGCTGGTGGGACCGAGGGCAGAGGAGGGGCACGGGAGCAAGGGCCCCGCAGGTCTGCCTCGCCACTGGCTGGGGGTGGCCTGAGGTGCCTGAGGGTCATCTCACCCTGCCGTTCAGACCCCGTCACGCGGCCTCGTGGCAGCAGAGACACGTGCTCCAAGGAGGCGACCGAGGCCAGAGAGGACAGGAGCCTCGCGATGTGAACAATGACGGAGACGGTGGTCTACTTCCAGCCCAGTGCGAGTCCTGGCACCTTCTGTGCACAGCCAGGTGCTGGGCGGGGCGGGGGGTGGTCAAGGATGCTGTTGGCAAGCGAAGGCCGTGCTGGGCCTCCTGCAGTCTGGCTTCTGAGCCCAGACGAGAGAAGGGCCCTCTGGAGACTGCGTGAAGCTTGGCTGGTCGGTTTCCTGGTTGGTGACTCAGGGGTGGAAATGGTTTGGGGATTTTTGGTTCTTGTTTTGTTTTCTTTGGAATCAGGCGCTGCGTAAACATCCTCAGGCTCTGGGGCTGTAAGGCCCTCCGTCCCCTTTGGCGTGCTCTGACTGTGTGTCTCCAGCCAGATTGTGAGGTGGCTGACCTCTGTATTTACCAGTAAACCTCAGTCTCTCATCTGTAAAATGGGGCTACTCATGCCTTCTTGCAGGTTTGCCGTGAGTGTTAGAGGTTCGGGGTCCAGGTTTGATTGCAAACCCTCCCATCCACCTTTCCCCCTTCCTGGATTCTCTCGGAAAGGATCTTACTTCCAAAGAGCGAGATCTGGAGGAGAGGATGACCTCTTCCTTCAAAAGCCCAACAAGCCCCTGATAAGCCCCTCCCCCTGGGGACCCCTTGTTTCCTCCCACTGAGTCCAGAGCAGGCTCTCAGGGGCAGCCCGAGAGCCTGTTCGTGCAGCCGGGATGACGATGCTGATCTCACCTCCAGGACCAGACGAGCCCCACCCAGTGCGCTCCTCGTGGAGGCTGGGAGCGCAAGAGGAAGTTGGAGGAAATGAACAAGGGAGGTTCACAGAGGGATGGGGTCCTTTCTCTCTTATCATCACAAACCCAAAATTGAAAGAAGAGGGGCTGCCTTTGCCGTCCTTTAACCCTGCCTGTTGAATGTCCCTGAGTGCAACTACCTAGCACAGCTACCCATCTGTAGGGAGCCCAGAAATGGGATGGGAAGCGGGATGGAAGTGCCCCACACTGATAGCAGAGGAGGAAACAAGAGGACCGGAGGGAGAGGGATCGCCTTCCTGGTGAGGGGAGTTAGAGATGACAAATGTGGAACCGCTAGCATGCTGGTGGGCCCGGGGGAGGGGCTTCCCAAAGGGGATCTGTTGCTGGTAGTAGGGCTTTGCCATGCCCAGGTTGGATGTACGTGCTGAGATGAAGGGTCCCGGTGAGTGTGCTCTTGTGGACCACTTTCCTGAGAACCAGCACAAAGCAAGTGGCCTTCCTGAGCATCTTCATTAAAACTGGAAACGTTTCTGGCCTTCACTTGCCCACGTGTCTGGTGAACCCATGGATGTGCCGTCGGCATTTAAGAATATGACCTCCGAAATCTGTGCAGTGCTTTAAGATTGATAGTGGATTTCCTCGTGTGTCGCTGGAGCCTCGTCAGAGCCTGTTGGCCAGCGGGGGGCTGAGTGTCCTCACTGGAGCCGAGGAGACTGGTGCTCATACAGTAAGTGCACGGCGAGGTGGGACGTGGTCTTCACCTCCACGTCCGGGCTCCTTTCTGTAACCGTCATGCTTCTTCCGCCCTGCCGTCCCAGGCCTGTAACGCGCCTGGCCACTTTCTCATCGCCTCTGCATGGGAGGTGTCCTGTGCAGCCTCCTGTGTCTTCCAAGGGTTAGGGAAAAGGGCTTTCAGCTTTGGTGAAGGTTCACAGAAAAGTGGGATCCAGAAGTGTCTTGGAGTCCGGTCCAGGTGCCAGAAGAGCCTGGCAAGTGCGTTGGCCGCGCGGACTCGGCCCGTCCCCCAAGACCCCACGCTTTGGATGGATGTTGCAACGACTCTGGCAGCCCTGTGCGTTGCCCTTGGCCTCACGGGCATTCCAGTGATGACGATGGCTTGTCGGGGTCACGGCCCTGGTACCAAGCACGGCTATTTGTGGCTGATGGAAAACAGAACCGGAGCCACCTGCTTGCGAGGCTGGCTTCTCAGGCTCTGGGGCCTGGAACCAGCTGGAGGGAGATGTTCCTATCGCTGCGTGTAGCGATCGTCAGTCACATCTTTTCCTGTAGGTTTCCCCAAGCAATTGGAAAACCAGGGCCTCAGCTACCCTGCCGTGGACGACCAGGCCACTCAGTTTCTTCTTCCCGCCCTGGGAGCTGGAGGGTCTGTCTTCCGTCTCTTTGTCTGTCTGGTGCCTCCTTCCTCCCTGGAGCCTCACGCCCGGGAGCACAGGGCCCTGCCGTGGCCACTCGCGGAGCTGCCTTATCAAATCCCCACGTGCTGCTCTTGGACGGCTTTGTGCGTGGTTACCCTGACTGCGTTCCTTGGGGCCGGGTGCTGGGCCTGCCACGTCCTTCCTCTGCCTCCACGTGCCTGGGTGTGTGGGCAGAGTGAGTGGTGACAAATTCATCTCATGGAACGTGGTGGAAGGTTATAGGCCAAGGGCAGATCTGGGAGCCCAGAGGTACGGTTTGGTTGCCAGGCCCAATCCCCCACCTCTCTGGGTTTCCGTCCTTCCCTGTGCAGTGGAAGCGTTGAAGGAATGATCTCCAAGCCCCAAACCTGAAATTCTAGGACTAACGATGGATTCATTGAGAGGGGCTCTGTGCTTTGGCTGCGTGCGTGCCCTGTACTGCAGCCTGTTGGGCTGTCTTTGGCTTGTCACCAGCATCTGTGACTTGGCTGCCTGGAACCTTAAAAAAAAAAGAAACCCTCTTGATATCTCAGAGGGAGGCCCCAGCGAGAACAGGAGAACAGTGCGGAGTGTTGGGAAGCGGACAAGCCTGAAAATAGCCTGGTCCCATCATTTACTAGTGTGATCTCGAGCAGGTTACCTCAGCAAACCCGCCTTCTCATCAGAAACACAGAGTTCATGAGACCAGCCTCACAAGGGGATGGAGGAATAAGGGCAGGTTTGGCGCACACGCAGTGTCAATGCTCAGTAAACAACGGCGGGAATAATACTCACTGTAATTGGGAAGCAAGAGGGTGTGTCTTCTAATCCCCCGTGAGCACTTTCTCACTCGTAAGCCATCGGCTGTAGTTTGGGACAATGCCTTTCTCATTTTCGTAAGCGGCGTAATGATTTCAGGAGAATCGCTAGCCGCACTAGCGATGCACGATGGCATTTGCATGGAGTTCCGTCACTCGTGGAGTTGGAGAGACTTACAAAAACACACCTTGACGCTCTGGAATCTTAGATTTCTGGTGAGTGATTCAAACAGACGACTCTTCCTTCCTGCCAGCATAAATCAATCAAGTGCAAACCTTTACTTTTCAACCAAATTGTGGAAAATGGAACACATTCAGTGATAGGAAACTGTTTTAATGAGACACTTCATTCTTGAGGTGATTTGCTAAAGGGAGGCTCTCCAGGTTGCCGCTGACCTACCAAAAACGATAGACTCACAATCGTATGTGCTCTTCTTTTCCCCAGCAGTTCTGGGTTTAAGTAACTGAAGCTTCTCAAATATTAAAGTTGGAGGGTGGCTCAGTGATCCAAGCGATGGAGACTAAAAAAAGACTTCGGGTGTAAATCAAAATTTTCTAACCGCCTTGCCCCAAGATGCCAGGAAAGTCACTTATTAGCCTTGGATATCTCCATCTTACCAACTCCAACATTGGCGCGATGAACGTAACCCGGCTTTAGAGAGTATTAGTAAGGAAATAAAAAGTTAGGTGATCTTTTTCAGTTTAAGAGAAAAAAAATCTATGTTGAGTATTACCTTTTAACCCTAGTGCGTGCGTGCGTGCGTGTGTGTGTGTGTGTGTGTGTGTGTGTGTTAACCAGAAGTTCAAGTTTTTGTAAAGGTTTCCAGCACAAAATGTCTTTCAGAAACAGAGAGAAGAGTTTGATCAAAGACGCAGAGAACAAACGTGTGGACACCAAGCGGGGAAAGCAGGGTGGGGGTGGTGGTGGGATGAACTGGGAGATTGGGATTGTCATATATACACTAATCTGTATAAAATAGATGACTAATAAGGACCTGCTGTATCCAAAATTATAAAATGAAATTCAAAAAAATAAAGAATAGAGTTTGATCAAAATAATGTCTCTTTGTCAGTGGTAGGTGAGCTGGACTTAGGGCTTCCAGATTCCTCATGTTTTATCTTGAAATGTATGTTTAGCTGAGTTTCAGCATTGGCTCTCAGAGTCAGAGAGAATTCCAGAAGGTAAAGGAGAACCAGAATGCCAAACGTCAGTAAATGCTCAGTGAGCAAAAGGAAGTAATGGAAACGGTGCACATGGCAGAGGGCACGTAGCTCGTGAGGGAGCTCCTTCAAAGTGTCTTCTGCTCTTTAATCCCATTAGCGCTCCAGCGGTCCCTCAGAGGTGGATTCTCTCTGGGGAGCTGTGTTACATCAGCCTTCAAGCCGTGGTCCCAGTCCCGTTAAGCCCAGCAAACATTCTCTACTGTTGAGGTAATGGGCTTTTGGACCATGTTTACCCATACTCCTCAGGCTTGTCCCTCTCTCAGCGGCCCCGTCGGCAGCAGGGCGATGCCTCCGCTCTCATCTGTGGGACTGACTCCCACTCACATCCCTTTGGAAGGTGACGAAACCCAAAGGGCATGGGAGGTGGCGTCAGCTCAGGTTACCTGTAGGTCAGCAGGACCAACTGTTCATCTGACTCTGGTGTCTGTTTAGGATTTTCATGCTGGGTAGACATGCTGTTTCCGTTCAAAATGCCTCTGTAAATTCTAAGTGATATACCTAAGGCACGTCAAAAATGAGGGGAAAAGCGATTTCCCTCCAAGTCTCTCTTTGTTTAGTGTGATGGGCAAAGGAGTTTGCCAGTTGCTAACCTTATAAAAAACCTTCTCATAGTCTCAGTGTTGTCATATGTAAAATGGCAATAATAATAATAATAATAATGCCTCCCCCCTAGGTTAGGAGAGTTGAATGGGTTGGTGTTCAGTGAGTGTGCCCGCCTGGCATGGTAGAAGGCACTCCGGGAACATTAGCTAAGATGATATTAACTAATTTAAGGGAAGGAGTTGGGAGGCATATTGGGAATCGATACTAAGAAGGAATAAGACCCATATTGGGAAACATGGGGGTCAGGGAGAAGACTGGTGAGCAGACTCTGAACGTGGGAATGTGCAGAATGTGAGCACATCTCTATTCTTAGGCATCCACATCCTTGCACAGAAATGACCTACACCACACACAGCAAGAGAAGAAGGACCCGTGCAGTTTCAGGACTGTGAGTGTGGTACAGAGGGGCCGCCCGTGAGTCAATGATACTCAAGCTGTTACTGTCCTTCTCAGTTACTTTGTTCATTGCTTTATTCATTCAACCCACACGTGTGGTCCAACCTGTGCTGTGCCTTGATGCTATCGACAAGAATCGTCCACTCCCTACCCTTAAGAAAGATGAAGGAGGAGGCAAGCAAGTAACCAGATGAATGGACAAGTTCATGAGTGATCAAGAGGAATGAGGTAAATTGGGAAGGCTGCTCGGAGGAGCTGACACCTGGGATTAGATGACCAAGAGCTACCTAGCAAGGGGAGAGGCTTTTTCGGGTAGAGGCTGCTGTGCGTGGACGGCAGGGCCCTGTGTGTGACAAACCCTGTCTGCTAATTCCAACGTCTAGTCATCTCAGAGCTGGTCTCCACTGATTGCTTGTTCACTTAAGTGTGGATCGTATCTTCATGTGTCTAGTAATTTTGGATTATATTCTGGACATTGTCAATAGTCTCTTGTAGAGCGTGTAGATTCTATTATGTTCCTATGAAGAGCGTTAATCTTTTATTTTAGCAGGCACTGAATATTATCGAACTCAAACGCCAAACCCCACCTCCCCTGTGGGCAGAAATGGAAATGTCTGCTCAGTTTTATTAATCTTAGCTGGGTTGCTTGGAATCTGTGCCATGCAACAACTAGGGATTTATGTCCACAGTAGGTTATTTCAAGAACTCCAAGCAGTTCAGTGTGGTTGGAGGGGAGTGTGTGTGTGTGTGTGTGTGTGTGTGTGTGTGTTGCAGGGAACTGGAGGGACATGTAGCTTAGAGAAAGGCAAGCCCAGATCATCAAGAGCCCTGTGTGTTACACTAAGGGATTTGAGCTTCATCCCAAAGGCTGTGTTGGAGAGCTTTAATCAGAAGCACAAAATGATCAGAATTGTGTCTCAGAAACATTTCTCGGCATCTGTGTGAGGGATGAGCCAGAAGGGGTAGGAAGATAGTTAGGAGGTTCGTGGGTAACATAGAGCTCAGTTTTCTCCTCCGTGAGATGAGGGGTTGAACTCACTGACTCTTGGTGTCTCTTGTAGCTTTAACATTCTGATCTTCCCACTGATGCCCTCACTTGGCCTCCTGAAGCCGGGAGTTCCTGCGAGGCTGTGCTTTGCAGAGCACTACAGACAGCTTTTGCGCCCAGACTGTAGAGGATGCCATCAGAGGAAAGTAAACTTGGTGGTGCTCTATGGTACACGCATAGATTAAGGTGAAGGGGCACAAGGCAACACACGTGAATGCCACAGGTAGGAAACAGCCTTCCAAGGTCCCTGGCTCTGCTTTCAGACCTCCTGTATCACAGCAGGTGTGTGGGTAATGCCGTGTGATCTTAAAGGGCCCACTGGTAACCTGGCTTTCAGGTTTCCAGTCCTCGAAGAGAAGGAGGTGGGTCTAGTAGAAAGCCAGTGATAGGGACCCGTCGCAGTAGGGGTACCCACATTGGGAAGGGTGGGAAGACACATTGTCACAGTCTTCTGAGAGGTGCAGGAGATGCCGATGGGCGTGTTGACGTCATCCTTTCCTGGTTCTGGACCACGAGGGGAGTGAGGCTTCCCTGAGCCTCGGGGTGCCCTGCGCCTTCTCAGGCGTCCTGGGAACAAAGAGCTGCTTTGTGTCAGACTGTGGGTGGCACACGGGATGCTCTAGGAAGGCCCGGTGTACGGGGAAGAGCTGATGTTCCGTGTTTGTCAGGTTCCATCTGGGAACTGCACGGCAGACGAGGGGGCTAGGGTGAGTTTCAGGGGTTGAGCGCCAGCTCCAGACGGGCAGGGGACAGGAGGGGGAAGGGCGTCTCCCACTGGGGGTGTGGCAGCGTTTGGCACATGGTAGCTGCTCAGGAAATGGAAATCCCAGGTCCAGCCTTGGCGGACCGTTAGATCTGGGAATCTCAGCCCCGAGATGAGCCTGGCCAGGGCTGAGTCATTAGAGGATGCTTTGCACTTTCAGATGGTGGAAGTTTTGCTCAGTCTCCTTCTTTTGAAGATGCTTCAGCATGACCGGGACTCTGAGGAAAGTGGTGTCCTTCCCAATGTGGGGATGAGCCCTCTGTGCTGATTTACCTGCTGTGGTTTTGGTCGGACACCCGTGTTCAGAGAGAAAAGCCCATTTTAGAACAGGAGAGAGAGGGGGTCAAGTATGGCTTAAGGAAAGGAGGGGGGCCGGGCTGTCCCGTCTCTGGGGATGCGGTCGACTCGGCCAACCTTGCCTGCAGGACTGGGTCTTGGCCCCGGAGGGAAAGGATCCACTGACGAGCGAGTGGCTTCAAGAAGATCAAAGTAATTAGTCAGTTTTCACGGCTCCAGTGAGTCACCCTCTTCAAGACACTGCGTTCCAACTTAAGAGCTAGGAGCTGGGCAGAAGGCGCCTGGCTCCGTTCCCAGGGGACACACAGGAGCCGTGGGGAGCTGAGGGGCCTCGGTCCACTTGCGCGGCCTGCGCTTTGGCTCCCTTGTGGGAGAAGCGGGCGTGAGGCTGAGCTGGGTGGAAAGGGGTGGACGGGGGGCAGAAGGGAATTCCACGGCCCTGGGCTCCAGGCTGAGCCCACAGAGCTCCAAGGCCACAGGGGCTGCTCTGGGGCGACCGGTGGGCCTGGCTTCCCCGCAGGAGTGGGACCAACCCCCTTGGGAGGCAGAGGGGCTGGTGTCCCTGCATCCCTCCGCCTGTGTGGCTCAGGCCGCCCTGTGCCAGCTCACGGT
This sequence comes from Stenella coeruleoalba, assembly GCF_951394435.1. Taxonomy (NCBI): domain Eukaryota; kingdom Metazoa; phylum Chordata; class Mammalia; order Artiodactyla; family Delphinidae; genus Stenella; species Stenella coeruleoalba. The sequence goes on from NC_137157.1 coordinate 100,664,546, forward strand.
GGAGGTCGGGCCGGGTTTCTGAGCACGTCTTTTCCCGGGAGCATTCCCGGATGGGTGAGGTGTGCGTGGTCTGGAGGCGGAAGGACGTGGTCCCTGGAAGCCGGGCAGGGGCAGCGTGGCTGGTTAGGGCCAGGCGTTCTGTAGCTGCCTGGCCGGAGGTGTGTGTGCCGAGGCGTGTCCTCCTCTCGCCCTCTCCTTGCCTCCCCAGCTATTTTTTGAGTGCCTCTCAGGGGCTGTAAGTGCTGAAAATGCAGTGGAAAATTATATCGACAAGCTGACATTCTAGTGGGAGGAGAGCGATAGAAATGGGGTGAACGAGTAGAAAAGTCAGGTTATTTTGAATGCTGGGAAGTGTGGTGACCAGGTGGACAGGGCCTGGGACGTGGCTGTTTTCACGGTGGCGGGAGGCCTCCCTGGGGCCGTGTGTCTAGGCTGCAAGCCCCTCATGGCAGGTCTGGGGAAGGGTCGTTATAAGCGGAGGGCAGCTGGTGCCCTGGGTCTGAGTAGGGACGGCCAGTGTGCACATGGCCGCGATGCCCCAGGGGGCCCTGAGCCTGGTCTGTGTGTTCCGCGTGGAGGAAAACTCCTCGGGACTTGTTTACGCTTTGGGCTGTGAGCAACAAATAGACTTGGATTGCGTTAAGCCACCTAAGTGCCGCTGTTTATTTGTTGCAGGGTTAGCACCAGCCCAGCTACCACAGCGTAGCCGTGTGGGCAACAGTGCGAGGACCTCGGCGCAGAAAGGGCAGCCCTTTAGCAGCCAGTGTGGGGTAGGAGGATGGGGGATGAGGCGACGCACATCCCCCTCCCCTCACGGCCATGCCGGAGCCTCGGTCCTGCTGTAATGCCAGCTCAGAGCCAGCTTGTCACGTCACCCGGTCCCCACCTTAAGCAGCAATGTGCTTGTCCAATAAGTGCATGGGGCTGTGATGAGTCAGGACCACATTATCTCAGCTTTAAAAATTAATATCATTAATGAAGAAAATGAAACCTCGCGGTTTTATGTCATGCTTTTCTCCTAAAGGGCTCCAAATGCAAGCGTTCAAACGTGTCCAGCATGGCGCACCCGCTGTGCCTTAGGAAGGAAAGGGAAGTGAGGACGACAGCTTCGTTCCTGAAGACGAGGCGCACATCCTTAACCCTGCAAGGAGAGCTAATCTTTCCTAGCAGGCAACCGGAAGAGTGGGATAGAATTAGGGAAATGGGATTATTTTAATGTCACCGTGAGGAAATGAAACACAGATAAGGGACTGGAGTTCATTAGATGCTACAAAATGCCAGGATAGACTTGCCGACGTACCTTGTCTGCGGAGGGAGGGGGTGGGGTGGTAACAGGGGCCCCACTGGCCTGGACGTGGCAGTGACTGTGAAGCTGGAGAGGAGCAGGGCAGGGACTGAGTTCCGAGGGGCAGCGACGTTGAGGACCAGAGAGACTGGCCTGTATCGGGGGGGTCAATGGGGGCGTCTTCACGGAGCCCCGAGATGCCTTGGGATCCCCCAGGGCTGTCGGCGGGCAGGGCGTTGGCGTGTGAGGGGAGTAGTTAGGAGGGGGCTGAGTCACAGAAGTCAAGGGTAGCCAAGGAAACCGCAGAGACCATCGCCTGGTTGTTCCTCCGTCCCCGCCATAAAAGTATGCATTAAGCTTTTATTAACCTTTTATTCGATAGGTATTAATTGATTGGCTATTATGTGCTTTTCTTACCCCAGAGGAGCTTGTAATTAAGGTTGACCGTATCGTTTACCACCCAAACTAGGGCACATTTGAGAAAGAAGTGGGGACCACTGCTAATCGTTATGCTGGGGGGACAGGCGCACACAGAGACTGGCCCGGGCAACCCAGGACGCATGGTGACCCCACCCCCTTCGCGACCAGCACAGGAGACACGGGCCAAGTGGGCAGTGGGTGCACCCACCGGGTCCGCCCTCTCCCTCCCTCCTGCCCGGGCCCACCCTCTTTGTCGTCAGGGCCCCGCTCGAGCCCTGTCACCCACTCCAGCACCCCTCTAACCACTGACTGCATTTGTGACCTTGGGAGGTGACTTAACCTTCCTGTGCCTCAGTGTCCGGTCAGCACCTGCCTAGCGGGGTCGTGGTGAGGTTGGAGTGAGTCCGTGCAGTTACCTAGGACAGGGCCAGCCGCCATGGGTGAACTGCTCTTACCATGGGGAGCCTGGCGATGTCTGGTAACTCACCCGGGCCCTGCGTGCTTTGGCGTCCTCATCTGGGAAACAGGGATGCCACACCTGCCTTTTATGGGCCTGGAATTCAGGGCACGTCAGCCCCGCTTCCTCCTGCAGCAGACATCAAAGGGTGAGTTTTAATACTTTCCACACAAGTTCACAGATTTATGACATAATATGTTTAGATGTGGTTCAAGAACATCTCACGAAGGGACAGAGGAGGTGCCCAAGGGGAAGTGTGGCCGGTGGCCTTACATGGAAAAGGCGAGCAGAGACCAGAGAGACGGGTGGCCAGGCTGCCCCGAGCTCTCGGTCAAGGGAGAGACTCTACAAGGCACAGGATGGTCTGGCCTGCATCTCAGGATAAAACCCAGAAGGCCTTTCTCTGAACCAGGGGGCAGGCACGTGGTACATCTGCAGTCAGAAAAGGGCCAGATCTTCTGCTCCCAGGACTGGACCTCCACCCACGGTTCCAGCCAGAGTAGCGTGGAACTATTCTAGGTACTAAGGTGGGTTTTTTTGGTGTTGTTGTTGTTACTTCACTAAGTTCATCTACAAAACAGGAAGTTATATAGTTTTTAAAGAATGGTTTCA